>NC_136800.1:44058097-44113097 GCF_951216825.1 Electrona antarctica | reverse complement strand
GCGTTGCGTCACACACACACACACACACACACACACACACACACACACACACACACACACACACACACACACACACACACACACACACACACACACACACACACACGTTTATATTACTCCTAAACATTTTGCCAAACATCACACACAATCCTATCCTCCTGGTGGAGACCTGTGCCCAGAAGGGCACTTTTTCTAGTTTGTTATATTTTGGGCTGATTTGGGGTATTTTGGGCTGATTTATATCACAGGTCAAATTTGACCCGCTAACAACAAAAGTGTTCTAACACAATGCAAGAGCTGGTCAATAGTCCTCAAATAAACTAGGATTGGAGCAACCAGAGTATTGGACTCGAGACTCGATGACTCGACTCGAGTCATTGATTTGACGACTTGCAACTCGACTTGGACTTAAGGGTAAAAACTTGAGACTCGACTTGACTTGGAAGACAATGACTCCAGACTCGACTCGACTTGAGACAAGCTGACTCGGACACCACCATCAAGTGTCACTGTTGTGCAGCCTAACACACAGAGGCCAGGGAGGAGAGCTTGTACAGTACAGTACAGTACAGTACAGTACAGTACAGTACAGTACAGTACAGTACGGTACGGTACGGTACGGTACGGTACAGTACAGTACAGTACAGTACAGTACAGTACAGTACAGTACAGTACAGTACAGTACAGTACTCGACTCGACAATCTTGTGACTCGACCCGACTTGACTTGACATAACCTTGTGACTCGACCCGACTTGACTCGACAACCTTGTGACTCGACCCAACTTGACATAACCTTGTGACTCGACTTGACTTGACTTGCCCACAACAGAAAAACTTGAGACTTGCTTGAGACTTGGACCAAATGACTTGCTACTCGACTCGGACTCGGATCGGAGGGACTCGTGCAATTGTCTGGGAGCAACTAATACTACTGTGTAGGCTATAAAGCAGTCGCAAGTAGTTTCCAGGAAGAAATAATTTAAACATTGAATCCTACCTGAACTCCTAAAATTCAGTAACAATCATCCTTCCAGGGTGTAATCAGAGGAGAATGAAGTCCATTCGACCACAGCTCATATGTGACACCTCAGATGACAATAGAGGAGAGAGTGCAAAACAAAGCACCGTAGCAATGCAAAAGTACTTCACTTCAATGCAGTTTAAAACAACACCCTATACCTTCTCCTCCTCTGTGCGGACAAACTGGATGTGCTACATTCCAGTATAATGTATTGTGTACAGCAGGGGTAGGCAACCTTAGGCACAGGTGCTAACATTGGCCCGGGGAGGGTGATCACTGGCACATGTTGCCCGCCTCCGCTAGGGGTCAGAGGGCGGGTCTGTAGAACAGGGGTAACCAACCTTTTCAAGCCCAAGAGCCCATTTTATTCCCAATTGTAAGCCATGATCTACCACTAAACTATGTTTTAAAAAAACACTTGTTTTTTGCGATTTCTGACAGGCTCAATGCATGTGCACACATCCAGACAAAGACTATAGTTTAAGAATAAATTCTGATAGTTATATAATTAATGCCTAAATATTAAGACAAATGTATTAGAAATATACATCATTTATACAATAAACATATTTGTTATTTTGTTTTTAATAAAACAAAACAAAAAGGAAATGAAATGAATTGCTTATACAGCACAATATTTAGTTTCTCAGTTCGATGAATATTCACATTTACAGATGTTCAAAATGACAAATGCATACATGACCATATATTTGAACAGATATGGTGACAGATACAATACTCTCAGGGTCAGCCCACCTTTAATGGTGACAGATACAATACTCTCAGGGTCAGCCCACCTTTAATGAGACTGCTGTGCCATTAAAGACATTCTACAGTGTAGAATGTCTACGAAAAGACAACAGGCTGTGTTGTCTTTTCAGTATGGGTTGGCGCCCCAGCCTGTGTCTTCCGTGAGGAAGAAGCCCAACAAACCCACGGTGAGGCCTTTAGGAGGGCCATTCGGGCCTCAAGCGCAGCCTGCGGCACCACCAAGGGCAAGGTGGAGCCTGCGGAACTGTTGCGGCTCGAGAATCCACCATTCCTGAATAAAGTGCCTGGTGCTGGGAGTCTGGTGCAACGCATAGGGCCTGACCTGGTGAGAGCAGGAGTGGACCTGGTGAGACGTAGGAGGGGCCCGGACAGGAGTCAACCCACAGAGCCTAGTCCTTCCACACGCCAGAATGGTACCTCCCAGTCCCGGCAGAGTAGTTCAGGAGGAACGGATTGTGTGGCCCTGGTTTTTCCCTAATGGGACTGATCGAGGGTAGCTACTGGGACGTAAGTCGGGACTCGATCACCCCGACTGGGTCACCTGAGTGAGGGGTATGATGTTGCGAGACCCGAAACCCCGATGACCTTGGGATACATCACTGAGGATACGTCCCAGGTGATGACCTTGGGATACATCACTGAGGATACGTCCCAGGTGATGACCTTGGGATACATCACTGAGGATACGTCCCAGGTGATGACCTTGGGATACATCACTGAGGATACGTCCCAGGTGATGACCTTGGGATACATCACTGAGGATACGTCCCAGGTGATGACCTTGGGATACATCACTGAGGATACGTCCCAGGTGATGACCTTGGGATACATCACTGAGGATACGTCCCAGGTGATGACCTTGGGATACATCACTGAGGGTACGTCCCAGGTGATGACCTTGGGATACATCACTGAGGATACGTCCCAGGTGATGACCTTGGGATACATCACTGAGGATACGTCCCAGGTGATGACCTTGGGATACATCACTGAGGATACGTCCCAGGTGATGACCTTGGGATACATCACTGAGGATACGTCCCAGGTGATGACCTTGGGATACATCACTGAGGATACGTCCCAGGTGATGACCTTGGGATACATCACTGAGGATACGTCCCAGGTGATGACCTTGGGATACATCACTGAGGATACGTCCCAGGTGATGACCTTGGGATACATCACTGAGGATACGTCCCAGGTGATGACCTTGGGATACATCACTGAGGATACGTCCCAGGTGATGACCTTGGGATACATCACTGAGGATACGTCCCAGGTGATGACCTTGGGATACATCACTGAGGATACGTCCCAGGTGATGACCTTGGGATACATCACTGAGGATACGTCCCAGGTGATGACCTTGGGATACATCACTGAGGATACGTCCCAGGTGATGACCTTGGGATACATCACTGAGGGTACGTCCCAGGTGATGACCTTGGGATACATCACTGAGGATACGTCCCAGGTGATGACCTTGGGATACATCACTGAGGGTACGTCCCAGGTGCATCCATGTATGTACTATGTATTTTGTTTAGTTTAGTTATGTCGCTCTTTTCACTGCTGCATTTATTCTCTCCATTTCAAATGTCAAAACAACCACTTCATATATTCAATTTCTTAGGCTATCAAAGAATATATTGGCTTGGCCACTTGAACACATTTAACACAGAAATTCCTTCCCAGTATTTCCACTAAATACAGTGCAGTTTTATCTAACAACAATACACATCACCAACAATATACAATGCTTTCTCTCCGACCCAATTTCTCATTTAGAAAACAATACAGGCACTTAGTTGTACTGTATTCACGTGAATGGTCCTCACAGCCTTACCAAGATACAAATAAGAAAACAGTTTGTCTTTTATGCAATAAACCTCATGTAATTTCCCTTGTGCTTATAATCATCCCTATGTTCTCTCACAATAAACACATTTCTGAACACGTACATTACTGACTGCATTCATATATATATATATATATATATATATATATATATATATATATTGTCTTTGGTATTTGTGTTTCCTAAAAGTTCAAAGGCCCTTGAAGTACATTTTTGACTGCTACATTTTAATTTTCTTACCCCTCAATTTCTCATTTTTCCATATATATATATATATATATATATATATATATATAATGAGCAATATATTTATTTATTATGGTTTGGCGATGAATTGGATCTGCCTTTTAGGTACTCAGATCAAACGCATCAGTCCCAACCATAGGGACTCCTATGGTTGGGACCTAAACAGCAGATCCAAAACGACAGGTGGTAGCTGGGCTGGTGGAGGGTGAGCAGCAAAACTTTAGCATGCAGCAGAATCGGCAGCAGCAAGCAAGCAAGCAGGAGGAGGAGTGCTAGTACCCAGTGATTATTAGTATTTGCCAGGTAATTACATGGTCATGTAACCAGTAATTACTCAGAAAATACAAAGTTTTCCCCAGTAAGTACTAGGTAATCCTTATCTATTTTCCTGCCAACTACCAGGAAATTATAACCTATATACTAGGTAGTTACCAGTTAATTACACTGTAAATACTGGATAATGGCCATGTAGTTACCCAGTATTTACTATACAATTCACTGACGACTACCAGGTATTTACCCATGAATTATTGAGCCATGTGTTATCAATCAATTGGTGCAGTTGACCGTGAGGCTGTCAATGACGGTATTTACATTGTAATTACCAGATATTAACCTGATAACTACCATGTATTACCCAGTCCATTACATGTTAACTACAGGGAAATATACCCAGTAAGTACTAGGTAATTATCATGTATTTTCTTAACTACTACCCGGGAATTACCATGTAATTATGAGTATTTATTATTGATTCATGCCTTATCAATCAACTGGTGCAGTGGCCGTGCGGGTGTTAATGACTATTTACATTGTAATTACCAGATATTAACCTGATAACTACCATGTTTTACCTGGTAATTACTCAGCATTTACCCAGTAACTAGAACATATTTAACCGGTAATTACCTGCTATTTACCCAGTAAGTGTGATTTGTATTTACCTAGTATATACTAAGTAATTAAAGTGGAACTGTGACTGTAAAAGAAAGCGTGGTTTGTTTCCATATTACTACCTGGTACTTTCAGTATTTACACAGTAATTATGGTAGAACTGAACTGTAAAAGAAAGCGTGGTTTGTTGCCATGATATTACTTGGTAATTACTCAGTATTTATCCAGTAACTAGACAACTATTTACCTGGTATTTACCCAGTAATTAAGGTGGAACTAGACTGTAAAAGAAAGTGTGGTTTGTTTCCATGATATTACCCTGTACCTTCCCTGTAATAACCATATTTCAGTTTGTAATCAACGAATAGCCCATGAACTCAAGAATGACACAATGATGACAGTTTAAGGTTTTTTTTTTTTTTTTTATATACTTTATATATATTTTTTTGTGAACACCACGGTGTGGTTATACAGATACAAACAAAAAAAAACAAACAAAAAAAACACAGAAACACTTAAGACAACATAAAGACGCATAACAAAAAAACAATGACATAGCGAGAAAAGTAAAAATAAAAAATAAATAGATACGATAGTATAACAAAACAGGGACATAGCAGAACCTAACATAGCATACCATACCTATTTATATACACATACAAAGGAAACAAGAACCCTGTGGGCCTTATGCATGGGCCGAAACGTCAAAACCCGTATTTAAGTTAGCTAATTATTTTTATTTTTATTTTTATTTTTTTAGGTTGTTGGAGCCAGATGCCTTGCCTATAAGGGAAAAAAACAAAAACAATGAAAATAAAAAGTGCTATCCCTGCATGGTTGTTGACTCTTCCTAGATTTTATTCCTTTTAGATTTTAAACTGTGTTTTTAGTTAAGCTGTGCTTTTAGTTGAGCTGGGGTGCCAGATTTTCAATTTCTTAGTTTATGTTATCGTCCCGCCTCATCTACTCCCGCACCTTCCATATAGCTTTCCCATTTACTCCATAGAGCGATACCCCTATCAATATTTCCTCTAATTTTATATGTTAGCTGCTCCATTACTTTAATTTGTTCCGTTAGTTCCCTCCAATTCTCTACCCTGGGTCTTGGTTTTTGGCGCCAGTTTTTTGTTATAAGTTTAAGGGCCGTTAATCTTAGTATTTTAATAAGATACTTGTCTTCGGGTTGAACTATTCCAGTTGGCATTTTCCCCAACAGGATGTATTCATGGTTGGTCACTACGTTAATTTTTAGGACCTGTCATGATTTGGTTTCATTTTACACTATCAAGAGATATATTTAGTGTCCATTTGGTTACCAACTCTCCATCATTTAGCTGCATGGGGACCACCTGGAACCCCCTCAAGGACCACTGGTTACTTGAAACCCACTGCTGTAATGTATTTGCTATAGTATAATTCCTATGCTGCATACAGTATTACGCTGTACCATGGCCCCCCCTAGTGACCGTTTATGCTACGTGCACGCTCCAGCAGCGCTAGTGCGCATGTGCACAGCAACCCTATGTGTGTGTGTTCGCCGGGTCCGTCCATTCCAACTAAGTGAACAGACGTGTTTTAGCTGAAATGAAATGATTACTATATTTACCCAGGGTATCTGGGCTAAGCTCAAGAACTTGTTTCCAGCCAGGCCGTGCTCATAGAACACATTTCATCGTAGTGGTTCAATGAATTCCTGTACTGTTCTTTGTCTATATAGAAGTGTCTATTTGTACGTCTCTAAATGTTTTGATGAATTGAACATGGTGGACCCTGTTGTAAACAAGTGTAATGCTTAATTGGGTCGTCCACTCACAGTTAACAGCCTTTGTATTGAGTTTGTGCTTGAAATGTACTGTAATTCTGCAAACTGTTAATAAAATTTTCAATCAATCAAAAAAAACCTTGTTCAAGGGCACTTCAGCGGTGGTAATTTTAACGTGTCGGACCGCTGATTCGAACTGGCGACCTTCCGGTATCAAGACCGCTCCGCAATCCGTTCGGCCACCGCTGCCAAGCTAAAGTTGGACTTGAACCAGTTGGTCGTTTTGAGGGACAGTCTGTCCTTTTCAACCTGAAGACAAAGAGGACAACCCAGATAGAGCTTTGAGCAACCAGGGCTTCACTCAAACGTCTTGTTTCTCTCACACAATCTGGCAACACTGCTCCCAGTCACAACAACAGTTGTGCTAGCTCTCTTCTAAGCCAAGTCCCTCGCTGCTGTTTCTCTGCTAAAGTAAGTTATACTATTTTATAGTAGCCTAAAACTAACGTAAGATCTGTTGAGAATGCACACTGTCACGTGACTAGTGGTCGACACGCTAGTTGTTTTGTATCAGTTGTGTCAGACTTTAGTTTGACCGTTTATTTTGTAACGCAGCTCAATGTAATGTTTACATAGACGTCTGAAAAGCCAGCGCAGAACACTGACATGTATGTCCTGAACTGATCATTGCAGCCAATGTTTGATACTCTAGTCTACATGTTTTGAATGCTTTAAGAACGATTCCAAGTTCAGCTAACTTGTAAGAATGCACTCTTAGATATTTATATTGAGGTGTGTTGTGGAAATTAAACATTTCCTTGGTGAGAGAATGAAGAATGCTTCTAAATGTCCTAATAGGTTTATTTGATACAACAATAATATGATGATTGAACACACAAGTTACAACTAGCCTATATTTACATTGTAGGCCAGGACACTCCAACCAGACATGATCATAACTCTAATAATGAACTGATTCAGCTTGCAGTCATACAGAATAAAGTGGAATAGAGAGAATCATTAAATCAATCACTAATCAACAGGAATATAATACAATTTCCGTTACAGGGGGATTGTTGGAGGAACTTTTAAGTGTAGCAGTGCAACAATTAAACTATTATGAATCCAGCTTCCTCAGTAAAAAAAAACTCATCTTCCATCCAATCAACATATCTGTGGCCCATTTTCCACCAAAATAACTGGTTCTAGAAATGGTTCCATTCAAAATTGTGTGTGTGTGTGTGTGTGTGTGTGTGTGTGTGTGTGTGTGTGTGTGTG
This sequence comes from Electrona antarctica, assembly GCF_951216825.1. Lineage (NCBI taxonomy): Eukaryota > Metazoa > Chordata > Actinopteri > Myctophiformes > Myctophidae > Electrona > Electrona antarctica. The sequence continues at coordinate 44,105,265 of NC_136800.1, read as the reverse complement.
TGTGTGTGTGTGTGTGTGTGTGTGTGTGTGTGTGTGTGTGTGTGTGTGCATTCATGAAGGAATCGATGCATCGATTGATTCGATTTCATAAGTTAATTTAACAAGTCGATTCTTCTCGACTAGGAGAAGTCGAAAGTCGGAAAAAAAAAGAAAATTTAAACATATATATATTTTCAATTGTTTTCCCCATATCATATTTCTGCTCTGTGCGTGTGTACAGAATTAAAACTGTAGGATTTGTTATTGTCACGGACAGAAGTAATTATTTATTTCTTTCCCTTTGCATAGCGCACCGGACCGCACTCGCCCATTAGTTTGCATTGCATTCAGAACGCGCCCTTAATTAAGAACCTAACTGCAGCTGTGTGTGGCTCTCAGCGGTGTCCCACTAATTGACTAGCCTCGGAAACCCAGACGTTTTTATTTCCAGGGAGTTGAAGTTGAACTGTGCTGTGTCAGAGAAGTAACAGATAGAAGCACGGAAACTTTATTCGCAAACTATATCCCCCCCCCCCCCCCCCCCCCCCTCCGTGCTGACGCAATGACTGTCCTGTTTCTGGTTTAGCTTTATGCGCGGGTTGTTGTTTATTTGCATGGCTCAGAAAATAAGTAACAAACTAACATGAGAACGAAATGAAATGAAATGAAATCTATATTTACCCAGGGTATCTGGGCTAAGCTCAAGAACTTGTTTCCAGCCAGGCCCTGCTCATAGAACACATTTCATCGTAGTGGTTGATGCCTTGTTCAAGGGCATTTCAGCGGTGGTAATTTTAACGTGTCGGACGGCTGGTTCGAACTGGGAACCTTCCGGTATCTAGACCGCGCCGCTATCCGTTCGGCCACCGCTGCCACAACGTTATGGAGTTGTTGTCGGAGGAGGAGGAGGAGGAGAAGGTTCACGTCGTGAATGTGGAAGTAATAGCAGATTGTATTCTGGTTATGTGCTAACTGCTGCTGGCTGCTATAAATGTTAATATAGACATATGTCTTCTATATTGTGTTCTGAAGGTCGGGCTGCTGTACTGCCACTAGTGTTAATGTTATATTTTGTATTGTGTTCTCGGGCCGCTGTGTTGCGCTGCCAATTTGGCCCCCTCTCCTGTTGTGTTCTCTTTTCTGTTCTGTGTATTGTGTACCATTGTGCCTGCACGGTTTAGTATTTTACCATTACATTGTTATGTTTTGATAATCAGCGCTTTGCCACAGAGATGATACATACTGTAAGAGCCATTTGAGCCACCATATTGTTTTCCATGATTCATTGTCAATTTGCCAATCCACGTTGCCATGGTTACAGGGTATTTAACCCTGGCCCTAATCAGTCTCAGGTGTTGCCAGTGGCAGAGGTACACATACACTGTGTGTGTGTGTGTGTGTGTGTGTGTGTGTGTGTGTGTGTGTGTGTGTGTGTGTGTGTGTGTGTGCGCGCACACATCTCCAATATGACACAGTGTATGTGTACCTCTGCCACTGGCAACACCTGAGACTGATTAGGGCCAGGGTTAAATACCCTGTAACCATGGCAACGTGGATTGGCAAATTGACAATGAATTATCGCTCGAACGGAACCGCACGCGCGCGCGGTTCCGTTCTACATTGTGGAAACCTGTGTGTGTGCGTGCGTGCCAGCCAGCCAGTCCGGCGCGTGTGTGTAAAGCATCCGATGGTGATGTGCACAGTATGTCAGAATGCTGTTATCATTCAGGTTGCTGAAAGATAACTATGGACAATAATAGGAGATCCGCATACCGTTTTAAAAGCTCCCAAAATGACTTATTAATAAGACAAAGAAACAACGTTTCAGCCTAACCGGCCGGTGTCAGGTGTACTGAAGCTGTGCGTTAAAGTCCAGGTAGGCTATAGGGCATCATCAGATTCCATCTCGCCATCATGAAAATCATTATATAATGATTATGTAAGGGATAATCATAATAAGATGGCTGAGTGGTCATTGTTGATAGACAAATCATCGACAGGCTGATTAACCACGGACGCAGGGTGGAGGTGGTTAATCAGCCTGAAGGTGATTAATCTATAAACACTGACCACTCACTCAGCCATACACTATCACACTCATTACACGGCTACTTAATACATAAATTAATAAATTGACCCAAAACACAACAAAACGTGGTATTTCCTTGCTTTGTAATGAAAGTATTCCATAAGTGTTGCACTGGCCGGTGTCTGCCCAGCTGCAGCACTGTCGGAAAACAAGGACGTGAGTTGATGAAATAGAATCCATTTTCGAGTACTGCTTTGTCTGTTTCTCACTCAAATGTTTTCAAAAACATTTTTGAGAGCAATGTTTAGCTGTAAATGACATTGTTTATTCTTTATTCGGATCCCCATTAGCTTCCACAAAGTGGTCGCTAGCAGTGGCGTGCACAGATAGACACTAGGGGGTGCTAGAGCACCCCCTGCCCTTTTGGCAATGTGCCCTTTAAAAAAAAAAAAAAAAAAAAAAAAAAACAGACCTACAACGCGCCACTCGGTGGCGGGCTATGAGCTTGTAGATCTGCTATTTTTCAATAGCTAAAGCATAACATAATGCTAACACCAAAAGGGGTTCCCGCCCAAAATGGATTAAGGCAACCGGACGGTTCCACGCGCTGCACAAGGTGCCATTTTTTAACTTGAGCACCTGCCCCTCTAAATGTCTGTGCACGCCACTGGTCGCTAGTCTTCCTGGGGTCCACACAAAAATGTATACAATAAAAACACAATTTAAATTTTAAACAGACAAATTCAGCTGAAACAGTGAAGTCGCTCTGCATTTAACCGAGACAACAACAACCAATAGCAACAAATACAGTGTTTACACAAAACATAAAAAGTACAATAAGAATAAGGTACATTGTGTGTTTACATGGCTGTCATGTTGGAAACAGCTGTAAATCCAGCGGCTGTAGTCAGGTGCTCCGAGGGTTTGATTGATTGAGCGGTCTGTTATAGAGCGTCGCAGTCCCGCCTCCTACCCTGGACCAGGAAATGAAACCCAATGCATTATTCTCATAGACATTTCTTAAAGTATTTATTTAAAGACGGTTACGCCGCGGACAAAGCCAACTCGAGTCGTGACAACTCATGACAACACAAACAATATTTTGGACCTAATTACAAAGAAGAAAAACAACAAAAAAAGTGTTGTAACCTGCCGTTTTTTTCTTCTTTCTAATTATTTGTTTGGTCCAAAATATTGTTTGTGTCGTCATGAGTTGTCACGACTCGAGTTGGCTTTGTCCGCGGCGTAACCGTCTTTAAATAAATACTTTAAGAAATGTCTATGAGAATAATGCATTGGGTTTCATTTCCTGGTCCAGGGTAGGAGGCGGGACTGCGACGCTCTATAGAGCGGTCATTATCCAGAAATAACACACCGCTGAATTCTGCAGTTGACCAATCAGAATCAAGCATTCAACCAAGCCATGTAATCCTTAATAAACCCACGTGCCCGCAGACAGAAATGATAACTAAACATTCTCTTCTGTTGGTGATTTCCACAGAGCACCACAGGAGGAGATCTCACGCCATCAGGAGAGAGATGGCCTCCAAAAGACATTTAGCACGGTCAGGGGAACAGCGGGAGATGGACCAGGGACATGGACTGTTTGATGCAACGCTGCAACCCGTAGTAAAACTGTACCGGATAAGTATGTACCGTTTAATTTACAGCTAGTTAAACATGTGCTCCTCTGTAACTGTCCTGTTGTACCTTGGATTAAAAAAGTGTGTCATCAAGGGGGGTGTGGTTTGTGATATGGTAGCTGTTGTAGAAATGTAATATATTCCTCTGTGAGGGAATGAAGAATGCTACTAAATGTCTTTTGTAGGTTTATTTGATACAACAGATGAAAATAATATAATGATTGGACACACAAATGAGCTGAGAGTGTAATATATTAGAAGTGGTGAAAAGAGAGACAGATGGAGTATGTCCTATCTATCACCTCAAAATGGTTCGGGAGTCTGACACAAGTTTTGGAAAAGACTAGACGCACAGTTCCAAAATAAATCTCACAGACACAAAGCTATAAAGCTATAAAAAAGCGATGAAAAAAAGCGATGAAAATAATAAATTAACAGCTGTAGACTGGTCTCAAACTAAGTAATGTGACACCCCCAATATGGGAACACTTGGGATTTCTACTAAGGTTGGATGATATGCCAAAACATTCCTATTTGCCACTGTCAGCCCAAAAATGTATCACGATATAAAATGACATGATGTGAGAACAGCTCCACTCCCCAGCTGGAAATATACTTCACCGTACAGCGAGCCACATGTCAAAAGTAGCAGATCTACAAGCTTGCAATGCGTCGTAAGCTTGTAGATCTGCTATTTTCGGCACGCGACCCTGTCCTACGAGTCTACGACTAGTATACATTGGGCTGTAACACACGTGCCAGTTTCAGGTTACTTACTGTGACTGCGTGACTGTCATAAAATGAACAGAGATGAGATGACACCGACTGTCTTTCTGCTACCATGCACCTTTCTCACTGACAAACGTGTTTCATAAGACGAAGAATTGTAAAACATAATATATAAATGAATCGCCTGCCCGGTCCGCCCCCCCCTGAAAAGTGACGGCGTGGGATAGCGCCTGCTATGCCACTGTAAAGTGACGGCGTGGGATAGCGCCTGCTATGCCACTGTAAAGTGACGGCGTGGGATAGCGCCTGCTATGGCAACGATTGGGAGGCAGGAGACAGCGCAACAGTATAAGAAACTGTATTTATTATCAAATAGGCCTAGACATTACAACTTAAGGAAGTTGGAGTACAACATAATCAGGCAACGGATCCTATGAGGTGTGGAGTCAGTAATCAGTGGTGTTGTGGTGATGGATGTGTGGCACATGGTGTGGTGTGTGTGTGTGGATGGAAAGAATAAGGTAAACGTAACTATAAGAACATGGAGGCAAGCAGGCAGTGGAGGCACAGACAGCAGGTCTGCCTCCTCTGGATCATCTGTGTGTGAATGGCAGGGGGATTGCTTTTATAGAGGCACCGGGCCTCTATGCACCCCCCCCCCCTTAAAGTCGTGGTCCCACTAGGACCCACGGCTCCCCACTTAAAGGATCAGTTCGCCACTATAACATGGCCTTTGTCATGCTTTAGTATGATATCCGTTCATGAAAAAAATATAAATATTTTCATTTGGCGATATAGTGGCTGACAACGGCTCATTTAACGAGCCGAGGCACGGTGCGCTCATTTCCTACATTACCCACAGTGCATTGCGCGACAGACAGACAGGCAGCCCCAGGCCCCCAGGAAGCTGAAAGGTTCTCGTGTTGTTGTTGTTTGGAGTTGAAAGCGATAGAAGTAATAATAGTAGCTAATATTTAGCGGTAGTAATAGTAACAGCAGTAGCGGTGGTATAGTAGTTAGTAGTCTCTGGTAGTAAGTAAGTAGCGTAATACTAGTGATTTCGAACGTGCGCAGCGTCGGACTCGAAATTCCACTGGTTGGCTTTGTTTTTAGAACTCGTTATGACGAAAATACAGATGCAATCGTCCAGCTGTACTCTGTACTGTACTCGGACCACTTTGGGTGTGCAGTTAACATTTCACCACCGCAGATATCTTCCAGTTCGACCGCAATCTAATGGAAGAATTGACGCGGAACATCATCATCGAAGCAGAACAGAGGTATGTCGTATTCCCCAGTGTAATAAACTAAAGATACAATGTTGTGTATGTACACCAGACACTGAATGAATGGTGATTGCATTACAGGAGACCACATGCATTTCCTTTCAAAATACATGGTTGTTGTTACACGTGGTTGTTGTGATGTGTATAAATGAATTTGACATAGGCCTACCGAGTGTCTTACCTTCTTAGCTCTGGTCCATAGCCTTACTCTGCAGAGTAAAATAAGGCTATGGACCAGAGCTACATTTTTCCATATCAAACTATAAACCAAACATAAAAGCATTTAAAACCGGGAAAGCATCTGTATTTGCATTGGCTATTCAAAAATAGCAGATATGCAAGCTCAGTGCGTCACTTGGTGCCGTGCTGCGAGCTTGTACATTTGCTATTTTTCAACATTTTTGCAAAAATGAAAAACCTTATTGTTTACCATATTGTCTCATGATTGGTCAGAGGCCCATAATTGCATAATACTTTATTTGATGCAGGAGCTGAGGTCTCGGTGGCTGTCTTCGACTCAAGAGATGAAGAAATGGCTTTCAAGGAACTCCCATGTATACAGTATATTATATAGATACAGTTTACTTTGTATGTTGCTGTTGTACACAATCTGGATTGATACATCAATGTGATCTCATTTTCAAATATTAGACATGTACTACTCCTAAGCCTTTACCAATATTGTTGTGCTTTTACTGAAGTACATTTTAAATTCTGGACTTTTACTTGTAACAGAGTATTTCTATATAGCAATATTGATACTTTTTCTTCTGGGATTCTTGCACACTGTCCGATTTTTGTAATCTGAGTAGAGGAGGACAAACTTTGCCTGTGTGGCCTTGTTTTTGAAACCTTATGATACAGTACAATAAAACACATTCACTGAAATGAAGTCAGACTTATTTCCATTGTGGTCTTGTTTGTATAAACAGACATGTGAATGATTTGTATCACGGTGGCATTTGATGCAATATCATGACAGTTTGAGCCTCAAAGAGTATTAGGAATTGGTCAAAATGTATAAATACCATACGCGTCGCCTACATGAGAGAAAATAAAACAATCTTGACATCAAATCAACTATATTTTAATAGTACTGATTTACATAAATCTACAAAAACAGGTCTATGGTTGAACTGGAAACTAACAAACTAGATGTACTATAGTCAGAGGTCACTGAGGCAGGTGGTTTTTCAGGCTTTCTGCATGATGACACGTCACTGGAGCTGCTTCTGGCCAGTACAGGAGACAGGACAGGACAGGACAGGAGCAGACGCACATGCTGTGGTGAGAGAAGACGTAGAGTCAGTAATGGTGAAAGCACTCAAGGATTACTGGAATGGACAATTGAGTGTGTAGGCTATGTACAGTATGTTTCATGTGATACAATACTGTTAAATTTACTGACCCACAATTCACACAATCATGTTACCAAGATTGCCTTTTTTCACCTTTAGAAATATTGTATGAATCAGAGCCTGTCAGTCATTAGATGATGCAAAAACACTGATCCACGCCTTTGTTTTTTCTGATTACTGCAATGCACTTTTGCAATGCACTATTCTGGACTGCCAAAGAAAACAACTGACATTACAACTTGCGGCAGGCCGGCAGCCAGAGTTTTAACTAAAACTAAGAGTGTCACGGCATTGGCTTCCGGTTGTTTTTAGGATTGATTTTACAATTATTTTACTTGTTTATAAAGCTCTCAATGGTCTCGCATCTGTGACCTTCCGACCTACATGACTGCCTGCCTAGATATGTCCCAAACCACCCCCTCAGGTCCTCACAGCTGGCTTGCTCGATGTGCCTTACAAAAAAACAGTGAAGCAGTTTTCAGCTTCTACGGGCCGACGGCGTGGCACAAACTCCCACTGTACCTTTGACAGGCAGCCTCTAGACATTTTTAAAGCACAGCTCAAGACCTACTTATACACTCTTGCGTTTAGATTTATTCATGTCCTCACTATTGCATTACTGCCATTTCAATGTTTTATGCCTTGCGTTTCTTTTTTTTCACCATTGCTCTGTAAAGCACTTTGAGCTGCATTGCATGTCATGAAAGGTGCTATACAAATAATTGTATTATTATTCATCAGTGCAAGGCACTTTGCTTGTGTAATTTTTTGTACAATCTTATCAGTTTTATAGTATAGTTTGTTGATTACTTTTGATGCAGTAATGATCTTTTTGAGATATTACAAAAGGTTAAAAGTCAATTCACTGTCGTAGTGTGATGTACAGATACAATTCAATACTACAGTGTGGAAACTGTCTGTGACACAGTATAGTATAAATGGCAGTATATTTACTACATTTTACAGGACTTTGGTTGACCACTGGTCTTTGTAAAAGCATATATAAATATGTGAACCTTTATTGAAAATGATATTCCCTTGAGACGTGTCATCTAGTTTTCTAGGGGGTCAAACAAAATACAGCAAATACAGTAATGTGCTTTATGTATAAAGTTTGAGTTGAGTATGTATGGCTCACCATCAGTCCATCAAAGACATCTTCAGCTTCATCAGCCTTCTGTACCCATCTGGGCTGACCTAAGTGAATGGACAGTGGACACAGGTATAACACTTGAATGTTTACATTGCTAGCCCTGAAACATACGAGCCCATGCCCATGGCAAATGCATTGCTTCAGATGGCATGCCATAGTTTTGAATTGAATGAATGAATAGATGTTGTTTGGACCAAAAAGTTGTAGGCTGAAGCCGTGCCTAGCCTCTGACACTTATGTAAACAATACGGTGTGGCGACACACATATACACAAATAAGCTGTAAATACATTGAACACTTACCTCAATCTGAATGTCCCTCTTGGTCCATCGTGCTTCGGTTGCAACTTCCAGTTTATTTAGGCATCCTGAACGCATGTTCCCAGTAACACACTCACACACAGTCAACACTATCTGGGCAGAAAAAAACTTTTCCTGGGCAGAAAGGTTTGCGTGGGCGACGCACTGGACCAGGGAAAGCTACTAGCTAGGTCACTCCAGCAGGCAACAGTCCACACATCCACAGTGGCATTTCTTCCTCTGTATATGTCTGGTTCATATAACGACCCTAACGCAGATTCTGCCAATATGTAAAAAATAATAATAATCTCGTCCAAAAACTCCCCTGGAGCAGCTATACTGACTCGTTGTTTTCGTTTGTTGTGGTGTAGGCGGGGGTGTCCTTCGCTGCTAGGCTAGCTACGGCAAGCCTACCTGTCCATTGTCTCTGTAGTTTCTGACAGCCTACCGAGTGTCCACCATCTACGTCATTTTTGGACAAATACGTACATGGTGGACAGCTTTGGAAGTGCGCCCACGGAGCTACAGAACACCAATCATAATAAACGGGCGCATTTTAGCATATATGCTAATGATTAAAAACACACAGACTAGGTTGAATAGTGGCGAAGTGGTCCTTTAACATGGAATTAATGAACTACAAGTTAATCAAACACATAAACAAAAACATAATCAATGAAGTGCACTTTATATCAATCAAATGTACATAATGTTAACATTAGCTTTTACCATGGTTTTACTACATTTTAAAATACTTTAGATACTTTCATAACACTCAGCACCCTGGCCCTGCAACACCCTGGACTCTCCTCCCCCCTCAATGGCTGGATCTGGTGTTTTAGCTATAGCAATACGGCCACCAGGGGGCAGGACAGGCCAGGGGTCACAACCCCAGGTGGATCTGGTGTTTTAGCTCTAGCAATACGGCCACCAGGGAGCAGGACAGGCCAGTGGTCACAACCCCAGGTGCACTAAAAAAAACAGAGGACATCAAGTATTAGAGAACCATCATACAGAAGCACCCAGACAAATCTCGACACCAAATAGTTTGTTCCTCTACTCAGTCACTGCCATTGACTGAGCAGAAGGACACATGGTGACTGACTGACGACCATAGCAAGGCCTTAACAGGTTTACATGACACAACTGACTTGCTTTGCGTAGATTAGGAGTGGAAATTATGTAGCCAACTTTAGACACACGCTCGACAACAGTGTATGGCCCCATGAGCCTCGCTTGGAAAGGCAAAAGAGCCAACACATGTTCGCCGGGTCTGAACTCCCGACGGTCAGCCCGTCGACCAAATTAATGCTTCATTTTCACTTTAGAATTTACAATGACATCTTTGGTAGGCTCAGGAGAACCCGCCCGATTTAACAGTACTGGTGATGACACATTTCCGCACACGCTCCCCCCAGCATGCATGTTACCCAGGAGAACATCAACCCCAGCCACAGGTAACGCCGTGCGCAACGCCACTTCCACCTCGCCCTGAACCAGACCACACTCGAGATCTAGCTTGTGTATAGGAGAAGGGATTGTGGACATGCCCATACCACGGCTCAACATGACACGCCCTGTAGCCGACTGTGAAGAGAATGGTAGGACTGAGTCAAGAACATACGTGCCCTGCGCCGCCGTGTCTCTCAGAATTGTCACAGGCACTTTCTCCTGTGAGACCACAAGAGAGATAAACCCCCTTTCCACAAACGGTCGATACGTCTCATCTACACCGCCGAGACTACTCCCGCTCTCATGTAAAGGACTTACCGACCTCACATATGACACCGGCGCACAAGCCGCAGCTGACTTCACCTCTGTTGTTTCTCTTTGTTTCCATGCGTAACAGTGTGGTTTAATGTGACCTCTCTTGCCACAATAGTGACATGTTTTGTCACCGTCACGAGCAGCCCAACTTTTCCCATCCTCCGTGTTAACATTTCCCTTGAAAGGTGCGCTGCGACCGCCGTCCCCATGGCTTGATTCAATGTTCCCCTGGTGCGTAATTTGGGCACCCTGTGGTTCCCAGTCTCGGTGCGTCAACACGTATTGATCAGCCAAAGCGGCAGCTTCTGCTACAGTTTTAACCTGCTGTTCCGTGAGATAAGTTGCTATCTGACTCGGAATTGCATTTTTAAACTGCTCTAGCAGCATCAAATCACACAACCCCTCGCATGTGTCCCCCCCTGCAGTCATACGCCAGCGGTTAAAGTTAATCACAGATTCCCGCGAGAATTCCAAATATGACTATTCGTCACCTTTTCTGTTATTCCTAAAGCGCTGACGATAACTTTCAGGTATCATCTCATACGCCTTAAGGATAGCAGATTTAACAGTTGCATAGCTTAAACAATCAGTTACTGATAACGCTGAATAAGCCTCCTGCACCCTCCCCGTAAGAACGCACTGCAGCATCACAGTCCGGTCTGCGTCAGGCCAACCTCTCGAGTCCGCCAATCTTTCGAACAATGAAAACAATGTCTCAGGCTCCCTCTCATTGAATTTTGGCATCAACCTCAAATTACCCACCAAATCAAACTGCCTGTTTTCTGAATTAGAGGCTCTCCCTCCACTGTCCAAAAACGTCTGATCCATTTTCCCCTCTTTAACAAGCTCCAACTTCTCCCTCTGCAAGTTAACTCTCATCCTCTCAGTTTCAAGTCTCCCTTTTTCTTGCTCAGCTTTAGCTCTCTCCGTCTCCAATTGGATAAGCATAAGCTCTTTTTGCTGTTCAAATGAAAAACTTGGATTTGCCTTTAAACTTTTAATAGGCAGTGGCCCATGAGCAGCCGCACCACCTCCCCCTGTTTCCTCAGGCTCCGACGGCAAAACATTTGTGTCTTCTAAATTGGCCATTAATATTAACGTATGCAATTTGCGTCTCCTGTCCCTAATGTCAATGTGGTAGTGATCAGCGATTTCGAATAACTGTTCCTTTGTACAGCCATTTAAAAACTCAACTGACGGCGACGCCACAAATTCATCAATTTCAGCCATCATGTAACGTTTGGATAAATAGACACAGATTAAATAACACAGCGATGTAACTTTAAACAGAGTAACCCCAAACAAAAAGAGCGTCCCCTATCTGCCTAGCCAAATCTTATCTACCTCAACCCTAGCTCTTCATGGGGTTCGGCAGGGGTACTGATGCACTGGTTATACGATGGGGACAAACGCAACTACGTGGCTGTACGTGGCAAGTATGTGGCTGTCAGCCACGTATAGGGTTGGGATTCGTTAGGATTTTAACGGTTCCGGATCCTTCCCGGATCCCTCTTAACGGTTCCGGTTCCTAACGGTTCCCTTAACGGATCCTAATATTATTTTTTCCCCTTTTTTCTGACATAGATTATGCTTATATTATAACTAACCTAACCAAGTACATAATAAACACAAATTCATTAATTAAATTATTGAAAATGCACTTTACAATTATGAGGTGGCACTATTATTTAAACTTCACCACCACCACCACCAGCAGCAGCTAGCCACCACAACAATATAATTGTTGCAATTTGTACTGTATATTGCAATTTGTACTGTATTAAATATACAGTACACATTGCAATAATGATATTGTTTTGGTGACTAATGTTGTCTTTAATGTTCAGATTAATTTAATATGAAGGACCCCTTACCCTAATGGAAACAAGCCATAGTGCTTTCTTGGATTATAAAATCCTCTTAGCAGACCTTGTATTGAACTGTCAGGCTACGTTCCTGTGCTTTTTTCTGCAAACTGTTTATAAAGTAATCAATCTATAGAGGTATATGCACCTAAACGCTGGGCTCTCAACAGTCACGCGATTCATTTAGAGCCAAATCAAAAGCAGTTGAGTTGCTTATAAGTTGTAAAAAATAAGTGCAGACAAATTGATTTGGCTCTATAGTTAACGTGATTCATAAAATATCAGACAGAAAGACGTCGAGTCATTGGCGTTCTAAATTAACACCATTAACAACAGTTGTACAATACGCCTAATGAAAAGCTCTGTAGACGTTAGTTTTCTAGACGTTAGTTTTCTAGCCTGGGGAAAGTAAACCAGCCTTGCATCATCCTCGTCCCCCGTCGGCTGTGGTGGAGCTGCGGGGAGAGCGGGCACGCGATGTGCCTAGATATTCTCGTGAGTTGTGGACTCGTGTAGGCATATTGATTTTGAGATGTTTCCTCAATGTGGACGTGGTACAAGTTGCAACAACCTTTGCAACTATAGCATCGAATTTATTGCACTTTGCGTGCTCAGCCTCAGTCATTAGTGTGGTTGCCCTAAAGGGCAACCAGACTATTGTAATTGTAACACTTTATTATTAGTGTGGTTGCCCTAACAGGGCAACCAGACTATTGTAATTGTAACACTTTATTATTCTTTTCATTTACTGGAGTAACCCTAAACTTTGTATCACTACTCCTCCCACAGTTTTGACTGTACGCACTTGAGCCATATGTCAAATTGACCGGCTTCATCGGGAATGGTGTGCTTGTATTTTTTTAAGAGAAATGTTATATAGTTTAATTGATATGAATTTATTAGTGATTTAAATTTCCCCATTGACATGAATGGGAAAGTGCGAAAAATAACATTCAAGTATTTTTTCCTCGGAGACTGTAAGGGCTATAGTTACAAAACTTGGAGGCTAGGTTCATAATAATTACTAAAATTAATTAACTTATAATGTTATCGGTCGGCCTCATGGTGGCGCTATAACAGCCCACTTTACGTTTTGGCTTATAACTCTTAAACCGTAGGTCGTAAAATCAAAATATTTTTTTCCCTAGATTTCTTGGGTCATGTCGCATCTCCCCATATAGGCCACGCCCATTTGCGTCATGATAGATTTTCCGCCATTTTGAATTTTCTCCAAAACACACTTTTGGCTCCTCCTCCTACATATTTTGTCCAAATCTCACAAAAGTCGGCACACATGATCTCCGGACCCATCCGATTAAAACACCAACTGCAGAATTTTGGTAGTGCGTATCGTTCGGCCGTAATCGTCGTCCGAAGTTAGTAGGAGGGGCCTATATCACAAAAAATGCCATAAACCACGAACGAAATGTCCAATCCATCCCAAATTTGAATCACATGTCGCGGGTGGTTGAATCAACCAAGTACCAAAAGCAATTCTATTTTCATCCATAGGGGGCGCCGCAAATGCGAGAAATGTAACCGTTTGTCGCAAAAACATGATTTTTGGGGGGATAAATCCCCTCCGAATTACTTACGCATGATCGCAGGGGTGACGCGACATTGCAATTGGCTGGCAATATCAGTGGGAGGGGCATATGTAAGCCACTGCGGCAACCACACTTTGCAATTTTTTAAAATTGCGACCTTTCTAGTTACTCATGCATATTATTCCACTAGAGTAACCTTTTGTTTGATACGCTACTCCTCCCACAGTTTTGACTGTACGCACTTGAGCCATATCTCAAATTGACCGGCTTCATCGGGAAGGATGTGCTTGTATTTTTTTAAGAGAAATGTTGTATAGTTTAATTGATATGAATTTATTAGTGAATAGAATTTCCCCATTGACATGAATGGGAAAATGCGATTTTTCGCATTTTCTCACATTCAAGTATTTTTTCCTCAGAGACTGTAAGCACTATAGTTACAAAACTAAGAGGGTAGGTTCATAATAATTACTAAAATTAATCAACTTATAATGTTATCGGTCGGCCTCATGGTGGCGCTATAACAGCCCACTTTACGTTTTGGCTTATAACTCTTGAACCGTAGGTCGTAAAATAAAAATATTTTTTTCCCTGACTTCCTTGGGTCATGACGCATCTCCCCATATAGGCCCCGCCCATTTGCGTCATGATAGATTTTCCGCCATTTTGAATTTTCTCCAAAACACACTTTTGGCTCCTTCTCCTAAAGATTTTGTCCAAATCTCACAAAAATCGGCACACATGATCTCCAGACCTATCCGATTAAAACACCAACTGCAGAATTTTGGTAGTGCGTATCGTTCGGCCGTAATCGTCGTCCGAAGATAGTAGGAGGGGCCTATTTTACAAAAAATGCCATAAATCACGAACGGAATGTCCAATCCATCCCAAATTTGAATCACATGTCGCGGGTGGTTGAATAAACCAATTACCAAAATGAATTCCATTTTCATCCATAGGGGGCGCCGCAAATGCGAGAAATGTAACCGTTTGTCGCAAAAACATGATTTTTGGGGGATAATTCCCCTCCGAATGACTTACGCATGATCGCAGGGGTGAAGTGACATTGTAATTGGCTGGCAATATCAGTGGGAGGGGCATATGTAAGCCACTGCGGCAACCACACTTTGCAATTTTTTAAAATTGCGACCTTTCTAGTTTCCCTCTCTGTTAATATAACCACACTTTGGAGATCTCTTCGACATACTGTCCCACTGTCCCACTCGCTCCGCGGCGGTCGCTGAATGCACAGACAGAACAGTGGGCGTATCCTCCCAGAACTCACTCACTCATGTAGGTGGGGTGACGTCACCCCAGGCTCTGCTTGCATGCATGCAGAGACACAGCGGAGCTAAATGACGACTGATGAGAACCGTTTGGGGAACCGTTAATAAAAAAACGATGGAACCGGCTCCGGATCCGCAATGTCGGAACCGGGTCTGAAATGGACCCGGTTCCGAATCCCAACCCTAGCCACGTACTGTGCTCCCGAGACAACTGCTACTACTGCGTTCCCCCAACACTATAAGAAAAATAATAAACCCACGAAAGTTTAAAGAAACTACGTGGCTAAGCCTCACATGGGACAATGCAATAGCTCCTATATTTGTTTGAGTACTCAGTAACTTACCCTCGATGTGTCGCAAAACATGTCCAATTTATCCAAATAACTCTAAAATTCAAACTGAAAATCCAAGTTTGAAAGTTTAATACTCACTTCTGGACCGAGCCCCCATATGTCATTGCTGGCTCATGCTATGGCAACGATTGGGAGGCAGGAGACAGCGCAACAGTATAAGAAACTGTATTTATTATCAAATAGGCCTAGACATTACAACTTAAGGAAGTTGGAGTACAACATAATCAGGCAACGGATCCTATGAGGTGTGGAGTCAGTAATCAGTGGTGTGGTGGTGATGGATGTGTGGCACATGGTGTGGTGTGTGTGTGGATGGAAAGAATAAGGTAAACGTAACTATAAGAACATGGAGGCAAGCAGGCAGTGGAGGCACAGACAGCAGGTCTGCCTCCTCTGGATCATCTGTGTGTGAATGGCAGGGGGATTGCTTTTATAGAGGCACCGGGCCTCTATGCACCCCCCCCCCCCCCCCCCCTTAAAGTCGTGGTCCCACTAGGACCCACGGCTCCCCACTTAAAGGATCAGTTCGCCACTATAACATGGCCTTTGTCATGCTTTAGTATGATATCCGTTCATGAAAAAAATATAAATATTTTCATTTGGCGATATAGTGGCTGACAACGGCTCATTTAACGAGCCGAGGCACGGTGCGCACATTTCCTACATTACCCACAGTGCATTGCGCGACAGACAGACAGGCAGCCCCAGGCCCCCAGGAAGCTGAAAGGTTCTCGTGTTGTTGTTGTTTGGAGTTGAAAGCGATAGAAGTAATAATAGTAGCTAATATTTAGCGGTAGTAATAGTAACAGCAGTAGCGGTGGTATAGTAGGTAGTAGTCTCTGGTAGTAAGTAGCGTAATACTAGTGATTTCGAACGTGCGCAGCGTCGGACTCGAAATTCCACTGGTTGGCTTTGTTTTTAGAACTCGTTATGACGAAAATACAGATGCAATCGTCCAGCTGTACTCTGTACTGTACTCGAACCACTTTGGGTGTGCAGTTAACATTTCACCACCGCAGATATCTTCCAGTTCGACCGCAATCTAATGGAAGAATTGACGCGGAACATCATCATCGAAGCAGAACAGAGGTATGTCGTATTCCCCAGTGTAATAAACTAAAGATACAATGTTGTGTATGTACACCAGACACTGAATGAATGGCGATTGCATTACAGGAGACCACATGCATTTCCTTTCAAAATACATGGTTGTTGTTACACGTGGTTGTTGTGATGTGTATAAATGAATTTGACATAGGCCTACCGAGTGTCTTACCTTCTTAGCTCTGGTCCATAGCCTTACTCTGCAGAGTAAAATAAGGCTATGGACCAGAGCTACATTTTTCCATATCAAACTATAAACCAAACATAAAAGCATTTAAAACCGGGAAAGCATCTGTATTTGCATTGGCTATTCAAAAATAGCAGATATGCAAGCTCAGTGCGTCACTTGGTGCCGTGCTGCGAGCTTGTACATTTGCTATTTTTCAACATTTTTGCAAAAATGAAAAACCTTATTGTTTACCATATTGTCTCATGATTGGTCAGAGGCCCATAATTGCATAATACTTTATTTGATGCAGGAGCTGAGGTCTCGGTGGCTGTCTTCGACTCAAGAGATGAAGAAATGGCCTTCAAGGAACTCCCATGTATACAGTATATTATATAGATACAGTTTACTTTGTATGTTGCTGTTGTACACAATCTGGATTGATACATCAATGTGATCTCATTTTCAAATATTAGACATGTACTACTCCTAAGCCTTTACCAATATTGTTGTGCTTTTACTGAAGTACATTTTAAATTCTGGACTTTTACTTGTAACAGAGTATTTCTATATAGCAATATTGATACTTTTTCTTCTGGGATTCTTGCACACTGTCCGATTTTTGTAATCTGAGTAGAGGAGGACAAACTTTGCCTGTGTGGCCTTGTTTTTTAAACCTTATGATACAGTACAATAAAACACATTCACTGAAATGAAGTCAGACTTATTTCCATTGTGGTCTTGTTTGTATAAACAGACATGTGAATGATTTGTATCACGGTGGCATTTGATGCAATATCATGACAGTTTGAGCCTCAAAGAGTATTAGGAATTGGTCAAAATGTATAAATACCATACGCCTACATGAGAGAAAATAAAACAATCTTGACATCAAATCAACTATATTTTAATAGTACTGATTTACATAAATCTACAAAAACAGGTCTATGGTTGAACTGGAAACTAACAAACTAGATGTACTATAGTCAGAGGTCACTGAGGCAGGTGGTTTTTCAGGCTTTCTGCATGATGACACGTCACTGGAGCTGCTTCTGGCCAGTACAGGAGACAGGACAGGACAGGAGCAGACGCACATGCTGTGGTGAGAGAAGACGTAGAGTCAGTAATGGTGAAAGCACTCAAGGATTACTGGAATGGACAATTGAGTGTGTAGGCTATGTACAGTATGTTTCATGTGATACAATACTGTTAAATTTACTGACCCACAATTCACACAATCATGTTACCAAGATTGCCTTTTTTCACCTTTAGAAATATTGTATGAATCAGAGCCTGTCAGTCATTAGATGATGCAAAAACACTGATCCACGCCTTTGTTTTTTCTGGGCTTGATTACTGCAATGCACTTTTGCAATGCACTATTCTGGACTGCCAAAGAAAACAACTGACAGATTACAACTTGCGGCTGTGGAAGTATGGGTAATAAGATGCAGACGGTTTATGGCAATGCAATATATTTATTCACATAAGATCTCCGTGTAGTACAACTGGTGTGTTATGATGGCAAGCATAATCTGGTTACCTCCGGTTGGACCACATCCTGTTATAGCTATCAGAGTAAAGGCATTACAGCTAACACCACATCTCCCTTTCTAGTAAGCTATAACAGACTGTAACAATTACAGCTCTAACTCAGATAATGCAGAATCTGGAATCCTCTGAAAACCCTTGCATGAAACTGAACACATATATATTTACTCAAAATAGAATAATGCACTCCTAAGGCTTCTCAAGAAAAATAACAAAAATAAACACTGTCAGGCAATATCTGTGGAGGCAAATAGTGTGAACATCAGAACACAAAACATTCAACTTTCATCTTCTTTTTCACATCTTTTCTTTTTCAGGTTATTTTCTCTTTTTTTCACATTTCACATTTGTCAGGTTAGTTTCTCTTTTCTTTTCTTTTTTTCAAACAGTTCAAACAAGTCCAGTCTGTGAGGTTTTCTCACCCTTCTGCCACACCTAGTGGTAGGACCATGTGTGTGTGTATGGACGGGTGTGTGTGCCTTGGGAGCCTGTGTTTGAGGTGACTCGGGGCGGTCTGGATAATCCAGTGTAGGCTCACCTGGTCGGGGTGGTGTGCCTGGTGTTGGTGTGTGAGGTGTGTGTGGAACAGTCTCTGTAAAAGGGACAAGATGGTGTCTATTCCTCCGAATAGTGCCGGAAGGGCCGTCCACAATGTATGAACGTGGAGCTGAGTGGGACGAAACCACTGTGCCTTGAGACTTTGTATCTGTAATCCACACTGGTTGACCTGGAGTGAGTTGACTCAGATCTCTCACACGGTGTCTGTTGTTGAAACTTGCAGTGTCCTTTTCTCTCCTCTCCCTTTCCTTAGTTGCAACGACGGTGCTGTCTGGAAGCTCTGGAGTGAGAAGAGATGGATGCTGGGGCACCGGAGTGCGCAGTCTCCTGCCCATGAGGAGTTGAGCAGGACTGTAGCCATTTGCGAGTGGTGTAGCTCTATAGGCCAACAGAGCCAGATATGGATCTTTAGCCTTCTTTAGCAGCCTTTTCACAGTCTGCACGTGACGTTCCGCCTCTCCGTTACTCTGAGCGAACCTAGGGCTGCTAGTGGTATGAGTGAACCCGTAAGCTGCTGCAAAGTCCTTAAACTCTTGACTGGAGTACTGAGGGCCGTTGTCGCTAAAAAAAATGTCCGGGACTCCGTGCCTAGAGAAGAATGATTTGAGATGCACAATAACATCCTGAGATCGTGTGGGAGTTAGCTTGGCAATCTCTACAAACCTAGAGTAGTAGTCCACTACTAGTAGGTAGGTGTCTTGGTTGAGTGAGAATAAACCTAGAGTAGTAGTCCACTACTAGTAGGTAGGTGTCTTGGTTGAGTGAGAATAAATCGGAACCTACTTTTTGCCATGGTCTCTCTGGGAGCTCTGTGGACATTAATGGCTCCACAGGGTTGGCACGTTCCTTGATGCATGTGTTGCAATTTCTCACCAGCTCATTCAGTTGGCCGCTCAAGCCAGGCCACCATACAGCCTCTCTGGCCCGCTCTCGGCATCTGGTCATTCCCTGATGTCCCTCGTGTAGTGCGTCGAGGACAGAGTTGCGCATTGCTGTGGGAATAACTAGTCTGGAGCCCTTGAGCAGTAGTCCATTGTGTACTGTAAGTATGGCTCTACTAGGCCAGTAAGCCTTCACTGGACCTGTGAGCTTGCTGCGGTCAGGCCATCTTTTCTGACAGTATGACATGACCTCTGAGCAGACGCTGTCTTCCTGCAGTTGATCTCTCAGTTGTACCATGTATGTCGAGCTGGCAGGCATGCTAGTGACAACTTCATCCACGTAGATGTTTGTGTCTTCCATCAAGTCTCTGTCTGTCAGTTTCGAACTTGGGTTTTGACTGACAGGTGAGCGTGAGAGTGTGTCGGCTGTAAACAGTTCTTTGCCAGGGGTGTGTGAGATAGTGTAACTGTACCTCATAAGTCTGAGTCGGAACCGCTGGATTCTGGGAGGAAGCTCTGTGAGTGCCTTGTGACCCAGCAGGCTGATAAGCGGCTTGTGGTCAGTCTCCATGGCAAAATGTCTCCCAATAAGGAAGTCTCGGAAACGCTCGCACCCCCATGTCAATCCTAGCGCCTCCTTCTCCACCTGGGCGTATCTCTGTTCTGTCTCTGTCATGGAGCGTGATGCGTACGCGACTGGTTTCCAACGCTCTCCCTCCTTCTGTAGGAGGACTGCGCCCAATCCGTATGAAGAGGCATCCGCCGACAGTTTCAGCTCTTTGTTGGGGTCGTACAGTGTCAGCACTGGAGGAGATGTGAGATCATTTTTCAGCTGATCTTAATGCTCTCTGTTGTGCACATCCCCAGACCCACTGATTCTTCTTCGAGAGAAGGTCTCTCAACGGCTTGTCTTTCTCAGCTAGACCTGGAATGTACTTTCCCAGCTGGTTTAACATTCCCAGGAAACTGCGAACTTCTCCTGTGTCAGACGGCTCTCTCATGGACATGACAGCCTTGACCTTGTCTGGGTCTGGCTGCACACCGTCAGCTGACAGAATGTGGCCTAAGAACTTGACTTCACTTTTGCCCAGCTCACACTTCTCCATGTTTAGTGTGACGCCGCCTTCCTGGAGTTTGTTGAGGACAGTGTTTAGTCTGATGTCGTGCTCGAGTTGATCTCCTCCCCATATAAGAACATCATCCATGTGGCATACGACTCCCTGCAGCCCATCGATAATCATAGACATGCGCCGCTGAAAATGTTCTGGGGCCGACGCTATGCCGAAGGGCAGTCTGTTAAAGTAGAAGCGGCCAAATGGGGTTATGAACGTGGTGTACAGTGACGACTCAGGGGACAATGGGATCTGCCAAAATCCTCTGTTAGCATCTAACTTGCTGAAGATCTTCGCCCCTGCCAGAGAACCAATTGTCTGCTCCACTGAAGGCAGTATGTATTTCTCTCTGCAGACCGCTTCGTTGAGGCGGGTGAGGTCGACGCAGATGCGTACTGAGCCGTTTTTTGTAGGCACTGGAACCATGCCTGAACACCAGTCAGTTGGCTCTTCCACTCTGGATATGACTCCCATGTCCTCCATTTTCTTGAGTTCCTCTTTTACTTTGCCTAGTAAAGGGATGGGGACTCGTCTTGGTGTGGCCAGGGAATAAGGATTGGCGTCTGGCCTGAGCTTAATAGTGTATGGCTGCTGCATCATTCCTAAACCCTGACACAATTTTGGGTAGGACTCTTGCATGTCAGACTTGTCTATGCTGTCTGCTCTGTAGACTAGTTTAAGCTTAACACTTGCTGGTCTGCTTAACAAGGCTACATTTAAGTCATTGACAACATAAATATCTTCCTGTATCACTTGCTCTCCTTTGCATAGTGACTCTCTGTACCTGCCTAAAACAGATAGAGGCATGCGACCTGGGCCAAACAGTGGTCTGTCAGGTTTGGCTAACTGTGTGTCGCCCTCTGTAATGGCATAGTAGATCTGGGCTGGGATAACTGAGACATCGGCTCCTGTGTCGATCTTAAATCTGACTATATGGTTTCTCACAGTCAAATCAGCATACCATGGGTCTAAGCCTGCATCTACTGAGCCTAGGAACAAGGGAGCGTCAGCATTACGTTCTGTCTCTACAACATGTACCGTTTTGGTAGATCTACATACTTTACTGTAATGGCCTCTCTTTCCACATGTGTGACATGTGACCTCTCTGGCTGGGCACTGTGCTATGGCATGACCAGGGGACTTTCCACATCTGTAGCATATCTTGCGGTCAGATGATGGATGTGGCTTTGCTGATGAGTGCTTTTGGTAATGAGGGGTCTTAGGTGTGAATGGTTTTTGTCTTCTGCCTTTTGTTATAGCATCAATGTCCATTCTACCCCCTCCTCTGAGGTCTGTCTGCTGCCTCTTGATCGCCTCTGACTGCCTTGCCATGTTGACTGCTTTTTCCAGCGTCAAATCCCTGTCTAACTGCATCCTCTCAGCTAGACTGTTGTCTCTCAGCCCCACCACGATGCGATCTCTTATTAACTCGTCGTGGAGTGCTCCGTATGTGCAATGTTCAGCCAGGGCATGCAGTGCAGTAATAAAAACATCAACGGCCTCGTTTGGTTGCTGCACTCTCTGATTAAATCTTGCTCTCTCATATATCACGTTCTTTCTGGGCACAAAGTATGTTTCCAAGGTGGCTCTTACCGAGGTGTACTGCTGTCTTTGTGCGTCGGTTAAATCATGACCGCGCAGGATGTCGTCTGCTTCATCCCCCATGCAGTAGATAAGAGTGTTCGCCTGGTTAGCTTCTGTGCTAAGATTGAGGTTGCTGGCCAGTCGGAATCTCTCGAACCTGCGTATCCACCGTTCCCAATCCTGAGGCTTTGAAAAGTCGAACGCTTCAGGTGGTTGTATGGAGAACGTAGCGCCCGGAGGAGCGTTAGCATTAGCCGGTAGCTGTGGAGGTTGTTGCTGCTGTGCTGCATGTGCAGCCTCGCCGCCGCCGCCGCCGCCTTGAGACATCTCGTCCCTCGCTGACGTTAAACTCTCCTTTTTTTACCGCTCCAAAAGTTGCTCTTTACCGCTGCCCAACTTCTGGCACCATGTGGAAGTATGGGTAATAAGATGCAGACGGTTTATGGCAATGCAATATATTTATTCACATAAGATCTCCGTGTAGTACAACTGGTGTGTTATGATGGCAAGCATAATCTGGTTACCTCCGGTTGGACCACATCCTGTTATAGCTATCAGAGTAAAGGCATTACAGCTAACACCACAGCGGCAGGCCGGCAGCCAGAGTTTTAACTAAAACTAAGATTGTCACGGCATTGGCTTCCGGTTGTTTTTAGGATTGATTTTACAATTATTTTACTTGTTTATAAAGCTCTCAATGGTCTCGCATCTGTGACCTTCCGACCTACATGACTGCCTGCCTAGATATGTCCCAAACCACCCCCTCAGGTCCTCACAGCTGGCTTGCTCGATGTGCCTTACAAAAAAACAGTGAAGCAGTTTTCAGCTTCTACGGGCCGACGGCGTGGCACAAACTCCCACTGTACCTTTGACAGGCAGCCTCTAGACATTTTTAAAGCACAGCTCAAGACCTACTTATACACTCTTGCGTTTAGATTTATTCATGTCCTCACTATTGCATTACTGCCATTTCAATGTTTTATGCCTTGCGTTTCTTTTTTTTCACCATTGCTCTGTAAAGCACTTTGAGCTGCATTGCATGTCATGAAAGGTGCTATACAAATAATTGTATTATTATTCATCAGTGCAAGGCACTTTGCTTGTGTAATTTTTTGTACAATCTTATCAGTTTTATAGTATAGTTTGTTGATTACTTTTGATGCAGTAATGATCTTTTTGAGATATTACAAAAGGTTAAAAGTCAATTCACTGTCATAGTGTGATTTACAGATACAATTCAATACTACAGTGTGGAAACTGTCTGTGACACAGTATAGTATAAATGGCAGTATATTTACTACATTTTACAGGACTTTGGTTGACCACTGGTCTTTGTAAAAGCATATATAAATATGTGAACCTTTATTGAAAATGATATTCCCTTGAGACGTGTCATCTAGTTTTCTAGGGGGTCAAACAAAATACAGCAAATACAGTAATGTGCTTTATGTATAAAGTTTGAGTTGAGTATGTATGGCTCACCATCAGTCCATCAAAGACATCTTCAGCTTCATCAGCCTTCTGTACCCATCTGGGCTGACCTAAGTGAATGGACAGTGGACACAGGTATAACACTTGAATGTTTACATTGCTAGCCCTGAAACATACGAGCCCATGCCCATGGCAAATGCATTGCTTCAGATGGCATGCCATAGTTTTGAATTGAATGAATGAATAGATGTTGTTTGGACCGAAAAGTTGTAGGCTGAAGCCGTGCCTAGCCTCTGACACTTATGTAAACAATACGGTGTGGCGACACACATATACACAAATAAGCTGTAAATACATTGAACACTTACCTCAATCTGAATGTCCCTCTTGGTCCATCGTGCTTCGGTTGCAACTTCCAGTTTATTTAGGCATCCTGAACGCATGTTCCCAGTAACACACTCACACACAGTCAACACTATCTGGGCAGAAAAAAACTTTTCCTGGGCAGAAAGGTTTGCGTGGGCGACGCACTGGACCAGGGAAAGCTACTAGCTAGGTCACTCCAGCAGGCAACAGTCCACACATCCACAGTGGCATTTCTTCCTCTGTATATGTCTGGTTCATATAACGACCCTAACGCAGATTCTGCCAATATGTAAAAAATAATAATAATCTCGTCCAAAAACTCCCCTGGAGCAGCTATACTGACTCGTTGTTTTCGTTTGTTGTGGTGTAGGCGGGGGTGTCCTTCGCTGCTAGGCTAGCTACGGCAAGCCTACCTGTCCATTGTCTCTGTAGTTTCTGACAGCCTACCGAGTGTCCACCATCTACGTCATTTTTGGACAAATACGTACATGGTGGACAGCTTTGGAAGTGCGCCCACGGAGCTACAGAACACCAATCATAATAAACGGGCGCATTTTAGCATATATGCTAATGATTAAAAACACACAGACTAGGTTGAATAGTGTCGAAGTGGTCCTTTAACATGGAATTAATGAACTACAAGTTAATCAAACACATAAACAAAAACATAATCAATGAAGTGCACTTTATATCAATCAAATGTACATACTGTTAACATTAGCTTTTACCATGGTTTTACTACATTTTAAAATACTTTAGATACTTTCATAACACTCAGCACCCTGGCCCGCAACTTGACTCGCAACACCCTGGACTCTCCTCCCCCCTCAATGGCTGGATCTGGTGTTTTAGCTATAGCAATACGGCCACCAGGGGGCAGGACAGGCCAGGGGTCACAACCCCAGGTGGATCTGGTGTTTTAGCTCTAGCAATACGGCCACCAGGGAGCAGGACAGGCCAGTGGTCACAACCCCAGGTGCACTAAAAAAAACAGAGGACATCAAGTATTAGAGAACCATCATACAGAAGCACCCAGACAAATCTCGACACCAAATAGTTTGTTCCTCTACTCAGTCACTGCCATTGACTGAGCAGAAGGACACATGGTGACTGACTGACGACCATAGCAAGGCCTTAACAGGTTTACATGACACAACTGACTTGCTTTGCGTAGATTAGGAGTGGAAATTATGTAGCCGACTTTAGACACACGCTCGACAACAGTGTATGGCCCCATGAGCCTCGCTTGGAAAGGCAAAAGAGCCAACACGTGTTCGCCGGGTCTGAACTCCCGACGGTCAGCCCGTCGACCAAATGAATGCTTCATTTTCACTTTAGAATTTACAATGACATCTTTGGTAGGCTCAGGAGAACCCGCCCGATTTAACAGTACTGGTGATGACACATTTCCGCACACGCTCCCCCCAGCATGCATGTTACCCAGGAGAACATCAACCCCAGCCACAGGTAACGCCGTGCGCAACGCTACTTCCACCTCGCCCTGAACCAGACCACACTCGAGATCTAGCTTGTGTATAGGAGAAGGGATTGTGGACATGCCCATACCACGGCTCAACATGACACGCCCTGTAGCCGACTGTGAAGAGAATGGTAGGACTGAGTCAAGAACATACGTGCCCTGCGCCGCCGTGTCTCTCAGAATTGTCACAGGCACTTTCTCCTGTGAGACCACAAGAGAGATAAACCCCCTTTCCACAAACGGTCGATACGTCTCATCTACACCGCCGAGACTACTCCCGCTCTCATGTAAAGGACTTACCGACCTCACATATGACGCCGGCGCACAAGCCGCAGCTGACTTAACCTCTGTTGTTTCTCTTTGTTTCCATGCGTAACAGTGTGGTTTAATGTGACCTCTCTTGCCACAATAGTGACATGTTTTGTCACCGTCACGAGCAGCCCAACTTTTCCCATCCTCCGTGTTAACATTTCCCTTGAAAGGTGCGCTGCGACCACCGTCCCCATGGCTTGATTCAATGTTCCCCTGGTGCGTAATTTGGGCACCCTGTGGTTCCCAGTCTCGGTGCGTCAACACGTATTGATCAGCCAAAGCGGCAGCTTCTGCTACAGTTTTAACCTGCTGTTCCGTGAGATAAGTTGCTATCTGACTCGGAATTGCATTTTTAAACTGCTCTAGCAGCATCAAATCACACAACCCCTCGCATGTGTCCCCCCCTGCAGTCATACGCCAGCGGTTAAAGTTAATCACAGATCCCCGCGAGAATTCCAAATATGACTATTCGTCACCTTTTCTGTTATTCCTAAAGCGCTGACGATAACTTTCAGGTATCATCTCATACGCCTTAAGGATAGCAGATTTAACAGTTGCATAGCTTAAACAATCAGTTACTGATAACGCTGAATAAGCCTCCTGCACCCTCCCCGTAAGAACGCACTGCAGCATCACAGTCCGGTCTGCGTCAGGCCAACCTCTCGAGTCCGCCAATCTTTCGAACAATGAAAACAATGTCTCAGGCTCCCTCTCATTGAATTTTGGCATCAACCTCAAATTACCCACCAAATCAAACTGCCTGTTTTCTGAATTAGAGGCTCTCCCTCCACTGTCCAAAAACGTCTGATCCATTTTCCCCTCTTTAACAAGCTCCAACTTCTCCCTCTGCAAGTTAACTCTCATCCTCTCAGTTTCAAGTCTCCCTTTTTCTTGCTCAGCTTTAGCTCTCTCCGTCTCCAATTGGATAAGCATAAGCTCTTTTTGCTGTTCAAATGAAAAACTTGGATTTGCCTTTAAACTTTTAATAGGCAGTGGCCCATGAGCAGCCGCACCACCTCCCCCTGTTTCCTCAGGCTCCGACGGCAAAACATTTGTGTCTTCTAAATTGGCCATTAATATTAACCTTAGCGTATGCAATTTGCGTCTCCTGTCCCTAATGCCAATGTGGTAGTGATCAGCGATTTCGAATAACTGTTCCTTTGTACAGCCATTTAAAAACTCAACTGACGGCGACGCCACAAATTCATCAATTTCAGCCATCATGTAACGTTTGGATAAATAGACACAGATTAAATAACACAGCGATGTAACTTTAAACAGAGTAACCCCAAACAAAAAGAGCGTCCCCTATCTGCCTAGCCAAATCTTATCTACCTCAACCCTAGCTCTTCATGGGGTTCGGCAGGGGTACTGATGCACTGGTTATACGATGGGGACAAACGCAACTACGTGGCTGTACGTGGCAAGTATGTGGCTGTCAGCCACGTATAGGGTTGGGATTCGTTAGGATTTTAACGGTTCCGGATCCTTCCCGGATCCCTCTTAACGGTTCCGGTTCCTAACGGTTCCCTTAACGGATCCTAATATTATTTTTTCCCCTTTTTTCTGACATAGATTATGCTTATATTATAACTAACCTAACCAAGTACATAATAAACACAAATTCATTAATTAAATTATTGAAAATGCACTTTACAATTATGAGGTGGCACTATTATTTAAACTTCACCACCACCACCACCAGCAGCAGCTAGCCACCACAACAATATAATTGTTGCAATTTGTACTGTATATTGCAATTTGTACTGTATTAAATATACAGTACACATTGCAATAATTATATTGTTTTGGTGACTAATGTTGTCTTTAATGTTCAGATTAATTTAATATGAAGGACCCCTTACCCTAATGGAAACAAGCCATAGTGCTTTCTTGGATTATAAAATCCTCTTAGCAGACCTTGTATTGAACTGTCAGGCTACGTTCCTGTGCTTTTTTCTGCAAACTGTTTATAAAGTAATCAATCTATAGAGGTATATGCACCTAAACGCTGGGCTCTCAACAGTCACGTGATTCATTTAGAGCCAAATCAAAAGCAGTTGAGTTGCTTATAAGTTGTAAAAAATAAGTGCAGACAAATTGATTTGGCTCTATAGTTAACGTGATTCATAAAATATCAGACAGAAAGACGTTGAGTCATTGGCGTTCTAAATTAACACCATTAACAACAGTTGTACAATACGCCTAATGAAAAGCTCTGTAGACGTTAGTTTTCTAGACGTTAGTTTTCTAGCCTGGGGAAAGTAAACCAGCCTTGCATCATCCTCGTCCCCCGTCGGCTGTGGTGGAGCTGCGGGGAGAGCGGGCACGCGATGTGCCTAGATATTCTCGTGAGTTGTGGACTCGTGTAGGCATATTGATTTTGAGATGTTTCCTCAATGTGGACGTGGTACAAGTTGCAACAACCTTTGCAACTATAGCATCGAATTTATTGCACTTTGCGTGCTCAGCCTCAGTCATTTCCCTCTCTGTTAATATAACCACACTTTGGAGATCTCTTCGACATACTGTCCCACTGTCCCACTCGCTCCGCGGCGGTCGCTGAATGCACAGACAGAACAGTGGGCGTATCCTCCCAGACCTCACTCACTCATGTAGGTGGGGTGACGTCACCCCAGGCTCTGCTTGCATGCATGCAGAGACACAGCGGAGCTAAATGACGACTGATGAGAACCGTTTGGGGAACCGTTAATAAAAAAACGATGGAACCGGCTCCGGATCCGCAATGTCGGAACCGGGTCTGAAATGGACCCGGTTCCGAATCCCAACCCTAGCCACGTACTGTGCTCCCGAGACAACTGCTACTACTGCGTTCCCCCAACACTATAAGAAAAATAATAAACCCACGAAAGTTTAAAGAAACTACGTGGCTAAGCCTCACATGGGACAATGCAATAGCTCCTATATTTGTTTGAGTACTCAGTAACTTACCCTCGATGTGTCGCAAAACATGTCCAATTTATCCAAATAACTCTAAAATTCAAACTGAAAATCCAAGTTTGAAAGTTTAATACTCACTTCTGGACCGAGCCCCCATATGTCATAGCTGGCTCATGCTATGGCAACGATTGGGAGGCAGGAGACAGCGCAACAGTATAAGAAACTGTATTTATTATCAAATAGGCCTAGACATTACAACTTAAGGAAGTTGGAGTACAACATAATCAGGCAACGGATCCTATGAGGTGTGGAGTCAGTAATCAGTGGTGTGGTGGTGATGGATGTGTGGCACATGGTGTGGTGTGTGTGTGGATGGAAAGAATAAGGTAAACATAACTATAAGAACATGGAGGCAAGCAGGCAGTGGAGGCACAGACAGCAGGTCTGCCTCCTCTGGATCATCTGTGTGTGAATGGCAGGGGATTGCTTTTATAGAGGCACCGGGCCCAGGTGCTCTCCAATGAGCAATCCAGATGGAATGGAATGCAGGTGCTCCCTAACCACTTCACAATCTGTGTGTCTATATGTGTGGGGCATCACAGTCATAAAGAAGAGTTGCTCGCGGTACCAACAGTTATTAAGAAATGTGGAACACCCTACCAACAGTCATAAAGAAATGTGAATACTTACTCTCCTTTTAAACATATCTAAAAGAGCACTTACAGGTGCCTGCAATTCAGAGCTGGCCCCTGTAAAAAGTCAAAGCCTCTATACCATTCATAGATTATTACATTATGATTATATAATATTACAAAACAAATGAGTAAGTAGGAGTAACACAATGAGAAAACACAATGATTTTCTCTCTGCTTATGTTACCTCACTCCTCCTTCTAGATATCAAGGACCTCCCTGTGTGTAAGGAGGAGGTTTACCCTGAACAGCTGGAGAGGAGCCTAAGTGTGGTCCAGGTGAAACTAGAACCTCCACAGATTAAAGAGGAACAGCAGGAGAGGAGCCTCAGTCTGGTCCAGGTGAAACTAGAACCTCCACAGATTAAAGAGGAACAGCAGGAGAGGAGCCTCAGTCTGGTCCAGGTGAAACTAGAACCTCCACAGATTAAAGAAGAACGGGAGACGCTATTTCAAAGACCGGAGGAGGGTGATGGGTCAATGTTGACATTAGTAGCTGTAAAAGTTGAATCTGATGAAAACAGAAAGACGCCGCTGGCCAGCACTTCAACTGAACACATGGTTGTGTGTAAAGAGGAAGTTTCTCCTGAACCTGAGAGGAGCTCCAGTCTGCTTCCGGAGGAACCAGAGCCTCCACACATTAAAGAGGAACAGGAGGAACTATTTCAAAGACCAGAGGAACCTGTTGGGTCAATGTTGACATTACTAGCAGTGAAAAGTGTAGTTGATGAAGACACCTCTTCACAACGCTCTGAAGTTGAAGTTGAACTGGAATCTGACACTGAAGTCACTGAAGACAGCGATGATTGGGGGGAGACAAGTGGAGGTGTCTACACTGGAGAAAAACCTTTTCACTGTAAACATTGTGACAAGAGTTTCAGTCGGTCAGAAAATCTGAAGACACACCAGCGTGTCCACACTGGAGAAAAACCTTTTCAGTGTAAACATTGTGACAAGAGTTTCAGTCGGTCAGAAAATCTGAAGACACACCAGCGTGTCCACACTGGAGAAAAACCTTTTCACTGTAAACATTGTGACAAGAGTTTCACTCGGTCAGAAAATCTGAAGACACACCAGCGTGTCCACACTGGAGAAAATCCCTTTCACTGTAAACATTGTGACAAGAGTTTCAGGCTGTCAAGTAAGCTGAAGTCACATCAGCGTATCCACACTGGAGAAAAACCCTTTCACTGTAATCATTGTGAGAAGAGTTTCACTGATTCAAGTACTCTGAATACACACCAGCGTCTCCACACTGGAGAAAAACCCTTTCACTGTAAACATTGTGAGAAGAGTTTCAGTCGGTCAGGTAATCTGAAGACACACCAGAGTGTCCACACTGGAGAAAAACCTTTCCACTGTAAACATTGTGACCAGAGTTTCAGTCATTCAAGTGGTCTGAAGAGACACCAGCGTATCCACACTGGAGAAAAACCTTTTCAGTGTAAACATTGTGACAAGAGTTTCAGTCATTCAAGTGGTCTGAAGACACATCAGCATATCCACACTGGAGAAAAACCCTTTCACTGTAAACATTGTGAGAAGAGTTTCACTGATTCAAGTACTCTGAAGAGACACCAGCGTATCCACACTGGAGAAAAATCTTTTCAGTGTAAACATTGTGACAAGAGTTTCAGTCATTCAAGTGGTCATAAGCATTGTGAGAAGAGTTTCACTGATTCAAGTACTCTGAAGAGACACCAGCGTATCCATACTGGAGAAAAACCTTGTCAGTGTAAACATTGTGACAAGAGTTTCAGTCATTCAAGTGGTCTGAAGACACACCAGCGTATCCACACTGGAGAAAAGCTCTCGTCACAATGTTAACAGTTTGACAGGAGTTTCAGTCAGTTAAAACTCATTAACTACCAGAGGGTCTCTAGAACAGTCTGCAGCCACTGCCAGCGTTTTTTACTAATCTTTCAAGACCAACATCATAATTAGTCCTATGACTATGTAAACACCAAATATCCCAAAAGAAAGAAGAGTTACTTTCATTGTGGAGAATACATGTGATTCTGTTGGGAAATATAATGATAATTATCATTGGGGAATAGGGCATTAAAGGAGAATTCCATACTAAAAGGCTTTCTTACCTTTCTTTGTAGTTGTTACGTCCCCACCAAAGAGGTCTAGGTGTTTTTTTGTGCAAAAGCTCCTTATTGGCTATTTCCCCTACCATAAGCCCTCAATGAATTGCATTGAATTGAATGGGAATTGAATGGGGCTATGGGGTGTTGTGCTAATTTGCTTATTTCCATCGCTCAAAATTATAATGTTTTTGTATATATCCTCTCTTCATAATGTAAATAATATCCCAAGCGGCACACTTTACTACTTAATTCGATGGAAATAAGCGAATTAGCACAACACCCCATAGCCCCATTCAATTCCCATTCAATTCAATGCAATTCATTGAGGGCTTATGGTAGGGGAAATAGCCAATAAGGAGCTTTTGCACAAAAAAACACCTGGACCTCTTTGGTGGGGACGTAACGAATACAAAGAAAGGTAAGAAAGGTAAGAAATACTTCTAGCATGGAATTCTCCTTTAACAAGTTGAGATTTTTCCAAGTCAACTTGTCAGACAGTAAAGTCGAAGTTGAGTCGGTGCATCGTTTTATGACGGGGGGGGGGGGACACACGACGACTTTAACAGGGGCGGGTGGAGGTGCGTGCGGTCAAATATGGAGCATGTCAAACAAAGCACTGCGAACACAGTGGCCTCTCCAATATGGCACAGTGTGTATCATCTATATGGCAAGGCACACACGCAGAAAAGAACACAACAGGAGAGGGGGCATAATTGTCACACAGCGCAGCAGCAGCGGCCCGAGGATACAATACAAAATATAACTTTAACACTAGTGGCAGTCAGCGGTCTATATATTAACATTACAGCAGCCAGCAGCAGTTTGGCACATCACCAGATCAGAATACAATCTGCATTACCTTCCACGATCATGACGTGAACCTTCTCCTCCTCCAACAACTCGATAACGTTCTCATGTTAGTTTGTTACTTATTTTCTGAGCCATGCAAATAAACAACAACCCGCACTGACCGGAGACGGAGAGATTCATGCGTTCCGCCGCTCCCGTGCGTAAAGCTAAACCAGAAACAGGACAGTCATTGCGTCAGCACGGATGTAGCCTCGGAAACCCAGACGTTTTATTTCCAGCACGGAGGTGGGGGGGGATATCGTTTGGGGATAAAGTTTGCGTGCTTCTACCTGTTACTTCTCTGACACAGCGCAGTTAACATTCAGCCAGTCAATAATGGGACACCGCTGAGAGCCACATACACAGCTGCAGTTAGGTTCTTAATTAAGGGCGCGTTCTGAATGCAAAGCAAACTAATAGGCGAGTGCGCTCCGGTGCGGTATGCAAAGGGAAAGAATGACTTCTGTCCGTGACAATAATCGATGCTACAGTTTGAATTATGTACACACGCACACATAGAGCAAAAAATATGATATTGGGAAAACAATTGATTTCTATTTTATTTTTTTCAACTTTCGACTTCTCCTAATCTGAATCGACTTGTGTTTATGAAATCGATGCATCGTTCTTTTTTTTGTGAATGCCCTATTGGGGAGTAATATTATACATTGTGAGTGTGGTATCTGGAACCACAATTCACATTAATAATAGCATAAATAACTAAATTAAGTTTATCTCTTAAAATGAGAGACTTAACTTCTGCTCTGACCAACACTTAGTTGGGGCAGCTGCAGGGGTCCCTGTATGCTAAATAGATCAGCTCGCTGATAACATGCAGCACTGTGCTTCCTGTGACCACACCTAATATGGAGATATCTTGGACCATTTGGTCTGGGTGTCAAACGGCTGTCTGTTTGAGCCTATTCACATGTGTATTCAGCTTCTTTATAAACTAGCCAGAACTGTCTGTATGTGTGTAAGGGCCGATTCATACTCCTATTTTAGAGCCGACTAAAAGTCGGTTCGGCTCTGTAGAGCCTACAATGTGACGTCATTTGAGGTTCGGGGGGGCGGGTACCGTCCTAAAGTCGGCTCTTCGGTGCTATTGAAAAGTTCTGACGAGCCGAAATCATTTCGGTACTACAGCGCCGAAACAGCGGTAAAATAGGAGTATGAATCGGCCCTTAGTCTCCGGAAGCCGTGAGGCTGAAGGATTGCCGGGCTCAGGGCTCATGGCTGATCTGTATTTTGTGCAAATAAATGGAACTCTGGAACGACCTTCATTTGCCTGTCTGCCGTCGACTTCATTCTCCGTATTTTTGCCTAAGTATTTTAAGTCAAGTCTTGTCTGTTTATGGGCTATATAGGGAGGGGAAAGCAGTCTCCTCTCTTTATAGTTCAGATACTTCATGAGTTAAGGCTCATTCATAGTCTGGATTTTCGGTGGTGAGGTGACCACCGAACTACAACATGACGTCACGAGCCGTGGTGAAGAGCAAACCACCGCCACCGCCCCAGCCCTTCTCTCTGTTTTTACTCACCACCGCTCAACGTTATTTCAGCTCCGGTGGTCACCCCACCACTGAGAATCCAGACTATGAATGAGCCTTAAGACTGCTGCCACGTCCAAACCAAAGTTGCTTGCAGTGTTCTATTTCTGACGATATGGTGGCCTGTATAAACCCCAAATTAGAGAGTTCACTCATTGTGTAAATAATACATAAAATATATTCTCACTTGAATAACCATTTAAACTCTGTATACTGTGTTGACCATGTTCCCCAGGGTCTGTACTAGGCATGCCGCGGTTTACCGAATTTCGGTAATACCGCGACAGGAACAGCCACGGTGTTGATACCGTGAGATTTCCGAGCTTACGGTATTTTAATACAGCGTTGGTGGGCGGCGCATGCAGTGCAACTCCACTCCCAGACTAAGGCAAAACATTTATTTTCACCACACAGCTGCAGTAGATTGAAAAGTTGCTTCCTACCTTTGAGTTAGTGTTGCTGAAAGACACCCAGATCCAATTGTATATTCCATATTTCCACATGTACTAAACTAAAAGTGTGAACTGTCAACACAGAGACACGCAGTTGTGACCATGCGCAGATTGCACTACCTGGAGCAGATTGCTCCAGCGTGCAGGGTACAAAACGGCCATTAGGGGGAGCCATAGTACAGTGAAATACAGTGGGGAATAGCAATTGATTCATTGATTGAATACTTTATTGGCAGAAATGTAATCACTATAGGGTACAGTCAAACACATGTCCAAAGGGATCACTGAAAAAAGTCCTTGCAGTCTTGTTTCCATTCGGTCCTGGTTAACCAATTCATAATCATGACAAGTCACATGACAAATAACAAAATTCTAATTATCATAAAAGGTAAAAATAAAAAAATAAGATATGTAGGCCTACAGGTTGGGGAACAAAAAAGGGCTTATAAGGAGGTGGGGGTAGTCACTAGACATAGGTGGGGGGGGCAATCTTTTTTTTTTTTAATATAAATACCGTGGAATACCGAGGTATAGGTTTTCAATACCGGCACCGTACCGTACTGTAAAATCTCATACCGTGGCATGCCTAGTCTGTACTAGGCCCCCTCCATTTTCCCTCTACACCACCAGAAATAGCTGACCTACAAGCTCACAATGCTTGAATGTTCACTATTTTCACCAAATGTTTGCACGCTATGAAATGTCCAGAATAGGAATGTTGGGTTCACCTGGTTTACTTGCATTATAATTACATGTATTTACTGTATTTGCAAAGATGTACTATTGAAAAATAGCACATCTACAAGCTCATAGCACGGCACAGAGTGCCGCGCTATGAGCTTGTATATCTGCTATTTTGAAAAGTTTTGTGCAAATCTAAACCTTTAAAACAAAGGTTTTTCAGAATACTGTTAGAAGGATTTGTAGAATGTTCCTCAGGTCTTAATGGGTTAATTATCTAATCATAATGTGTTGCCAAGCTGTGTCTCCTGACCCCTCAGTCCACTGCTTCTTCTGATTGGTTGACAGCAAGCGATGACATCACATGACCTCTGGGCTGGTCACTCACCAGGTCAGAGGTCATGACCTCTGGGCTGGTCACCAGGTCATCAAATGTCTTGCAGCGAGAGTCTAGATTTAAAGTTAAGCATAATATGGTCATCTGATATATTATCACTGTGGTCATCTTTCCTGTCCTGAAGTGTTTCTGGACTCGGCATCCATCAGTAAATCAGAAGGATGCCATTCTATGTCCTCCTGGGTGATGGCTGAACAAAACAGACTTTTATTCTCTGTATTTATTTATAGCACAACTTTAAGCTAATAGTGTTTGACTGTATTCTGTTGCTGTTATTACATTTATGTTCTCTTGGAAATGAGACAGGTGGTTTGGGCATCTGGGAGGAGACCCCAGACTCACTGGCCTTGGAACACCTCAGGATCCCCCAGGAGGAAGTCACTAATGTTGCTCTGGAGAGGGAAGTCTGGAGCTCTGGTGGAGCTGTTGCCCCCGCGACCTGACTACGGATAAGCGGTTGAAGATGGATGGATGGAAGAATAAAGGAAATATTGGTAATGCAGTGATTTTCAACACTTTTCATATCAAGGCCCATTAATGTTTCTGCATCTGAGCCACGGACCACCATGATGACATTTAGCCTGTCAGACCCATCTGAGCCACGGACCACCATGATGACATTTAGCCTCTCAGACCCATCTGAGCCACGGACCACCATGATGACATTTAGCCTCTCAGACCCATTGGAGCCACGGACCACCATCTGATGACATTTAGCCTCTCAGACCCATTGGAGCCACGGACCACCATGATGACATTTAGCCTGTCAGACCCATCTGAGCCACGGACCACCATGATGACATTTAGCCTCTCAGACCCATCTGAGCCACGGACCACCATGATGACATTTAGCCTCTCAGACCCATCTGAGCCACGGACCACCATGATGACATTTAGCCTCTCAGACCCATCTGAGCCACGGACCACCATGATGACATTTAGCCTCTCAGACCCATCTGAGCCACGGACCACCAATTGATGACATTTAGCCTCTCAGACCCATCTGAGCCACGGACCACCATGATGACATTTAGCCTCTCAGACACAACACTTTGAATATTTTGTCGTTGGATAAGACTTTGACCACAATTCCATGCTGTTTTGATGTTGGTACCATTAGGAGAGATAACAGGCAAACGTCGAACATTACAATTCTTGTATACATTCTCTAATTGTGTAGACTTCTTGTAAATTAAGTATAATGCATTTGTTTAACAATCATTTAACTCTAAAAAAAAATTAAACCAAATGGACCCATAAGGGTATTTCTTTGGTTAAATATATAAGGGTCCATTTGGTTAGCAACTCTCCATCATTTATCTGCATGGGGACCACCTGGAACCCCCTCAAGGACCACTGGTTGAAACCCACTGCTGACCCCCCTTTACATCTCTGTGTTGGTTAAACCCACTGCTGACCCCCCTTTACATCTCTGTGTTGGTTAAACCCACCGCTGACCCCCCTTTACATCTCTGTGTTGGTTAAACCCACCGCTGACCCCCCTTTACATCTCTGTGTTGGTTAAACCCACCGCTGACCCCCCTTTACATCTCTGTGTTGGTTAAACCCACTGCTGAACCCCTTTACATCTCTGTGTTGGTTAAACCCACCGCTGACCCCCCTTTACATCTCTGTGTTGGTTAAACCCACTGCTGACCCCCCTTTACATCTCTGTGTTGGTTAAACCCACCGCTGACCCCCCTTTACATCTCTGTGTTGGTTAAACCCGCTGCTGACCCCCCTTTACATCTCTGTGTTGGTTAAACCCACTGCTGACCCCCCTTTACATCTCTGTGTTGGTTAAACCCACTGCTGAACCCCCTTTACATCTCTGTGTTGGTTAAACCCACTGCTGACCCCCCTTTACATCTCTGTGTTGGTTAAACCCACTGCTGACCCCCCTTTACATCTCTGTGTTGGTTAAACCCACCGCTGACCCCCCTTTACATCTCTGTGTTGGTTAAACCCACCGCTGACCCCCCTTTACATCTCTGTGTTGGTTAAACCCACCGCTGACCCCCCTTTACATCTCTGTGTTGGTTAAACCCACCGCTGACCCCCCTTTACATCTCTGTGTTGGTTAAACCCACTGCTGACCCCCCTTTACATCTCTGTGTTGGTTAAACCCACTGCTGACCCCCCTTTACATCTCTGTGTTGGTTAAACCCACTGCTGACCCCCCTTTACATCTCTGTGTTGGTTAAACCCACTGCTGACCCCCCTTTACATCTCTGTGTTGGTTAAACCCACTGCTGACCCCCCTTTACATCTCTGTGTTGGTTAAACCCACTGCTGACCCCCCTTTACATCTCTGTGTTGGTTAAACCCACTGCTGACCCCCCTTTACATCTCTGTGTTGGTTAAACCCACTGCTGACCCCCCTTTACATCTCTGTGTTGGTTAAACCCACTGCTGACCCCCCTTTACATCTCTGTGTTGGTTAAACCCACTGCTGACCCCCCTTTACATCTCTGTGTTGGTTAAACCCACCGCTGACCCCCCTTTACATCTCTGTGTTGGTTAAACCCACTGCTGACCCCCTTTACATCTCTGTGTTGGTTAAACCCACTGCTGACCCCCCTTTACATCTCTGTGTTGGTTAAACCCACTGCTGACCCCCCTTTACATCTCTGTGTTGGTTAAACCCACTGCTGACCCCCCTTTACATCTCTGTGTTGGTTAAACCCACTGCTGACCCCCCTTTACATCTCTGTGTTGGTTAAACCCACTGCTGAACCCCCTTTACATCTCTGTGTTGGTTAAACCCACTGCTGACCCCCCTTTACATCTCTGTGTTGGTTAAACCCACTGCTGACCCCCCTTTACATCTCTGTGTTGGTTAAACCCACTGCTGACCCCCCTTTACATCTCTGTGTTGGTTAAACCCACTGCTGACCCCCCTTTACATCTCTGTGTTGGTTAAACCCACTGCTGACCCCCCTTTACATCTCTGTGTTGGTTAAACCCACCGCTGACCCCCCTTTACATCTCTGTGTTGGTTAAACCCACTGCTGACCCCCCTTTACATCTCTGTGTTGGTTAAACCCACTGCTGACCCCCCTTTACATCTCTGTGTTGGTTAAACCCACTGCTGACCCCCCTTTACATCTCTGTGTTGGTTAAACCCACTGCTGACCCCCCTTTACATCTCTGTGTTGGTTAAACCCACTGCTGACCCCCCTTTACATCTCTGTGTTGGTTAAACCCACTGCTGACCCCCCTTTACATCTCTGTGTTGGTTAAACCCACTGCTGACCCCCCTTTACATCTCTGTGTTGGTTAAACCCACTGCTGACCCCCCTTTACATCTCTGTGTTGGTTAAACCCACCGCTGACCCCCCTTTACATCTCTGTGTTGGTTAAACCCACTGCTGAACCCCTTTACATCTCTGTGTTGGTTAAACCCACTGCTGACCCCCCTTTACATCTCTGTGTTGGTTAAACCCACTGCTGACCCCCCTTTACATCTCTGTTGGTTAAACCCACTGCTGACCCCCCTTTACATCTCTGTGTTGGTTAAACCCACTGCTGACCCCCCTTTACATCTCTGTGTTGGTTAAACCCACTGCTGACCCCCCTTTACATCTCTGTTGGTTAAACCCACTGCTGACCCCCCTTTACATCTCTGTGTTGGTTAAACCCACCGCTGACCCCCCTTTACATCTCTGTGTTGGTTAAACCCACCGCTGACCCCCCTTTACATCTCTGTGTTGGTTAAACCCACCGCTGACCCCCCTTTACATCTCTGTGTTGGTTAAACCCACTGCTGACCCCTTTACATCTCTGTGTTGGTTAAACCCACTGCTGACCCCCCTTTACATCTCTGTGTTGGTTAAACCCACTGCTGACCCCCCTTTACATCTCTGTGTTGGTTAAACCCACTGCTGACCCCCCTTTACATCTCTGTGTTGGTTAAACCCACTGCTGACCCCCCTTTACATCTCTGTGTTGGTTAAACCCACTGCTGACCCCCCTTTACATCTCTGTGTTGGTTAAACCCACTGCTGAACCCCTGTTACGACTCACCGAGTCTAGGACGGTTATTGTTGGAATAAGGCAAGGTGGTAAAATGCCAAAGTTTTATTACTCTTTGTGTGGCGTACAGGTTAGTGGAATACAATATACGTGCTATACAAGTGCAATTTACAGGGCGAGCAGAGCTGTGCAGGTCCTAAATCAAAGAACGGATCAAAACATCCTATAACTCTTAGTCCTAACCGAAACACTTCCCGAATCTGACTAACTATTAATGAAAACAAGAGAGCCTAACTGACTACTCTATTCTTGTCCTAACTCAAACAAAAGTACATTGGTGAAGAGCCTGCTTTAGCTAACTAACATGAAATACTATATGAATACTACCTGCTCTTGCTCATGACACAGTGTTATGCACTTTAACATTAGATGTAGCAACGGACGGGGTTTCACTCAATAGATTAATGCAACTCTTGCAAACTGGTGTTACTCCGTGAGTTTTCTCTCTCTACACGGAGGGCGCACTGCCTCTAGCTTACTCCACTCTGGAGATCAGCTGACGGGCAGCGGCCGGGAGTGAAGCCTTCAGGCATCCTTAATGCTGTCAGGTGGACTCAGGTGTAGATGCCGGTTGGAGCAGCGGGATGCGGAGCGAGCGACCAATGGTGGAGCGACGGGAACGCTCCCCACCAATGGCTGCGCTGACGGATCTGCAGGGAGGGGTTAGGCAACGGGGCGCACGCTGCGCGCACCAACACAGACCCAGACAGAATACAGGCCTGCGGCCGTAACAACCCCCTTTACATCTCTGTGTTGGTTAAACCCACTGCTGACCCCCCTTTACATCTCTGTGTTGGTTAAACCCACTGCTGACCCCCCTTTACATCTCTGTGTTGGTTAAACCCACCGCTGACCCCCCTTTACATCTCTGTGTTGGTTAAACCCACCGCTGACCCCCCTTTACATCTCTGTGTTGGTTAAACCCACTGCTGACCCCCCTTTACATCTCTGTGTTGGTTAAACCCACTGCTGACCCCCCTTTACATCTCTGTGTTGGTTAAACCCACCGCTGACCCCCCTTTACATCTCTGTGTTGGTTAAACCCACTGCTGACCCCCCTTTACATCTCTGTGTTGGTTAAACCCACCGCTGACCCCCTTTACATCTCTGTGTTGGTTAAACCCACTGCTGACCCCCCTTTACATCTCTGTGTTGGTTAAACCCACTGCTGACCCCCCTTTACATCTCTGTGTTGGTTAAACCCACTGCTGACCCCCTTTACATCTCTGTGTTGGTTAAACCCACTGCTGACCCCCCTTTACATCTCTGTGTTGGTTAAACCCACTGCTGACCCCCCTTTACATCTCTGTGTTGGTTAAACCCACTGCTGACCCCCCTTTACATCTCTGTGTTGGTTAAACCCACTGCTGACCCCCCTTTACATCTCTGTGTTGGTTAAACCCACTGCTGAACCCCCTTTACATCTCTGTGTTGGTTAAACCCACCGCTGACCCCCCTTTACATCTCTGTGTTGGTTAAACCCACTGCTGACCCCCCTTTACATCTCTGTGTTGGTTAAACCCACTGCTGACCCCCCTTTACATCTCTGTGTTGGTTAAACCCACTGCTGACCCCCCTTTACATCTCTGTGTTGGTTAAACCCACCGCTGACCCCCCTTTACATCTCTGTGTTGGTTAAACCCACCGCTGACCCCCCTTTACATCTCTGTGTTGGTTAAACCCACCCCCCCTTTACATCTCTGTGTTGGTTAAACCCACTGCTGACCCCCCTTTACATCTCTGTGTTGGTTAAACCCACCGCTGACCCCCCTTTACATCTCTGTGTTGGTTAAACCCACTGCTGACCCCCCTTTACATCTCTGTGTTGGTTAAACCCACCGCTGACCCCCCTTTACATCTCTGTGTTGGTTAAACAATATGGAAGCAATGAAAAGTATTAAAGTGCTTTGGACAAAACCGCTTAACTCCATTGGCCCCTCAAACTGTCTACTAAAGCAGCTAACTCCACCACCTCTCCCCCTCTCAAACGGTCTGCTAAAGCAAATAACTCCACCACCTCTCCCCCTCTCAAACGGTCTGCTAAAGCAGCTAACTCCACCACCTCTCCCCCTCTCAAACGGTCTGCTAAAGCAGCTAACTCCACCACCTCTCCCCCTCTCAAACGGTCTGCTAAAGCAGCTAACTCCACCACCACCCCCCCCCCCCCTCTCAAATGGTCTGCTAAAGCAGCTAACTCCACCACCTCTCCCCCTCTCAAACGGTCTGCTAAAGCAGCTAACTCCACCACCTCTCCCCCTCTCAAACGGTCTGCTAAAGCAGCTAACTCCACCACCACCCCCCCCCCCTCTCAAATGGTCTGCTAAAGCAGCTAACTCCACCACCTCTCCCCCTCTCAAACGGTCTGCTAAAGCAGCTAACTCCACCACCTCTCCCCCTCTCAAACGGTCTGCTAAAGCAGCTAACTCCACCACCTCTCCCCCTCTCAAACGGTCTGCTAAAGCAGCTAACTCCACCACCTCTCCCCCTCTCAAACGGTCTGCTAAAGCAGCTAACTCCACCACCTCTCCCCCTCTCAAACGGTCTGCTAAAGCAGCTAACTCCACCACCTCTCCCCCTCTCAAACGGTCTGCTAAAGCAGCTAACTCCACCACCTCTCCCCCTCTCAAACGGTCTGCTAAAGCAGCTAACTCCACCACCTCTCCCCCTCTCAAACGGTCTGCTAAAGCAGCTAACTCCACCACCACCCCCCCCCCCTCAAACTGTCTGCCAAAGCAGCTAACTGCCGTAGCCGTCGTTGCTTAAAGTCGCTATTGTTCACTTGGAATCACAGTGCGCGTGGAGATCACGTCAACACTGGTGAGGTCTCTGGAATCACAGTGCGCGTGGAGATCACGTCAACACTGGTGAGGTCTTGGAATCACAGTGCGCGTGGAGATCACGTCAACACTGGTGAGGTCTCTGGAATCACAGTGCGCGTGGAGATCACGTCAACACTGGTGAGGTCTCTGGAATCACAGTGCGCGTGGAGATCACGTCAACACTGGTGAGGTCTCTGGAATCACAGTGCGCGTGGAGATCACGTCAACACTGGTGAGGTCTCTGGAATCACGTCAACACTGGTGAGGTCTCTGGAATCACAGTGCGCGTGGAGATCACGTCAACACTGGTGAGGTCTCTGGAATCACAGTGCGCGTGGAGATCACGTCAACACTGGTGAGGTCTCTGGAATCACAGTGCGCGTGGAGATCACGTCAACACTGGTGAGGTCTCTGGAATCACAGTGCGCGTGGAGATCACGTCAACACTGGTGAGGTCTTGGAATCACAGTGCGCGTGGAGATCACGTCAACACTGGTGAGGTCTCTGGAATCACAGTGCGCGTGGAGATCACGTCAACACTGGTGAGGTCTCTGGAATCACAGTGCGCGTGGAGATCACGTCAACACTGGTGAGGTCTCTGGAATCACAGTGCGCGTGGAGATCACGTCAACACTGGTGAGGTCTCTGGAATCACGTCAACACTGGTGAGGTCTCTGGAATCACAGTGCGCGTGGAGATCACGTCAACACTGGTGAGGTCTCTGGAATCACAGTGCGCGTGGAGATCACGTCAACACTGGTGAGGTCTCTGGAATCACAGTGCGCGTGGAGATCACGTCAACACTGGTGAGGTCTCTGGAATCACAGTGCGCGTGGAGATCACGTCAACACTGGTGAGGTCTCTGGAATCACAGTGCGCGTGGAGATCACGTCAACACTGGTGAGGTCTCTGGAATCACAGTGCGCGTGGAGATCACGTCAACACTGGTGAGGTCTTTCACAGTGGAATCACAGTGCGCGTGGAGATCACGTCAACACTGGTGAGGTCTTTCACAGTGGAATCACAGTGCGCGTGGAGATCACGTCAACACTGGTGAGGTCTTTCCAAACGTTTTGTCCTCTACTGGATCATAGTACCTCGAACACTCGCCGCTCCGCGTGGAGCAGACTTTTCACTGGGTGTGGATTAAGAGGAACTTTAAAGGACTCTAAATGGTAAATGGTGCATTTATATAGCGCCTTTATCCAAGGCACTTTACATAGATTGTGCATTACATTCACCCATTCACACACACATTCATACACCGATGGCAACGGAAACCATGCAAGGCACCAACTAGCACATCGGGAGCAATTAGGGGTTCAGTGTCTTGCTCAAGGACACTTCGACAGTAACTCTGGGGGAGCCCGGGTTTGAACTGGCAACCTTGCGGTTACCATCCGGCCACTCTACCCCTGAGCCACCGCCGCCCCCTCTATAGGGCGTGTGCACGGTGGGAAGAGGAACTTTACCCCATTTTGACCTGAGATCAGATTCTAAAAATGTCTTCTACATCCTGACAGTTTTCTGAAAAAGCTATGTTTCTATGTCAGTCATTCTTCGATTTTTAAAAAATAGCAGACCTACAAGCTCGTAGCGCGCCACTCGGTGGCACGCTATGAGCTTGTAGATCTGCTATTTTTCAATAGCTAAAGCATAACATTACATAATGCTAACACCAAAAGGGGTTCCCGCCCAAAATAGGACTATAGGGCGCGTGCACGGTGAGAAGAGGAACGACGCGAATGCTATTCATACAATACTTTGGGCGAGCTTATGATGAATTCCTGTTCTGTTCTTTGACTATAGGCTACAGTAGAAGTGTCTATTTATATGTCTCTAAATGTTTTGATGAATTGAACAACCCCTCTTGTAAACAAGTGTAATGCTTAATTGGGTCGTCCACTCACAGTTAACAGTCTTTGTATTGAGTTTGTGCTTGAAATGTACTGTAATTCTGCAAACTGTTAATACATATTTCAATCAATCTATCGCCATATGGGTTGGGAGGGAGGTTGAGGGAGGTTGGACTGGGGGTTGAGTGGTGATTATTGATTGTTGATTTCAGTTGTTTCCCAAAGTAAACTGTGTTGCAATAATTATCCTTTCTGTGTGTGTGTGTGTGTGTGTGTGTGTGTGTGCGTGTGCGTGCGTGTGCGTGTGTGTGTCACACACACACACAAATGCTAATACGGTGGCTTTGTTCCAGTGACCGCACGGTTCATTCACACTCCGTCTCCTGCAGCAACACAACACTAACACAGTCAGCGGAGAGGCTGCTGTCTGTGTACCGTCGGCCCGTCTGTAAAGAGCCATGAGTCTGGAGGGGAGGTGAGGGGAGGGCAGGGCAGCAACACCGCCGGCCAATCTCCACACTGACTTGAGACTTGACAAACAGAGCCATCTCAGCCAAAATATCCCCAAACAATGTCCGGGGAACAGAACTGTTCCTTTTCCTCACTCCGCTACGCGGAAGTACGGCGACTATCTATGACTATGACGCCCACGCCGTAGCTGTCAACATCGCGC
The DNA here is from genome assembly GCF_951216825.1 of Electrona antarctica. Classification (NCBI taxonomy): domain Eukaryota; kingdom Metazoa; phylum Chordata; class Actinopteri; order Myctophiformes; family Myctophidae; genus Electrona; species Electrona antarctica. The sequence continues at coordinate 44,060,429 of NC_136800.1, read as the reverse complement.
AAACAGCCTCCGGCGACGGCGACATTGGTTGCCATGGTGACGCGTCCATGCAGCATGTGTCAAACACACATTATTATTATTATTATTATTATTAAAACACCCCGTCGCGCGTCAGCCATATTGCTTAATTCTTACATGCGCTGGACATGATCAGCAGTGGAAAGAGGAATATTTACCCAGATACCCTGGGTAAATGTAGTAATCATTTCATTTCATTTCATCGTTTCATTTCAGGTGCTGCACGGAGCAATCTGTGTTATTCTAAAACCGTTTTAATAAACATGGTTAATGTCTTCATTCAGAGCATGCCAGCACACCACACAGCATAAGAGAGGTGATGGAGCAATCGGTGTAAATGTATGACAGCTATCATTTCAATAAACATGGTTATGACATGGCGTTGTAGACACTACGTGTAGGTGTAGGTTCTGCCTTAGTAGAAAGGGCTGCGACGGAGAGCAGGTTTATGTATCGATGCACTGATCCATTTCCGACTGCCGTATAGGCGTCGTTGCTTAAAGTCGCTCATCCACTCACTGACCCCCAGTAAAACACTGAGGAAGGAATGTCCACACACACACGCACGCACACACACACACACACACGCACGCACGCACACACACACACACACACACACACACACACACACACACACACACACACACACACACACACACACACACACACACACACACACACACACACACACACACACACACACACACACACAGTGACCACTCCTTAGCCCAGGGGCCAGAGAGGAAGACAGAGTTAAGTTAGTTGTGACTAAACTCTGTTCACTTCTTGGGGCTTCAGTCCAATGGAGGCTCTTGACAATTTAATGTCCTGGAGCAGAAGCAATGCACTGGACTCAGGGCAACAGCCTTGATTGATTGAAATATGTATTAACAGTTTGCAGAATTACAGTACATTTCAATTAGAGACTCAATGAAAACAGAGAGTGTCACAATCCAGAACAATGGCCTGTGTTCTCCTTTTCTGCTTAGGGTTCTCAACCCGTGGGTCGCGACCCCTCGGGGCGCCGCAAAATTATTTTGGGGGGTCCCCAATTTTTTTCCCCAAAAAAATAAATATATATATATATATATAAATATATCAACAACAATGGCTGGAAAGTGGAAATGAAGAGTTTACATATAGTACACATAGTACATGCATACACCTTCCCTATTTATTGATGGTGTATTGTCTCTATTATTAAGGTTATTGTAGCAGTCAATTTATATTGGGGGTCGGGAGGGGGCGGGGCGGGGGTCCCGAGACACTGCCAAAGCATTTCCGGGGGTCCCCGGCCAAAAACGTTGAGAACCCCTGGCTTAAAGGACCACTTCACCTCTTTTCAACCTATAGGTCGAAGTCAAAGTCACATAAAAGTCTCATAGGAGGGCTGTGGGCAGTTCAGAAACCCGTCCACCAGTGACATCATCGTTGGGCAGATTTTTTTTAAACAAGATGTTTTTACAAAAATGCTGAGATTTGTATTATCGTGAGAACGATGGCTTCCATTTTGTATTAGCTATGGATTCCCCATCGATGATGTCACTGGTGGACGGGTTTCTGAACTGCTCACAGCCCTCCTATGAGACACAGACAGAGTAGAAAAAAATGGTGGCATTTTATCATGATTATTAGTGAGGACCAATTATATGAAGATAGGTTGAAAAGTGGTGAAGTGGTTCTTTAAGGATGCACGGCCTACACAATTAAGGACCACTAGAGGTCACTATTTATTTGCGTTCTAGGAGAAGCCTATAATAGAAAATGCATGTACCTCTACCATAGCCCAGAGCGGTCGTCCGGGGACCCCCAGGGGTCCTCGAGGGAGATCCAGGGGGGTTCGGGGACCCCCAGGGGTCCTTGAGGGAGATCCAGGGGGTCCTTGAGGGAGATTCAGGGGGGTCCGGGGACCCCCAGGGGGTCCTTGAGGGAGATCCAGGGGGGTCCGGGGACCCCCAGGGGTCCTTGAGGGAGATCCAGGGGGTCCCCATCTAAATGATAGTTAGGAACCAAATGGACCCTTATGGGTTTGTAACCCAAATGAACCCATTAGGGTCCATTTGGTTCCATTTGTACACTCTCAGAGTTAAATTAATATTGGTTTTACAATATAAATTGGGGTCCCAGAGATAGAAATCCCATTAAATTGAGGTCTGTCCCATAGCTGGAGGTCTGTCCCATAGCTAGAAAATGGTTGAAAATCACTGCTGGAGCCGTAGAAATCTTCTCTTATGGGGGTCCCTGGCATATCTATTCTAAAGGGGGTCCACGAGGCTGATACGTGTACATGTGGGGGTCCACGAGGCTGATACGT
>NC_136800.1:43974035-44055397 GCF_951216825.1 Electrona antarctica | reverse complement strand
CCCTGACACAAACAAGGAGCTGTTCAGCTCTATACTCTGTCTCTGTCTCTGCCAGGCAGACAGTTAGTTGTAGAGCAAGAACATATTTAAACTTCGCTTTTCACTGCAAAACTAAAACGAGCTGGGAAAATGTTCTGGATCAGCGGGGTTCCCAAACTGTAGGCCCGATCGAGGACCGCTGCATGGCCTCCCCAAAACTATTGGCAAAACACTAAGATTGATAATAGAACATATGGCTGTTATCCAACAGCTCTTTCCCCCCTGGGGGTCCTGGGGGGTCCTGGGGGACCTGAGGACCTGGGGGTCCTGGGGGTCCTGTTATCCAACAGCTCTTTCCCCCCTGGGGGTCCTGGGGGGTCCTGGGGGACCTGAGGACCTGGGGGTCCTGTTATCCAACAGCTCTTTCCCCCCTGGGGGTCCTGGGGGGTCCTGGGGGACCAGGAGACCTGGGGACCTGGGGGTCCTGTTATCCAACAGCTCTTTCCCCCCCCTGGGGGTCCTGGGGGGTCCTGGGGGACCTGAGGACCTGGGGGTCCTGTTATCCAACAGCTCTTTCCCCCCTGGGGGTCCTGGGGGTCCTGGGGGACCTGAGGACCTGGGGGTCCTGGGGGGTCCTGGGGGACCTGAGGTCCTGGGGGTCCTGTTATCCAACAGCTCTTTCCCCCCTGGGGGTCCTGGGGGGACCTGGGGACCTGGGGGAAGTATCGCCCAAGGAAATTACGTTGATGCTTTACAAAATCAGTTTACATTTTCCGCGAATGAAACACGTGTTGTGATTGGTCGGGAAAATATCGTATCCGGGGGAAATACATCTGACGGATGTTCCGGAGGTACGTACGTTATTGAGGATGTAAAAAGTGAGGACGGAACGGTGAGGACGCAAATTGTGATGGGCCGGAATGTGGCACAAATCTTTGAATAATATATTATTTCAGAGCGAACGTCTTCGCTTCTGGGGGGGTCCCTGGAACAACATATTTTCAGATGGGGGTCAGCGGCCAAATACTATATATATTTTTACATGAAAAGGTTTGAGAACGACTGACATATAGAAACATGGGTTTTTCAGAAAACTGTCAGGATTTATAAGGCATTTGTAGAATCGTCCTCAGGTGTAAATGGATTAAACCGTTATACTTCACAAAAGTAGGTAATAATATGTCATGTTCCCAAATCTATATATCTATATCTATATATGTCATGTTCCCATATCCCACACATGCAGATGTGGTCGAGACAATTTACAATTTACAATTTAGGCATTTAGAAAACGCTCTTAATCCAGAGCGATTTACATTAAGCAATAACAAAAGCATGGCATACATCACATATATAGTAGTTATCATGAATCATGCGTAAACTAAGAACGTAACAGTGGAGTATCTATGTAAACTATACATACTATACTATATTATATATTATACATGTGTACTATAAAGAACTATGACTACATAAAATGTAATTCTAGAGCTGTCTACGTAACAAGCTATAAGTCTGTTTAAAATACTATCTAAGTCTACATAAAGTGCTATCTATGGGGCTAGGCTAGGGCAAGTGCTACGGGCCATGGTGGAGTCTGAAGGGGTGGGTTTTCAGACTACGGCGGAAGATTGGGAGTGAGGCTGCAGTTCTGACTGTGATGGGAAGACACATACTGTTGTTGTTTTGGTAAAGTAAGTCATTGTAAGTCTTGTCCAAAGGGTCACAGATGGACACCTATAAATAATTAAGGGCCACCTTATATATTATGTATGGCCGTTACAGAGTGAAACTGAGATAATTGGCTTCAAAGTTTTTTGAACTGGCCAATGCAAATATGGTTATAAGTATAACATTATTTTAATTGTGCATGGCGTCTCCTTAGGGAGGTCCTCGAGGCACGTCCCACTGGGAGGAGACCCCGGGGCAGACCAAGGATCACGTCCCACTGGGAGGAGACCCCGGGGCAGACCAAGGATCACGTCCCACTGGGAGGTGACCCCGGGCAGCGGGCGGGCGGGCAGGCAGGCAGGCAGGCAGGCAGACAGGCAGGCAGGCAGGCAGACAGGCAGGCAGGCAGGCAGGCAGGCAGACAGGCAGGCAGGCAGGCAGGCAGGCAGGCAGACAGGCAGGCAGGCAGGCAGGGTTGAAGACCCCCTTTGTAGTTGCACTTTTCTCGCTGGTCTCTGACTCAACAGACATACAATAAACACAAATAAAAGTGTGCGTTTACCGCCCACTCGCCCTTTTTAAAAATAGATGAAACTGTTGCACTCTCTCTCTCTCTCTCTCTCTCTCTCTCTCTCTCTCTCTCTCTCTCTCTCTCATATGTGGCGTTGTGACATTAATTTGACCGATGTGTCGGGCTGTGAAACGGATGGCCCGCGGCGGCGCTCGCATAAATGTCACAAACGGGAGACGGCGCTTCGCTCTGACCTTTCCGTTCTCTGACTAGTCCTTCTATTAGCCGGGGAGCCACAGGCCCTGACTAGTCCTTCTATTAGAAGGGGAGCCACAGGCCCTGAGTAGTCCTTCTATTAGCCGGGGAGCCACAGGTTCTCTGACTAGTCCTTCTATTAGAAGGGGAGCCACAGGCCCTGACTAGTCCTTCTATTAGCCGGGGAGCCACAGGCCCTGACTAGTCCTTCTATTAGAAGGGGAGCCACAGGCCCCTAAGCTCAACTAGTCCTTCTATTAGTCGGGGAGCCACAGGCCCAGAAGATCAACGGTTGAGGATTAACCTGTGATTTGTGTTTTCTCTATTCACTTGGTCACTAAGGTCCACGGAATGAGAGGTCTGCTCTGGTCATTTAGGTCCACAGAATGAGAGGTCTGCTCTGGTCATTAAGGTCCACAGAATGAGAGGCCTGCTCTGGTCATTAAGGTCCACAGGATGAGAGTCCTGCTCTGGTCATTAAGGTCCACAGAATGAGAGGTCTGCTCTGGTCATTAAGGTCCACAGGATGAGAGTCCTGCTCTGGTCATTAAGGTCCACTGAATGAGAGGTCTCCTCTGGTCATTAAGGTCCACTGAATGAGAGGTCTGCTCTGGTCATTAAGGTCCACAGAATGAGAGGTCTCCTCTGGTCATTAAGGTCCACAGAATGAGAGGTCTGCTCTGGTCATTAAGGTCCACAGAATGAGAGGTCTCCTCTGGTCATTAAGGTCCACAGGATGAGAGGTCTGCTCTGGTCATTAAGGTCCACAGAATGAGAGGTCTCCTCTGGTCATTAAGGTCCACAGGATGAGAGGTCTGCTCTGGTCATTAAGGTCCACAGAATGAGAGGTCTCCTCTGGTCATTAAGGTCCACAGGATGAGAGGTCTCCTCTGGTCATTAAGGTCCACAGAATGAGAGGTCTCCTCTGGTCATTAAGGTCCACAGGATGAGAGGTCTCCTCTGGTCATTAAGGTCCACAGAATGAGAGGTCTGCTCTGGTCATTAAGGTCCACAGGATGAGAGGTCTCCTCTGGTCATTAAGGTCCACAGAATGAGAGGTCTCCTCTGGTCATTAAGGTCCACATGATGAGAGGTCTCCTCTGGTCATTAAGGTCCACAGAATGAGAGGTCTGCTCTGGTCATTAAGGTCCACAGAATGAGAGGTCTCCTCTGGTCATTAAGGTCCACAGAATGAGAGGTCTGCTCTGGTCATTAAGGTCCACAGAATGAGAGGTCTCCTCTGGTCATTAAGGTCCACAGGATGAGAGGTCTGCTCTGGTCATTAAGGTCCACAGAATGAGAGGTCTGCTCTGGTCATTAAGGTCCACAGAATGAGAGGTCTGCTCTGGTCATTAAGGTCCACAGAATGAGATGCCTGCTCTGGTCATTAATGTCCACAGAATGAGAGGTCTGCTCTGGTCATTAAGGTCCACAGAATGAGAGGCCTGCTCTGGTCATTAAGGTCCACAGAATGAGAGGTCTGCTCTGGTCATTAAGGTCCACAGAATGAGATGCCTGCTCTGGTCATTAATGTCCACAGAATGAGAGGTCTGCTCTGGTCATTAAGGTCCACAGAATGAGAGGCCTGCTCTGGTCATTAAGGTCCACAGAATGAGAGGCCTGCTCTGGTCATTAAGGTCCACAGAATGAGAGGTCTGCTCTGGTCATTAAGGTCCACAGAATGAGAGGTCTGCTCTGGTCATTAAGGTCCACAGAATGAGAGTCCTGCTCTGGTCATTAAGGTCCACAGGATGAGAGGTCTGCTCTGGTCATTAAGGTCCACAGAATGAGAGTCCTGCTCTGGTCATTAAGGTCCACAGAATGAGAGTCCTGCTCTGGGCATTAAGGTCCACAGGATGAGAGGTCTGCTCTGGTCATTAAGGTCCACAGAATGAGAGTCCTGCTCTGGTCATTAAGGTCCACAGGATGAGAGGTCTGCTCTGGTCATTAAGGTCCACAGAATGAGAGTCCTGCTCTGGTCATTAAGGTCCACAGAATGAGAGGTCTGCTCTGGTCATTAAGGTCCACAGAATGAGAGTCCTGCTCTGGTCATTAAGGTCCACAGGATGAGAGGTCTGCTCTGCTCATTAAGGTCCACAGAATGAGAGGTCTGCTCTGGTCATTAAGGTCCACAGAATGAGAGGTCTTCTCTGGTCATTAAGGTCCACAGAATGAGATGTCTGCTCTGGTCATTAAGGTCCACAGAACGAGAGGTCTGCTCTGGTCATTAAGGTCCACAGAATGAGAGGTCTGCTCTGGTCATTTAGGTCCACAGAACGAGAGGTCTGCTCTGGTCATTAAGGTCCACAGAATGAGAGGTCTGCTCTGGTCATTAAGGTCCACAGAATGAGAGGTCTGCTCTGGTCATTAAGGTCCACAGAATGAGAGTTCTGCCCTGGTCATTAAGGTCCACAGGATGAGAGGCCTGCTCTGGTCATTAAGGTCCACATAATGAGAGGTCTGCTCTGGTCATTAAGGTCCACAGAATGAGAGGTCTCCTCTGGTCATTACGGTCCACAGAATGAGAGGTCTGCTCTGGTCATTAGGGTCCACAGAATGAGAGGTCTCCTCTGGTCATTAAGGTCCACAGAATGAGAGGTCTGCTCTGGTCATTAAGGTCCACAGAATGAGAGGTCTGCTCTGGTCATTAAGGTCCACAGAATGAGAGGTCTGCTCTGGTCATTAAGGTCCACAGAATGAGAGGTCTGCTCTGGTCATTAAGGTCCACAGAATGAGAGGTCTGCTCTGGTCATTAAGGTCCACAGAATGAGAGGTCTCCTCTGGTCATTAAGGTCCACAGAATGAGAGGTCTCCTCTGGTCATTAAGGTCCACAGAATGAGAGGTCTGCTCTGGTCATTAAGGTCCACAGAATGAGAGCTCTGCCCTTCCGGAAACGGCATGACATCACAGGTCCTGTCCAATTTTGGGCCTGTGGCTCCCCGGCTATATTATGTGTGTGTGTGTGTGTGTGTGTGTGTGTGTGTGTGTGTGTGTGTGTGTGTGTGTGTGTGTGTGTGTGTGTGTGTGTGTGTGTGTGTGTGTGTGTGTGTGTGTGTGTGTGTGTGTGTGTGTGTGTGTGTGTGTGTGTGTGTGTGTGTGTGTGTTCCAGCAGACAAGACAGCATCACCACTAGGGGTCAGTGTTGCCAGATATAAGCAACCACAGAAGTATAGGTCCACAAAACCAAGCCCTAAAGAAAGTGAGTAAATTATGCATTTATCTAGCGCTTTTACATTCACCCATTCACACACAGACACATTCACACACCGATGGAGGAGGAAACCATGCAAGGCGCCAATCGGGAGCAATTAGGCATGAGTCTTGCTCAGGGACACTTCGACACTAACTCTGGGGGAGCCCACAGGGATCGAACTGGGAACATTGTGGTTCCAATGCGGTCACCCTCATAGATATATATATATATAAACTCTAGATAGCTCACCCGCACTGTTGGCCAATGGAGAGCGACGTCGTTACGTGGCGGCCATCTTACCTCGGGCCACATAACATTGTGTCTATGGGGCATGTACTCTTAAATGACCATAACTTGCTCAATTTTCAACCGATTTTCAAACGGTTTGGTTTGTTATAAACGTCAGACGTCCGCATACTTATATGCTTTTATACGATGTTCATATACAAAAAAATGTAAGCAGATAATGAATCATAGCCACGTTGACAACGTTTGTAATAAACCAACCCGTTTGTAAATCCGTCAAGATTTGAGCGAGTTATGACTTTGAGCTGCCATTGAACATACTGTACTGTAGCCCCGAAGTAAGATGGCTGCCGGGTGAACGACGTCAGAAACTCCGCCTTGAGCCATCTAGAGTTTATATATATCTATGGTCACCCTACCCTGCCCTGAGCCACTGCGCTCCCCTTATGACTGTGTGGAGTCCAGAGAAAAGCCAGACTGTAGCTTCTGTTACGCAGCGGAGTGGAAATCACACTCATTTAGTGAGGAACGCCACAGTATGGCATTCTGAGGCTGATTAATGGTGACATGTTATTATGACAGACCGCCAGGGTATGTCTTCAAACACTTAAGTGCAGGTTAGGCAAGTGTGTGTGCGTGTGTGCGCGCGCGCGTGCGTGCGTGCGTGCGTGCGTGCGATTACGTACAGTATGTGCTTGTGACCGTGTCTAAGTTGAGCAGCCACAAAGCACATGCAGAGTGCAAAACTGTTGAGGCTGTATTTTTCTGTTTGTCTGTATTACTTCACCCCCTTCTTTATTTTGTAGGAAGGCTTTTTTTTGCAGTAGTTTTTCCTGTTTCCCTTTTATTGTTCCAGCTACTTGTCTTGTTTCGCTCCGCGCTTTGATTACTTAATTACGTTCTCCACCTGTGTCCTCTCAGTCCGTCAGTCCCTTAGCCAATCGATGTTTTAATTGTCCAATCGAGTTCCACCTGTGTCCAGTTAGTCCCGGAGTTAACCACCTTGTGTTTACTTCACTTCCAGTTTGGTATTATGTTGTCTTGTGTTTACTATTCACTGCCAGTTTGGTATTATGTTGTCTTTATGTGTTTACTATTCACTTCCAGTTTGGTATTATGTTGTCTTGTGTTCTTGTGTTTTCTGTTCACTGCACATTTTGTTATCATGTTGTGGTTTGTGAGTAAGGCCTCATTCACACCTAAAAGACACTTGTGTCCTGTGTCTTCTGTGTGTCATGGCCGCCTCAATGCAATTCCAACGGGAGTCACATGGTTTGAAGACACAACCGTGTTGCATGGGGGGAGGGCAGAAGACAAGGTTGTGTCATGAAACCATGTGACTCCCATTGGAAATGCATTGACACAAAGAGGACACAGGACACAAGTGTGTCTTAGGTGTGAATGAGGCCTTAGTCAATGTTTGTGCTGGATTCCCTGTATTCATATAGTGAGTTTATTTCCTAGTTTGTTCATCTCTTCTTATCTGGCAGATCCATCCATCCAAATTACCCCTCATCTCTCTCCTCTGTACACAACAGACCATCTCAACCTCGCCTCGCTCTTGTTTTATCCCCCAAACCTTCTAGCCTGGGCATAATATCCTCTAATGTCAATGCTAATCTTTTCACAGATTGTCACTCCTAATGAGAATTGTAGCGTCCTTCATTTCTGTATCTTTGTTTTCCCCTTCATACTATTATTTACTTTTTTTGAGGGGCACTAGCCCGGCCGCCCAATTAAAGATCACGTCATATGGCAGCATTGTTTATGACGTAAATCCTTTGCCAGCCAAGTCTATGTAAACCGTTCGGGACCAACGGTTGTCCAGAACCGCTCCAAAAAATTCCTCTGGATAGGGCCCCTGCCCTGCAGGCTCCATATATGGAGATGGTCTGTTCTGACATCAGAGCTACAAGCTCGTAGCGCACCACTCGGTGGCGCGCTATGAGCTTGTAGATCTGCTATTTTTCAATAGCTAAAGTATAACATAATGCTTAGTTAAAACACCAAAAGGGGTTCCCGTTCAGAACCCCAGGACCAACTAGTCAAACTTCAAGCATGTCTTAAAGACATGATGAACATGATGGATGACCCGTAATTACCTACTCCTCAACTCTGACAAAACGGAAGTTATCGTTATTGGCCCTAAGCCCCTAAGAGACAAACTATCCGACGAGAACTTTTCCCTAGATGGCATTACCTTGGCCTCCAAGGCCACTGTAAAGAATCTGGGAGTTACCTTTGATCAAGATATGTCCTTCAAATCTCACATCAAACAAATCTCAAAGACTGCATTTTTTCACCTGCGTAATATTGCAAAGGTTAGGCAAATCCTGTCCAAAAATGACGCAGAACAACTTGTCCACGCATTTGTTACCTCAAGGCTGGACTACTGCAACTCGCTATTGTCAGGCTGCCCAAGTAAGTCTCTGAAAAGCCTACAGCTAGTTCAAAATGCTGCGGCGCGTGTGCTGACAGGTACCAGAAGAAGAGACCATATCACTCCTTCACTGGCCTCTCTACACTGGCTCCCGGTTAAATACAGAATAGAGTTCAAAATTCTTCTCCTCACCTACAAAGCTCTCAATGGTCAGGCACCACAATATCTCAAAGAACTCATCGATCCCTACAAACCAAATAGAACACCAGTGCGTTTACATGCAAAAATGCTTACTGTCCCAAAAATATCAAAAGTTACAATAGGAGGCAGGGCGTTTAGGTCCCAGGCACCACAGCTGTGGAACCTTCTCCCGGCTTCGGTCCGTGGGGCTGACACGCTCTGCACATTCAAAACTAGGTTAAAAACCTTTTTTCTCTACGACAAAGCCTATAGCTAGACTTGTCTCCAGTACTCGCTCACCCGATAGTCATAAGGGTGAGAACTGAGTAAGGGGAACCTCCCACCAAACGCCGCACCTGTGTTGTGTGTCTGCTAAATACCATAACTGTACATTGTTTGTGTGGGTTTGTCTCCCATCAGTGCTTGCAATATACACTGTATAGGCTCCAGTAAGGCCTGCCACTAACCCAACATCCGGGGAATCCCTCCCCGGAGTCTCTTTTCGTCCTCCACTTCACAGTTCCGTGGACCTCTAATATTAACTCCCAACTGACTGCTGAGTGTGACCGTGGACCAGGCCACTTCATGGAGCCCACCAGAAGTGTCTCCCAGCAGTGCTTGTAATATACACTGTATAGGCTCCAGTAAGGCCTGCCACTAACCCAACATCCGGGGAATCCCTCCCCGGAGTCTCTTTTCGTCCTCCACTTCGCACCTCTAATATTAACCCCCAACTGACTGCCGAGTGTGACCGTGGACCAGGCCACTTCATGGAGCCCACCAGAAGTGTGACCGTGGACCCGGCCTCACAGTGCACGACCTGGACCAGATGTGGACCAGGCCCCTCCATGGAGCCCACCCTGTCTATCTCTCTTCTATTCTTTCTTCCTATTCCCCCGTCCTATAACCCGTCGGTTGGTTTCCCTAGGACGTGTACACACGTCATTGCAACCCGTCGGTTGGTTTTCCTAGGACGTGTGGGCACGTCATTGCAACCCGTCAGTTGGTTTCCCTAGGACGTGTACACACGTCATTGCAACCCGTCAGTTGGTTTCCCTAGGACGTGTACACACGTCATAGCAACCCCGTCGGTTGGTTTCCCTAGGACGTGTACACAGGTCATTGCAACCCGTCGGTTGGTTTCCCTAGGACGTGTACACACTTCATAGCAACCCGTCGGTTGGTTTCCCTAGGACGTGTACACACGTCATTGCAACCCGTCGGTTGGTTTCCCTAGGACGTGTGGGCACGTCGGACGGACGGAACCTGTTAACCCATTTTGGGCGGGAACCCCTTTTGGTGTTTTAAAGCATTATGTTTTACTTTAGCTATTGAAAAATAGCAGATCTACAAGCTCATAGCGCGGCACCTAGTGCCGCGCTACGAGCTTGTAGGTCTGCTATTTTTGAAACACCGTGAAAATGCGACACAAATCTTGAATATAGTCTTTCAGAGCGAACGCTTTTTTTTTTTTTTAAATATATTCTTTTGCGGCTTACGCCTTTTATTGGTTTTTGAAGGGACAGACAGTAGGTTGACAGGAAACGGGAGAGAGATGGGGGAAGACATGCAGTAAAGGCCGTGTCGGGCTCGGGAGTCGAACCCGCGGCACACTGCGACTGGATTACCAGTCGGGTGCCCAGACGGTTACGCCACCGCCTGGGCCTGAGCGAACGTTTTTTAACTCAAATCTTTGCTTCTGCATGGGAGATCCCTGGAACTACATATTTTCAGATGGGGCTCGGTGATTTTTGGGGTCCTTGACATGGAATATTGAGCACCACTGATACAGAAACATGAGGTATTTCAGAAGACTGTCCTAATTTAGAAGACAATTTTTTAATTTCGATGTCAGGCCTAAATGGACAAATAGAACAAAATGAACAAATAGAAAGAAGAAGGAGACGGAACAAAAAGGCTGCATGTGAACCTGACGCCCTCCTAACTCAACCAGCTCTGGCTCTTTGAGGAATGTAGTACCGCATCCTGTGATAATAAACTGTAGTTCACCTGAGAGGGAGGCAGTGTATATAGGAGAGTCAGACGGCTGGGGAGCTGGCAGGGATTGATCGGAAAAGTTTCCGAAACCGCCTACAAACTTGAGAGAGAGAGAGAGAGAGAGAGAGAGAGACCGTGAATGCAACTCTCAACAGGGACCCACGTGGTGGTCCTGCACTCAAGACGGCTGGGGAGTTGGCAGGGGGGATCAATTCAAGAAAGTTTCCGAAAACCGACGTACAACTTTGAAAAGACAGAGTGAACGTGAATGCAAAGCTATTGTTATAGGGCCCCATGTGGTCCTGTGAAGGAAGCGTGGGTCATGATGACAGCTAAACGGAGCTAGGTGGGGAGAGGGTATGGATGGACTGGTATTGACCGACACTGCTAGGAAACAAGACGAGGTTACAATCCATTATTACCCGTGGGTCTGTCTGAGGCTGTTGCTAGCAACAGAGCAGCTGCAGGATTGATTGATTGATTGATCGATTGATCGATTGATTGATTGATTGATTGATTGATTGATTGTGTTTATAAAGTTCACTGGAGCCAACAAACCACCAGGAAACAGGGATTTCAATTATCCAGTTTTATTTGCAGGATAATGAATAAAGGTTCACATGATGGTTCTATAAATAAACAAGGAAAAATGAGCGAGTTATAATATATTTCTATATAAACATTATTAAATTATAAAGTATGGCCTTTAGATCATATTATACATTTCATATTGCATATTATTCAAATAATAATTAGCCACATATCTAGTATAGGTTCATAATATAAATCAAAATATCAATACAATTCTTAAAGATAGTCCATCATTGGAGGTGACTTACATTGAAACTATAGTTCAAAAGACGCATAGGCATTAGGCAAACATCGGCATCATGCACACAGCAAACAGGGGTGGCTGTGTCATGTGGTTGGGGATAAAGGGACAAGTGAGCATCCAGGCAAAGAGATTCTATATAAAGAGGCGACACACCCCCCCCCACCGCCCACCCCTTTTTTTTCCCTCACTGTATATGTTTCTTTTCCCTTTTTCCCTCCTTTATGATGAATTCCTGTTCTGTCTATATAGAAGTGTCTATTTGTACGTCTATTTGTACGTCTCTAAATGTTTTTGATGATTTGAACATGGTGGACCCTATTGGAAACAAGTGTAATGCTTAATTGGGTCGTCCACTCACAGTTAACAGCCTTTGTATTGAGTTTGTGCTTGAAATGTACTGTAATTCTGCAAACTGTTAATAAATTCTTCAATCAATCAATCAATCACTCCTCAAATACTTGGAATCACCACTAGATGGCGCAGCGGTAGTGCTTTGACGTCATCACACCAAGATGGCGGCACCTTGCCGCTCCCGCCATCTAGTGGTAATTCAGACTGTAGTGTCATAGAAATTTAGACTGCAAACATATAATAATACCCCTTTATTGCACTCTGATGTTATCTTATCTGTGACACCCCTGTGGTGCTGGTTGGTTACTTTGTTACTGCACCAAATTCCTTTGGGCTATGTTGGGGGATGTCTCTTGTGGGAGTGGAGACTATAAAGGCTGTGGCCTTATGTTTACTCAGAGAGTCAGACTGGGGTCTTCCGATGCATTGAATTGGTCATGTAAGTTCCTGACTCCTTACTCGAGTAAAATCCTAATACTTCCAAACTATGAATCCTTGTGTTGCCTCATTATTATGTCTTCCTGAGCATGTGTCCCACAGATTGCCATAACATTTTGGAGGTTTCCTACCGAGATGGTGTGCGGTATGCTGGACTTGGCGGTCGTCGGCTTGGTGAGTAAGTTCATTCTTTCGGGCTGGGCCGACGACGCGCGCAAGTGAGGTGTCTGTTTGGATGTTCAGAAAATGAGGTATTGCTTTTATTCGGGGTTTTAAGGTATTAGTGATGAAATTTGGTTGTGATCACGATAGGCATTTTTTGATGGCCTATTTAAAAGAGGGAAACGGAAGTTTTGCCTTTCATGTGCATGCCATGAGAGACGGAGGAACAGTGTTTGGTTGGTTGAATGACTCAAGATGGTTAGACAAGGAGGTCTGACAAATGGTACCAGTGTACGTTGGAAAAAAAAGAATAGTCTATTCAATAAATCACTCATTACGTTGCCTGCTGTCTAAAAAGGGGGACTAGATCCTGCCTTAGGGTATCCTTGTTGTTTTATGAAGCAACAAAAATTGGCTAGCCAGAGTGTGTGTGTGTGTATTGTCCTAAGTGTATGTCCAGAGTGTTAAATGTATGGCCAAAAAGGGAGACAAGTTGTCTTGCCTAAACTTCGTAGCTACTGAGAAGGGGGGTTGATCCTCGCCTTATACTAGGGTACCTTTGCTAACAGAAGCATAAAACAATTGTGAAGCGCTATGTATGGATATATCATTTGAAAATGAATGTGAATGGTCTGTCACGAAAACTGATTGAGTGTAGAATGGAGTGTTCTGCCTGTATGTGAGTGTGTGAGAGAGAGGCAGACAGTGTGAGACAGAAAAGAAGTGTGAGAGGAAATTGTGAAAAAGGGATGTTAAATAGTTAACAGCCTAGAATGAAAATGAAGATATGAGAATTGATATAGAGATATATTAAGGTAAAGTAATACGTTTTAAATCATATGATGTCATATGATTCTCGAGACGAGAAAATGGAAATAGTTCCAAATAGGGATAAAAATAAGGAAGTGAATACAGTATGTGTATGGAGTACATATGTCTCAATGTATACTGTTTGAAAGCGTGAGTGTACACATGTGTATGAGTGAAAATGCTCAAACTTGTGAAGAACATTTTTAGGGCCTGGAGAAGATATTTAGGTGCATTATGTACAGTTTCTGTGTCGAAATGTGGGCTAGAGTAGTTAACAGGTGAAATGGTAGTCAAAATAGTTTAATCTATTACCTCACTCAGTTATCCTGAGTGTGGGGCTAAAGTAGCCTTGATGAAAGAGTAGCATCGATGACTGGTTTACTAGTTATCACTTCATTTTGATCAAGTGACTGTCTAATATAGACTTATTTATCCTTAACATGGCATGATAGCTAGCCCCTGAGGGCTATTACGGTTCCTTTTAAGGGGAGTTGTCGTGAAATTTAAAATTGTTTTATGTAGAAAGAATTTAATCTAAATTCCCCAGGCAGGCCATGCCCTGATTGATATTAAAAGTTAGTTTAAGTGTTTAAAATTAAGTGGCTCTTTAGTTCCTAGAGAAGTGAGCCTTGCTAAGCCATGCACCATACAGTATAGGAGGCTATCGCCTGTTTTCTGTAATATACGCAGCTTGATGTATAAGTATGCCCCTGGATATTCATGTTGTAAATCGCTCTGAATTAAGAGCGTCTGCTCAATAGTAAATTGGACAGTGTGACAGTTAGTGGAGTGAGATTGAGATAAAGATTACTTGAGACTGAAAGAAAGTTTTTTTAAAATGACAGATCTACTGCGTGCGCGCAAACCTAGTTATTATAAGCATGTTGTTTAAAATATAGTCTGATTAGTAGTGAGAAGGTAGGAATAGTGTTGATTAAAGAGCCCTAAGCTAGCTAAAACCAGCTGTGTTTGTTAAACTATTCTTAACCCTTGGTTATCAGTTTAGCCGGGGGGTGGGTCAAGCTGTTTTGTGAGATAATTACCCCCCTGTTGTAATGAGTTTTATTACAGGCAGGAGAGGAGAAAAGTGAACCACAGCATGTGGCAGGATTTAAGAAAGAAAAGACAGGAAAGCCCATTCGGCTTGAGATAGATAGACATTGACCAAGCCATTAGTAAATTGTAAATTAGGTATTTGGTTTTTAATAAGGGAACATCTGTAAGTATGTGTTCCCTAATGAGAATGTAAAGGGTTACTTCCCAAGATAGTTACGTTTTGTAACTGTCATTTGTAAAGGTCTACAGATTATCAGCTCCAAGCAACCATTTGTTGAGTTTGCACCCCTGTGGTTTATTGAAGGAGATTGACTTGGCTAAGCCCACGGCCAACACCTAGAAGGCAAAAGTTAGTTTTGTGGTATCTGAGCCAGAGACCTGATCATGTACTGTACTGTATGTCTTAAAGTGCATGACAAGTGCACAAAAAAGATATCTGCCTGATACAAGTGATTGCATTTATCGAGGATAACATGTTAGCCTTTAAGAACCTTCTTTAGGCCTAACACAGGCTAACAAGCAGTCACTGTTTGGCAAATAGGAATAGTGTGACGATGTTCGATTTGGTGACATCTTTTGCGAGGATCTGAGAACCCGGTTTGTGTTTGGGTTGTAATCTACAGTATGTCTTTAAGTGTAATATACAGATTTGTAATTTTAGGCCTATGACTTAAAGTATATACAGATTTGTAATTTTGAAAGTCCAAATAAGGCATAAAATAAAATGAGTATGCCCACATGCTGATAGCTTGTGACGGTGATTGATTTGATGACATTATTTGAAGGACAGGAACCCAAAAGTTAAATATGGAATAGAATATAGCAGCTATAATTGCAAACTTTAGTGTACAGTGGATTGCAATATTATGCAAAAATAAATGTACGGGCCAATGTACGGCTGTCGACAACACCTCATCCTGTTCCGTTGGAAAGAGGGTACCACATGGACGGGTCCAAACTACTGGTTTTGTTTTTTCCAGTATGAGGGGGCAACTCTGTGTCAGGGTTGAGAAGAGAACGAACTGAACATTGGACATTGGTCACTAGCATTGGACATTGATGCACTGACATTGCAAACAGTGATGGGGGATCACTGGACAATGATACGATCGGAATCTGAAGGAAACAAAGATTCTTGAATCGGAATCCCGACATGAAGGAGTACGCGTTGGTGACAACTGAATGCGAAAAAAGCTGTGCTATTTTTGTGGCTGATTGTGTTTCTCTCTGCAGTATGGTGGAGGGGTGAGGTGAAGCTGACAGGTGTACATTGGGATCGAATGATAGTGAGTAGCTACAGAGTTGCATTTGTTCCACTTATGGCTGCTATAAAACAAAAATAGGTTGTATTTACTAAAATATAGTAGTGATAAATACTGTGATCTCACTGACAACTGGCAAACTCTTAAAAGCAGAGTTTGACTTTTTGTGTCCCATGCAGGCCGTAAAATTATCTTATCAGTAAACAAAGGGATTTCCAGCTGTTTCAGGGCACTTATCTAAGTTCCTGTGACATATGGTCAATAGCAGAGATAATAAAACCCCCTTCTGGAGATAGACGTTTAAGTGCTGCCAAGAGGCTTCATTCGGCTAAAATTCAGACCAAGGTATAGTGAAAGTACAAGTTAATTTAGTTAATTAGTGGTGCCGGAGTTATGAGTAGTTTTAGCAAAAAGGTCTATTGATTACATGGCTGTTATTGATGTATTGGCTGTATGAGTTAAATTTAAGACATACTGTACTGATGTAACCTGTTTACATGATCAGATTGTGATCAAGCTTTAGGAGTAGCCTATTGTCAAGGAATTTGGGTTGACCTGGTTGAACTTTCCAAGAAGCCCCAGGGCAGCTGTGTTTCTTATCTCTATGATGGTAGGCCAGCTGTGTTTTGATTAGCCTGGGGAGGGTGATGCTATTTGCTGGCCTAGTGCTATTTGAATGTTTATGACTTTGCAACATGGGCAAGGCACAAAAAAAAAAAAAACCCTTGTCCTTCTGTACACAGAAGTTTAGTGCAGAGCAAAGAGGAGATCTCATTAGCCGTATGGCTGAATGTAAAGGCATACTATGATCAGCTGCTCAGGGCAGATACTACAATACTAAATAAATTAGTGGAGTTCAATAGTATAGTACTAGATAAGTGAGATAGATCATTGAATCACTTCAGCATGTGTGTGCAGTAATTACGCTCACTCAAATAAGAAGGACAGTTAAGATAGAATAATTCTTAAAGAATGTCCTGTAGTCATGAAGGTCATGATCAAGGTAAAATCTTAGAAGTTGAAACGGTGTAAAATCAGTCAATCTCTACGTTATGTTGGTTAGAGAATTAAATTAGGATGCAAGACTTGCAAGTTCAGTATATTGCAGGCATAGTTTTGTTAAATAACAATTGATTTGAGCAGTATTTGTAATGATGCATGACAGTTTGGTTGACGCTATATTGTGCTATACTCTTGTCTTCAAGACCGGTTTAAAGTACAGCGGAAAGTATTTTCGCATCTCACCAATAGTGCGAACATATCAGTAGAAGGATACATTAATAAGTAGGCTACAGTAGTAAGAGCAGGTATGAGCTGAATAAGGATTTGGGCAGGAAGAGAAGAACCCATTGACAAAATAGGTCATATTGTGATCTATTTTTTGGACACCCCAAGGTGGAGTATCATATGAGAAATAGAAGTATATGGTGTATATGAAATAGGACAAGGTATGTGTTTCACTGTAAACATTATTCATATACGTGTGATAAAAGGGGTTTGTTTCGAGGGACGCCTTGAAACAAACAAAAGTATGTAAGAGTGTACTAAGATTGTTATGTTTCCTGTATGAATATTCTGATCCAAGTTTTCTTAGGTTCATGTGGAGGCGATCCAGATGGATGTGACATGAGATTGATTTCTCTCATATGTTTGTGGCATGGTGTTACTAACGAAATTGACTAAAGTGCATGTGTTGAAATTGTGCATGTACGCCGAATGTTATCTTGCTGTATTTGCAGGAAAAAGTATCAAAATCTGTGAGTATTACGTGGGTAAGTTATGCAACAACTTGATGTTTCCTGGTGGAATAATTGAGCATAGGAGGATGTTCTAAATCATGTTCTGTTGCAGTTATGCGATTAGTTCTGAACAACGGTATTGTTTGATGATGCCATACTAAAGAGACATATAAGAATGTGTTCAGAGATAAGATATCTACGCAATAGATAGTTGCACAAACACACATATGCTTACTGAGAGTTAGAGTTGTACGGTGGAGCTGAGCATAGCCTGGTTGAGTCAGAAAGGGCATTGAGAAGTGGTGGACTAGCAGTAAATAAAATTCGATAATACATGTTTATTGCTGCTGTAGCTACGTAGTATTGAGTCCACCATCAACATTGAAATTAGTAGTAATGTGACTGTATCTGAGCTGGAGATGACATAGCGAAGGAAATGTGATCCAGGTAGAGTAGGGTTTTTCAATGGTGTTGTAGTTTTTTTCTTTCAGCTCCATAATAATGAGAAGAGTCGTGTTGGAATAACATGACGAATGATGAAGTGGATCTGATGACATGGCTAAGTATCGTTTGGGGATGATATGGAATATGTATTATGAGAAGTTGTCAATTAAGTCAACTAACTAAGGTCCACTTAGATGCGGAGTCGGGTTGAATGAATGATAGTATGTATAGACTAGTTTATGAATGAATAGTTAATTCCGTGTTTAAAAGACAGTTGTGTTACATGATAACTGAGAAGGTGTAGGCTGAAGCCAAAGCTTGCTTGTTATGCCTACTCTTGTACCTGTAGTTTTTGGAAATCCTAGTATGAATACGGTTGGTTAATACATGTTAAATTCCAGATCCAGCTTAGGCATTGCCAAGATGGACCAATAGAAGAGTTGTTTTTCTGTGACTGCTCCTGCGGACCAGAACCCATGGTTATGCCCGGCTCCGTTTAGATTGGTTAATGACATATATTTTGTTTGTAAATTGTTGGGTTACTCACACTGGTTTTATTTTATTTTTCAGATATATGATGATGTACGCTGATGTCCCTATGGGGGATCAAGTGCTGTTAGCACTCTGGACTCTGAATCCTGCGATCATGTGCTCGGGAGCCGTTTCTGAATGATGTTGCATCACCTGTGCGGTGACAATTTCTGGTCTTTTGGAAGGCTGTGACGTGTGCAGTTCTGTCAAATGGCCGATCTGCAGGCTCACGACATGTCTGGAGCTTGTGGATGTAATGCACATTGGTGCTTTGAGCTCTGTGAAAGAGCTACTTCCGGTTTGGATTGCTCTGTGCGGTGTGGACCACATGGCACCTGCAGTACACTGTCTGTGATGTGTGCAAGTGGACAGTTCTGAACGGACGCTTTCTGGTGCTGAGATGTTTTTTGGTCTGAGGGCTACGACGTTTTGCTGTATGTTTAATTTGGCTTTGCCTTGTTTTGTTTGTTTTGTTTGAAACTATTGTACCACTGTGTATCGTAGGCCTTGTGTGCGGTCGCTCTATGATGAGGGCCATGTAGGAATTTTCCCTGTTTGTCTAACCCATTGGGTTCCAGGTTTTTTGCCTACATCTGCGATGTACTGATAAGTGGTGTTTAGGGGTTTTTAAATGTTTAAAAGTGGGGTAATGTCATAGAAATTTAGACTGCAAACATATAATAATACCCCTTTATTGCACTCTGATGTTATCTTATCTGTGACACCCCTGTGGTGCTGGTTGGTTACTTTGTTACTGCACCAAATTCCTTTGGGCTATGTTGGGGGATGTCTCTTGTGGGAGTGGAGACTATAAAGGCTGTGGCCTTATGTTTACTCAGAGAGTCAGACTGGGGTCTTCCGATGCATTGAATTGGTCATGTAAGTTCCTGACTCCTTACTCGAGTAAAATCCTAATACTTCCAAACTATGAATCCTTGTGTTGCCTCATTATTATGTCTTCCTGAGCATGTGTCCCACAGATTGCCATAACAGTAGTCAGAACGCTACTTATCCAGTGATAACTGGATCATATAGTTATATATGGCTCTGCTTATATAACTATATGCTCTGCTGTCTGCTCTAAATGAATCAAAAATAATTGAGCAAAGTGAGCACATGATCACTTATAGCTGTTTAGGCTGGCCTGGCTTGATCACCCAGATAATGCTACACAGTGAAAATCACCATTGCTGTTACATATTATCATAGACTGCATACAGTATCATGTTGGTCATGACCCATTGGAAAGCACTTTGGCTTAACTGTTGTTTTTAAATGTGCCACATGAATAAAGATGACTTGATGTTCTGACTGTCTGGGGAGAAAGGTTTCATGTAGGCTATATCAAACAATAATGCTTTATAATGGTTGTAGTTATATCTTTTCCTTTCCATTGCACTAAAATCTGAATTCAATTTTGGACGCACGTTTACACGCATAGGCCACGCCCATGCACGTTCACGCACATAGGCCTACTTATATTCTGAATGAATATGTTACTAAAGTAATATCAGCTTTGATCCATTCATAAATATGATAAATTATGAGTAAATAATTAAGTAGCATGCATATTTATAATACCTTTTCGCTGTTCAACACAGACCAGTCCTGTAGAAGGATAATATTAGAAGTAGAATAGAATGAAAAGGACTTTTTAATGTTTTTTAGAGCAACCGGAAGTTGCGTCATCACACCAATATGGCGGAGGCACTGGGCGCTGGTTGTTACTATGGGACTTAATGGGAGTGTCGCCTCTTTATATAGAATCTCTTTGATCCAGGCCAGCTTTATTGGGAAGAAGTGAGAGGGAGGCAGTGAGGGAGGCAGTGAGGCACTGCCACAGGTACTTCCTAAACCACTGTGGAGTCTCCTTGTGGAGCGGAGGGGAAATTAACCTTGCAGTTTGTGACAGCCTGATTGATTGATTTTTCTTTTTTAAATGTCATGTTTCCAAGGAAACCCAACCCATATGGACTTACAGCGGCGGCGGTGGCTCAGGGGTAGAGTGGCTGGATGGTAACCGCAAGGTCGCCAGTTCGAACCCTGTGGGCTCCCCCAGAGTTAGTGTCGAAGTGTCCTTGAGCAAGACTCTGAACCCCTAATTGCTCCCGATGTGCAGGTTGGTGCCTTGCATTGTTTCCTTTGTCATCGGTGTATGAATGTGTGTATGAATGTGTGAATGCACAATCTATGTAAAGGTGTGTGAATGTAATGCACTATATAAATGCACCATTTACAGGACACTTTTACTTACATTAGAATGATAGACATTGACAATGAACCGACATGACAGTTCACAAACAATGGATCAAATGAATAACCAACTAAAACACCTAAGCTTCTTACATAGCAGATTACATCATTATAATTATACCACATTATAAATACACCATTGGGCCTGTAACAGGAGACCGGACATGGCTACATTATACCGTCTCTGTCCGGTCGATTAACAATAGTCTAGATGACTACAAAACAATGACTACAACATGACGTAGCGATATCATCCACTCCCGACCGGATCGTAAACCCGAAAAGGAATGCTGCCCAGGCTATCTATTATTTTATTTCTCATTCTACACAACCTCTATGCTACTCTATCTGATAACTATTGACTAGAGAGCCCTTAATGGCCCGTAATGGATTGTATAATGAACTTAATGATGATGAAACATCCTTATCTTTCAGGAAACAAAGGGGAAACAAAGGACCTGCGTTCCACTTATTATCCTCTCTCGTTGCCAAGCAGCTCCGGTGGGTCCGTGACCCACACAATGGGACAGCGAACAACCCCGTAGTCTGAGAAGCACAGGTGTAATCAACTGAAAGCAATCATGTTCCGTCATTATTATAGATGCCCCCCCTGCTCTCTACCGTCTATTGTGCTGTGCTGCTGTTAACCCATTTAAGCCTGATTTAAAAAATGTCTTCAAATCATCGACAGTTTTCTGAAAAACCCTATGTTTCTATGTCAGTGGTGCTCAAACTATATCATGTCAAGGACCCCAGAAATTATCTGTATTTGGCCACTGACCCCCCATCTGTAAATATGAAGTTCCAGGGACCTCTCAGAAGCTAATATTTGAGTTCAAAACGTTCGCTCCGAAAGAATATTATATTCAAAGATTTGCGCCACATTTTCACGATTTTTCAAAAATAGCAGACCTACAAGCTCGTAGCACGCCACTCGGTGCCGCGCTATGAGCTTGTAGATCTGCTATTGTTCAATAGCTAAAGTATAACATAATGCTTTAAAACACCAAATGGGGTTCCCGCCCCAAAAT
Organism: Electrona antarctica; assembly: GCF_951216825.1. Lineage (NCBI taxonomy): Eukaryota > Metazoa > Chordata > Actinopteri > Myctophiformes > Myctophidae > Electrona > Electrona antarctica. Next base: position 44,034,071 of record NC_136800.1, on the reverse strand, counting down.
GGGTTAACACAATCTATGCCAGATTCGAGATTTCTCGTATATAGAGCTTAAACCTGGCATGTGCCAAGACGAGAATTCTCGGCTTGTATTGATTTATATTCATCCAGAATGAATACTGTTATATTTACCGCGTTTTACCTTACACATCGCAAACCCTTGCTTCCTATGGTGTGACGTCATCGGAATTCCAAAACTCATGCACATACATTTTTTCTCAGAATTGAGGCTCAGATTGAGGATTGAGGACGATGATAGGAGCTCAATAAAAAAAATATTGCGACGTCCCGGTTAGCATATTAATTAGCGCTTCTGACGCTAGCGAAGGTGATTGGCGATGGCTCGAAAATGGCCGATTTGTACTTCCGGGTCACGGGGCCGGTTCACGGGGTCTTCTTCGCGGCCTTCTTCGTGCATTCTGTTGGCACCGCTGCCTCAGCAACGCAGTCAACGGTGGCATGTGATCGGTTAACACATTTTGACCTGAGAACAGATTCTATAAAATGTCTTCAAAATCTAAAAACTTTTCTGAAAGTTGGTCAGTGGTTCTCAAACTATGTCAAGTCAAGGACCCCAAAAATGATATGTAATTCGTCGACCCCCCATCTGAAAATATGTTGTTCCAGGGACCGCCCCAGAAGCAAAGATTTGAGTTAAAAACGTTCGCTCTGAAAGAATATAAATTCAAAGATGTGCACCACATTTTCACAATAAATACATTAAAAAAATAACAGATCTACAAGGTCGTAGCGCGGCACTCGGTGCCGCGCTACGACCTTGTAGATCTGTTATGTTTGTATAGATCTGCTATTTTCCAATAGCTTAAAGTATAACATAATCCCTAGAAACACCGAAAGAGGATTCCCGTCCCGAATGGCTTAACAGCAGTGAAAACAACACAGCGGCCCAGACCCAGAGCCTCGTCAACACACGGGCCACGCAGGATAAGACAAAAGAGAGAGCTTGTTGTTGTTCTGCTCCCTCATTGTGTCCTGCCTTATCTGCTCGTCTCGTCTCATGTGCCGTGCAAGGCAGGGAGGGAGGCCCGGGTCTATACGAGATAAAAACCATGTCTCCTCTCCTACACGCAGAGGCGAGGGGAAGAAAATGAGCTTGTTTGTGTTGAACACTTGCCAATAACACTCTGTCTGTGTGTCTGTGCACCTTCAGATGATTGAATATCATTGAGGATGCTATTTGTTTTCCTCCACACTGCTTCGGTAAATTAACCCATTTTGGGCGGGAACCCCTTTTGGTGTTTTAAATATTATGTTATAATTCAGCTATTGAAAAATAGCAGATCTACAAGCTCATAGCGCGCCACCGAGTGGCGCGCTACGAGCTTGTAGGTCTGCTATTTTTGAAAAATCAGTCAAAATGTGGCGCAAATCTTTGAATATATATTTTTTTCAGAGCCAACGTTTTTAACTCAAATCTTTGCTTCTGTGGGGTTCCTGGAACAACATATTTTCAGATGGGGGGTCGGCGGCCAATTACATGTCATTTTTGGGGTCCTTGACATGAAATATGGAGAACCACTGATATAGAAACATGGGTATTTCAGAAAACTGTCAGGATTTAGAAGACGTACATTTCTAAGTCAGGCCTAAATGCGTTAAACCCTCGCTGTTTACCAACGATGGTTTAATTAAAAGTGATGTTGGAGCATCACAGCTAGATTTGTATTTAATCTCTCAATTAATGTAAGCTTATATATACCCTAGTCAGCTCTTTTAAAATGTGAATGTGCATGTTTAAAAAATGCTTCTTTCTTTCTTTCTTTCTTTCTTTCTTTCTTTCTTTCTTTCTTTCTTTCTTTCTTTCTTTCTTTCTTTAAGGTATATTCAGTGATTTCACTTAATTCAAATATCACTTATTTTTTCTTATTTTTTGGATAACCCTCCCTACTATAGAGCGTCGCAGTCCCGCCTCCTACCCTGGACCAGGAAATGAAATCCAATGCATTATTCTCATAGACATTTCTTAAAGTATTTATTTAAAGACGGTTACGCCGCGGACAAAGCCAACTCGAGTCGTGACAACTCATGACAACACAAACAATATTTTGGACCAAACAAATAATTACAAAGAAGAAAAACAACAAAAAAAAAGTGTTGTAACCTGCCGTTTCTTTCTTCTTTGTAATTATTTGTTTGGTCCAAAATATTGTTTGTGTTGTCATGAGTTGTCACGACTCGAGTTGGCTTTGTCCGCGGCGTAACCGTCTTTAAATAAATACTTTAAGAAATGTCTATGAGAATAATGCATTGGATTTCATTTCCTGGTCCAGGGTAGGAGGCGGGACTGCGACGCTCTATAAAGTGTGCTGACCATATAAGGAGTTCCTCCCTGTCCCCAGTGAGCCCCTGGGGTCAAAAAACCCTAGTTTCGGTTTGGGCTTTGGGTGGCAAAGCCTTCATCATCCAATCAGGATGAGAGGGGCCTTCCTCCAATCATGATCGAGTGTGGCTGGCATTGGTGCACATGCTGTTGGTCTGTTGTACTTCCCCCACTGTAGAGCGTGTGCATGTGCACATCTTGTTACCGGGTGGACCAGGTATTTTTCCAAATCACCCAAATCACTGAATGCTCCTATAGACCCTTACAGATCAATTTAGTTTCATTTTACGCTCCGAAGAGTTAAATTATTAAACATCTGCATTATCTTATCCAATGAAAACTAAATATTCTAAGTTTTGGGTCTGAGAGGCTATATCTCATGACATGGTGGTCCGTGGCTCAAATGCAGAGTCAAAGATAAAGTGCCCCTCGGGGCACAGGTCTCCACCAGGGCAGGTCAGGTTGTGGCCTCCTGGTGGCGCTATAATAGGACAGGTCTCCACCAGGGCAGGTCAGGTTGTGGCCTCCTGGTGGCGCTATAATAGGACAGGTCTCCACCAGGGCAGGTCAGGTTGTGGCCTCCTGGTGGCACTATAATAGGACAGGTCTCCACCAGGGCAGGTCAGGTTGTGGCCTCCTGGTGGCGTTATAATAGGACAGGTCTCCACCAGGGCAGGTCAGGTTGTGGCCTCCTGGTGGCGCTATAATAGGACAGGTCTCCACCAGGGCAGGTCAGGTTGTGGCCTCCTGGTGGCGCTATAATAGGACAGGTCTCCACCAGGGCAGGTCAGGTTGTGGCCTCCTGGTGGCGTTATAAAAGGACAGGTCTCCACCAGGGCAGGTCAGGTTGTGGCCTCCTGGTGGCGCTATAATAGGACAGGTCTCCACCAGGGCAGGTCAGGTTGTGGCCTCCTGGTGGCGCTATAATAGGACAGGTCTCCACCAGGGCAGGTCAGGTTGTGGCCTCCTGGTGGCGCTATAACAGGACAGGTCTCCACCAGGCCAGGTCAGGTTGTGGCCTCCTGGTGGCGCTATAATAGGACAGGTCTCCACCAGGGCAGGTCAGGTTGTGGCCTCCTGGTGGCGCTATAATAGGACAGGTCTCCACCAGGGCAGGTCAGGTTGTGGCCTCCTGGTGGCGCTATAATAGGACAGGTCTCCACCAGGGCAGGTCAGGTTGTGGCCTCCTGGTGGCGCTATAATAGGACAGGTCTCCACCAGGGCAGGTCAGGTTGTGGCCTCCTGGTGGCGCTATAATAGGACAGGTCTCCACCAGGGCAGGTCAGGTTGTGGCCTCCTGGTGGCGCTATAATAGGACAGGTCTCCACCAGGGCAGTGTGTATAGGCCAATGTGAAAAGGGTGCCATTTCTTCTTATGCCTTGGATGGAAATTGAATGATTTCAAAAAAAATGTTTTGCAAAAATCCACCTGTACTGTCGGTGGCGCTATAACAGGCCAATGTGAAAAGGGTGGGATATATTCCTCAGCCTAGTAGGAAAGTCCATGAAAGATTTCACGTAAATTGCATGCTGCGTTCATGATTTGAGGCTTTTTGTTCAAAACGGGCCAATCCTGCCAACTTTGAAAGCCAATGTTAGCCAATTAGGATGGAATATGAAATATTCGTATATATAATATACGAAATATACTAAATTTGGCATTGACCGGGTTAACGGTGCCGGAGATTAGCTGTACACAGACGGACGGACACGCACGCACGCACGCACGCACGCACGCACGCACGCACGCACGCACGCACGCACGCACGCACGCACGCACACACACACACGGACGGAGTGTAAAACATACTCTCTTCCCATCCCTTCCGCCTGGCAATAATGGAAAAGGGTTGAAAACCACTGTCCTATTATAGACCCTGAAGCCTGCTCCAAAGAACTCCTTGTTTGTGTTGAACACTTGGCTGATACTCTGCACCCTAATCTCATGCACTCTCAACGCACAATAATGAATTGCATTTTTATAGCGCTTTTCCAAGTGCTCAAGGCGGCGGCGCTTTACAATGGTTAATTCATTCATACATTGGGAGGTGAAGCGGCGAACAGTCGACGCCAGCGTCCTCACTTCCCACATTCACACACCAACGGTGGCGAGCTCACACCGACCGACTCATCGGAGGCAATGTAGGGTTCAGTGTCTTGCCCAAGGACACTTCGACATGTGGACAGGAGGAGCCGGGATTCGAACCTCCGACCCAGGGATCATTGGACCACCTGCTCTACCTCCTGAGCCACAGCCGCCCAAGTCATGAACAGTATAGCAGCTTCTATATGCTTGTGCACATTATTTTTTTTATCATGTACATAATTAATGTTTGGAACTTTGGATGGATATGTTGTGTGTATTTAAATGTGCCTTCATCCCCCCCTCCCCCCACCCTTCTTTGTTTTATTTTGTCTTTTTCTGGGAAACAATAACAAAATAATTTCACTGACAATGTGTACTAGAAGAGGCCCTATTGATCGGCTTATGTTTACTTATTGCCCCACAGCCACTGACCACCTGTCATCCTGGACAAAAACATGTTGTTGCAAAAGTCAGCAGAACTGGAGATATCTTATCTTCAGTATACCGTTACATAAGGCCTTTGAAGGCTGGCACTGGGAACATGTGGCGCACATACAGTACACACACACACGCACCCGCTTTTCTGCGTGCACTCCCAGAACCGCAATCAGCCGACTCAGAACTTTGTTGATAAATGGTTCAGCTAAGGTCTCCCCGTCTAGCTGTACCCCTCTGAATACACATTCAGCGCATTTCGGGGGAGTCAGAGACCACGGGAAATGACATCCCCACAGATGCAAAACCTCCAAGGCCGACACCAAAGATTAGATTCAAACTCAAAAGGGATGTAGTGAATGCTTCAAATGTGACAATGAAGATGATTCTGGTTGTTCGAGGTGAGATTTGAAAAGCCATACCAAGTATATAAGGCAATAGTACAATATGAGTAGTAGTAGTGGTGTATACTGTATCCTTGGGGCATCAGGAAGCCGTGCTGGTAGGTTGCAGTGAAATGTAACTTTGGGTGAACACTATATTCATGATTCATTGTGAGGTACGCTGAAGTGTGACAGCCTGACAGAGTTATTGAGACGCGAAGCATCCAAGCACAGATAGAAGCCTTTTCCTCTTCTCTTTTATCCATATACTGTATGTGAAAATATAACTCTCTCCAGGGCTAAATGAGATTGTATATGGAGAGGAAAGGATCATATTTTATTCCGTGAGGTTTATGCCGGTATATTCTAGACATATCTTAGACATAATTCCTGACTAAAATAATCACACACACACAGTTGTGTAAAGTAAGGAAGTAGGCTACATTTACTTTTTAGCATTTACAATTTACAATACCGTGTGTGTGTGTGTGTGTGTGTGTGTGTGTGTGTGTGTGTGTGTGTGTGTGTGTGTGTGTGTGTGTGTGTGTGTGTGTGTGTGTGTGTGTGTGTGTGTGTGTGTGTGTGTGTGTGTGTGTGTGTGTGTGTGTGTGAATGGGTGAATATGCATAATCTATGTGAAGTGGCTTTGGATAGAAAGCACTAAATAAATGCACCATTTACTAGTACTACTTACTAATTAGTTACTTTCAATATCCTTACAAAACACACTGACCACTTCAGCCCTAATAGCCGATCTACAAGCTCGCAACTGTAGATCTGCTACTTGTGGGTCTCAGGGTTACTACGTAAACATTAGTTTTCTAATTTATGGAATGTATTTTCTTTGATGCAAAATTACTGTGGAAAAAAATATAATCATTGAATTTTGTTTTTAATTCATGAACATTTCTCCTTTTTTTGGGAATGTTTCTTTTGATTATCTTTTGAAATATTAGTAGCCTACTACAGGGGTTCTCAACGTTTATGGCCGGGTACCCCCGGAAATGCTTTGGCAATGTCTCGGGACCCCCGCCCCCTCCCGACCCCCAATATAAATTGACTGCTACAATAACCTTAAACCATTTTGGGCGGGAACCCCTTTTGATGTTTTAAGCATTGTTATAATTTAGCTGTTGAAAAATAGCAGATCTACAAGCTCATAGCGCGCCACCGAGTGGCGCGCTACGAGCTTGTAGGTCTGCTATTTTTGAAAAATCGTGAAAATAAAATTTAAAAATAAATTTGGCGACCCCCCGAGGGGTCGCGACCCACGGGTTGAGAACCCCAGGCCTACTAGAAGGAAACACGTTATTGCCACACGCTCCCTAAGGAGACCTTTAAATCCACCTGTTTCCCCGGCCCCTGCCCCTATAGCCTACCTGCTTCAGACAGACAGACAGTTTGACACAGCTCTGTTATGTTTGGAAGAAAACCAGTGAAATCAAACTATTAACGTAGGATTCAACCACATGGAAGTTGAGTGCAGTTGTCACCCAGTGTGTTATCAGGGAGTGAAAGCTGCAAAAAAAAAGACAATGTGTGACTGACAGTTGAAAAGAGAACCTAATTAGCTTCATGACCAGGTGAGTTAGCCATGCTACTGTTAGCATTAACATTCAGCTTTATTGCATTGTAGGCCGCAATAGAGCTGAATTGTGTGAATACATGTTTATTGAGCTGTGTTGCAGAAGGCCTAGTAAAGCACATAATGTGTGGTTTAAAAATATAGCCGCAATTTGCAACTCTAGATTCATCCCATTATAAAAAAACATCTAGAGTTGCAAATTGCGGCTATAGTTTAAATAAGCAAGCTTTAGAACCTATTTACTATTGAATCTCTAAATTAATTTAGGCATACACAAATACCTATAGTCACAGTTCTAGGTGTAGCTCTTTTATAATGTAAAACTCTTTCTTTTTCTGTCTGTCTGTCTGTCTGTCTGTCTGTGGCAGGGACATGGAGGACTCATCGGAACTAGAGAGAGGGAGAGGCTCTGTCTCTCTATCCATGACGGCTTCCACAGTTTGACCCTGGACTTAACTTCCACAACTGATGAAGTCAAGTAGAACACAGAAGGTTGGAACCTTTTTTATATTCTGCTGCTGCTGCTTGTGTTGTATGCTGTGTGTATACTAATGTGATTCCAGCTGTCAATGTTTGGGACAGTGTGGCGATGACAAATGTTCAGTGACTGCATGGTTCCGGCTCTGGATTTGAAGGTTTACGCGACTATAGAGAGCTTGTGTATTGCGTGGCGTTGTGTCTGACTGACAGACAATAAGGGCCTTTCTCGGCCCCACCCTTCTCACATTGTTTATATTGTGTTTAGTTTCCAAGATGGCCGCAGCACCAGGAGGGGGTGGGGCGGAGGGGAGCGGGCGGGGTCGACATATGCCCTTACTGAGCTGCATTAAAAACACTTGCCTTGTGTCTGACACCTGACTTGTGTCTGAACACAGCTTTGATGGATGTGTTCTGCTCCCCTCCCCTCCCCCTCTCCCCTCCCCTCTCAGCCCCCCCTCTCCCCTCCCCTCTCAGCCCCCCCTCTCCCCTCCCCTTCCCTCTCCCCTCCCATCCCCTCCCCTCCTCCCCTTGACGTACTGTAACACTACTGTACTGTAACAGTACTGTACTGTTACAGCCATCATTTAAAAATAGTCCATTTAGAAACGGAAGACTGATGTGGGTCTACTGTGCGTCTGTTGTGTTGTGGCTTGTTCGGCACAATTAATTAAAACAGAAAAACATTGTGATCTAGATTCAGACACCTGTGCGATCTAATTTCTTTAAATTTGAGAAAGAATTGTGCAGCACTAGTTGGCTGTCCAATTCATTTTAGAGAGAGACTTTAGGTCAAGAGAGGTTTAGGTCAAGCACTTTGATGTTGTCTGTAGTAGCTGCCACAGTTTGAAAGTATTAATGTTCAGCAACTACAGACTAAATACCATACATATTTATATATAATGAATGTAGTAATGTTCAGCAACTACAGACTAAAGAGCATACATATTTATATATAATGAATGTAGTAATGTTCAGCAACTACAGACTAAAGGCCATACATATTTATATATAATGAATGTAGTAATGTTCAGCAACTACAGACTAAAGGCCATACAGTACATATTTTCATGAGAAAATGAGAATCGTGATCTCAGTTCTTGTGGAGGAAAAATTGATATTCACATTTTGAGCAAGATCGTGTGGCAGTTGTGGCTCTTGGTTCATCACTGGCCTTCAGGTGGCAACACCTATTTTCATGGTGGGTGCGTGCGTGCGTGCGTGCGTGCGTGCGTGCGTGCGTGCGTGCGTGCGTCTATCTTTGCTCTCCCAGTGCAACGGCTTTGAGCAGCAGGATAATTTATTACTGCACAAATGAGACGCACACACGCGCACACACAAACTAATGGTGTCTACAGCCATTGTCTGGCAGACAGGAGTAGACTTTAGCGAGAAACACAAACCGATACATAATATTACTGTGTGTGCGCACGCACGCACACGAATGGCACACACATGCACACATCTGTTCTATTCTCCGCTGTGTCCATACCTGAGCGCCAGACCATTGTTAGCAGGCCTCTGGCTTCATGACTAAAGCCTCATCACGGATTAGTTTAGCCTTTTAGCCGTCTGGCCAGGATTTGGATGAATGTAGGGCAGAAATCCAGCGGTTTTGATGAATGTGGGGCCGGTAGCCAGAGGTAAGAAATATGATTAACCCGTTTAGACCTGAGGACCATTCTACAAATTCCTTCTAAATCCTGACAGTTTTCTGAAAAATCCAGTCGTTCTAAAACATTTTCATGTCAAGGACCCCCAAAAACATATGTATTTGGCCGCCGAGCCCCATCTGTAAATATGTAATTTCAGGGACCCTCCCCCCCAGAAGCAAAGATTTGAGTTAAAAACGTTCGCTCTGAAAGAATATATATTCAAAGATTTGCGCCACATTTTCACACATTTTCTAAAATAGCAGACCTACAAGCCTACGAGCTTGTAGATCTGCTATTTTTCAATAGCTAAAGTACAACATGATGCTTGAAACACCAAAAGGGGTTCCCGCCCAGAATGGGTTAACCCCCCCCCCCCCCCCACCCACCCCCCGCTCACTCAGATCAGCCAACACAGGGAAGCTGGCAGAACTTTCACAAAAAAACATCCGGGCGACAAACACTCCACATCCCAGACTCGTCTCCCTTCTGGCTCCGAAACTGTGGAACGAACTCCCCGTTGCAAGTAGAACTGCAGACTCACTCCCAATCTTAACAATTTGCAATTCTGGCATTTAGAAGACGCTCTTAATCCAGAGCGATTTAGAGTAAGAAGAACAAAAAAACATGCATGGTAATACAACAAATACAAAAAACATAGTGAAAAGTATTATTCCATGCCATTTATCCTGCTTGTACTTCACTGCTTCCTGTGTTCCGACTTCCTAGTAGCTCCCTGTTCAGTGTTTATCTTGTGCGTGCGTGCGTGCGTGCGTGCGTGCGTGCGTGCGTGCGTGCGTGCGTGCGTGCGTGCGTGCGTTCGCAATGCAAGATCTGTATAAACTAGACACATAATAACTACTCGTTATGGATAAAGGTGACAGTATTGTCTCCGTATAAAATGATAAAGGCATTATACGATACTTGTTTTGCCCTTCTTTTAGCCAGTCTTACAATCTGTGTGGCACGTACACACGCACACACGCACGCACACACACACGCACGCACGCACACACGCACGCACGCACGCACGCACGCACACACACACGTCTAATGGACATGCCCTCTGAGCTGCCAAATATCAAAGCAATTGTTGCATAATTATACCCAACACACGCAGAGAAGAGATGCCATGTCGTTGGCATTTCATTTTTCTACAACTCAAGCAAGCATCCATGGACATGTCGGAACACACACACACACACACACACACACACACACACACACACACACACACACACACACACACACACACACACACACACACACGCCCTGTCTGTCAGCATGAAGCATAATTAAGCATTATTTCGTGGCGGTCGGTGCAGAAACCTCATGGGTCTATTTCCGTCCATGCTAAACCCCTTATCCCTAAACCACACCCCTTATCCCTAAACCACACCCCTTATCCCTAAACCACACCCCTTATCCCTAAACCACACCCCTTATCCCTAAACCACACCCCTTATCCCTAAACTAAACCCCTTATCCCTAAACCACACCCCTTATCCCTAAACCACACCCCTTATCCCTAAACTAAACCCCTTATCCCTAAACTAAACCCCTTATCCCTAAACTAAACCCCTTATCCCTAAACCACACCCCTTATCCCTAAACCACACCCCTTATCCCTAAACCACACCCCTTATCCCTAAACTAAACCCCTTATCCCTAAACTAAACCCCTTATCCCTAAACTAAACCCCTTATCCCTAAACTAAACCCCTTATCCCTAAACTAAACCCCTTATCCCTAAACTAAACCCCTTATCCCTAAACTAAACCCCTTATCCCTAAACTAAACCCCTTATCCCTAAACTAAACCCCTTATCCCTAAACTAAACCCCTTATCCCTAAACTAAACCCCTTATCCCTAAACTAAACCCCTTATCCCTAAACTAAACCCCTTATCCCTAAACTAAACCCCTTATCCCTAAACTAAACCCCTTATCCCTAAACTAAACCCCTTATCCCTAAACTAAACCCCTTATCCCTAAACTAAACCCCTTATCCCTAAACTAAACCCCTTATCCCTAAACTAAACCCCTTATCCCTAAACTAAACCCCTTATCCCTAAACTAAACCCCTTATCCCTAAACTAAACCCCTTATCCCTAAACTAAACCCCTTATCCCTAAACTAAACCCCTTATCCCTAAACTAAACCCCTTATCCCTAAACTAAACCCCTTATCCCTAAACTAAACCCCTTATCCCTAAACTAAACCCCTTATCCCTAAACTAAACCCCTTATCCCTAAACTAAACCCCTTATCCCTAAACTTATCCCTAAACTAAACCCCTTATCCCTAAACTAAACCCCTTATCCCTAAACTAAACCCCTTATCCCTAAACTAAACCCCTTATCCCTAAACTAAACCCCTTATCCCTAAACTAAACCCCTTATCCCTAAACTAAACCCCTTATCCCTAAACTAAACCCCTTATCCCTAAACTAAACCCCTTATCCCTAAACTAAACCCCTTATCCCTAAACTAAACCCCTTATCCCTAAACTAAACCCCTTATCCCTAAACTAAACCCCTTATCCCTAAACTAAACCCCTTATCCCTAAACTAAACCCCTTATCCCTAAACTAAACCCCTTATCCCTAAACTAAACCCCTTATCCCTAAACTAAACCCCTTATCCCTAAACTAAACCCCTTATCCCTAAACTAAACCCCTTATCCCTAAACTAAACCCCTTATCCCTAAACTAAACCCCTTATCCCTAAACTAAACCCCTTATCCCTAAACTAAACCCCTTATCCCTAAACTAAACCCCTTATCCCTAAACTAAACCCCTTATCCCTAAACTAAACCCCTTATCCCTAAACTAAACCCCTTATCCCTAAACTAAACCCCTTATCCCTAAACTAAACCCCTTATCCCTAAACTAAACCCCTTATCCCTAAACTAAACCCCTTATCCCTAAACTAAACCCCTTATCCCTAAACTAAACCCCTTATCCCTAAACTAAACCCCTTATCCCTAAACTAAACCCCTTATCCCTAAACTAAACCCCTTATCCCTAAACTAAACCCCTTATCCCTAAACTAAACCCCTTATCCCTAAACTAAACCCCTTATCCCTAAACTAAACCCCTTATCCCTAAACTAAACCCCTTATCCCTAAACTAAACCCCTTATCCCTAAACTAAACCCCTTATCCCTAAACTAAACCCCTTATCCCTAAACTAAACCCCTTATCCCTAAACTAAACCCCTTATCCCTAAACTAAACCCCTTATCCCTAAACTAAACCCCTTATCCCTAAACTAAACCCCTTATCCCTAAACTAAACCCCTTATCCCTAAACTAAACCCCTTATCCCTAAACTAAACCCCTTATCCCTAAACTAAACCCCTTATCCCTAAACTAAACCCCTTATCCCTAAACTAAACCCCTTATCCCTAAACTAAACCCCTTATCCCTAAACTAAACCCCTTTATCCCTAAACTAAACCCCTTATCCCTAAACTAAACCCCTTATCCCTAAACTAAACCCCTTATCCCTAAACTAAACCCTTTATCCCTAAACTAAACCCCTTATCCCTAAACTAAACCCCTTATCCCTAAACTAAACCCCTTATCCCTAAACTAAACCCCTTATCCCTAAACTAAACCCCTTATCCCTAAACTAAACCCCTTATCCCTAAACTAAACCCCTTATCCCTAAACTAAACCCCTTATCCCTAAACTAAACTAAACCCCTTATCCCTAAACTAAACTAAACCCCTTATCCCTAAACTAAACCCCTTATCCCTAAACTAAACCCCTTATCCCTAAACTAAACCCCTTATCCCTAAACTAAACCCCTTATCCCTAAACTAAACCCCTTATCCCTAACTAAACCCCTTATCCCTAACTAAACCCCTTATCCCTAAACTAAACCCCTTATCCCTAAACTAAACCCCTTATCCCTAAACTAAACCCCTTATCCCTAAACTAAACCCCTTATCCCTAAACTAAACCCCTTATCCCTAAACTAAACCCCTTATCCCTAAACTAAACCCCTTATCCCTAAACTAAACCCCTTATCCCTAAACTAAACCCCTTATCCCTAAACTAAACCCCTTATCCCTAAACTAAACCCCTTATCCCTAACTAAACCCCTTATCCCTAACTAAACCCCTTATCCCTAACTAAACCCCTTATCCCTAAACTAAACCCCTTATCCCTAAACTAAACCCCTTATCCCTAAACTAAACCCCTTATCCCTAAACTAAACCCCTTATCCCTAAACTAAACCCCTTATCCCTAAACTAAACCCCTTATCCCTAAACTAAACCCCTTATCCCTAAACTAAACCCCTTATCCCTAAACTAAACCCCTTATCCCTAAACTAAACCCCTTGTCCCTAAACTAAACCCCTTGTCCCTAAACTAAACCCCTTGTCCCTAAACTAAACCCCTTGTCCCTAAACTAAACCCCTTGTCCCTAAACTAAACCCCTTGTCCCTAAACTAAACCCCTTGTCCCTAAACTAAACCCCTTGTCCCTAAACTAAACCCCTTGTCCCTAAACTAAACCCCTTGTCCCTAAACTAAACCCCTTGTCCCTAAACTAAACCCCTTGTCCCTAAACTAAACCCCTTGTCCCTAAACTAAACCCCTTGTCCCTAAACTAAACCCCTTGTCCCTAAACTAAACCCCTTGTCCCTAAACTAAACCCCTTGTCCCTAAACTAAACCCCTTGTCCCTAAACTAAACCCCTTGTCCCTAAACTAAACCCCTTGTCCCTAAACTAAACCCCTTATCCCTAAACTAAACCCCTTATCCCTAAACTAAACCCCTTATCCCTAAACTAAACCCCTTATCCCTAACTAAACCCCTTATCCCTAACTAAACCCCTTATCCCTAACTAAACCCCTTATCCCTAAACTAAACCCCTTATCCCTAAACTAAACCCCTTATCCCTAAACTAAACCCCTTATCCCTAAACTAAACCCCTTATCCCTAAACTAAACCCCTTATCCCTAAACTAAACCCCTTATCCCTAAACTAAACCCCTTATCCCTAAACTAAACCCCTTATCCCTAAACTAAACCCCTTATCCCTAAACTAAACCCCTTATCCCTAAACTAAACCCCTTATCCCTAAACTAAACCCCTTATCCCTAAACTAAACCCCTTATCCCTAAACTAAACCCCTTGTCCCTAAACTAAACCCCTTGTCCCTAAACTAAACCCCTTGTCCCTAAACTAAACCCCTTGTCCCTAAACTAAACCCCTTGTCCCTAAACTAAACCCCTTGTCCCTAAACTAAACCCCTTGTCCCTAAACTAAACCCCTTGTCCCTAAACTAAACCCCTTGTCCCTAAACTAAACCCCTTGTCCCTAAACTAAACCCCTTGTCCCTAAACTAAACCCCTTGTCCCTAAACTAAACCCCTTGTCCCTAAACTAAACCCCTTGTCCCTAAACTAAACCCCTTGTCCCTAAACTAAACCCCTTGTCCCTAAACTAAACCCCTTGTCCCTAAACTAAACCCCTTGTCCCTAAACTAAACCCCTTGTCCCTAAACTAAACCCCTTGTCCCTAAACTAAACCCCTTATCCCTAAACTAAACCCCTTATCCCTAAACTAAACCCCTTATCCCTAAACTAAACCCCTTGCCTTTAAAAAAAAAGGCAATTCCTTGCCTGTGAGCTTGTAGATTGGCCATTTTAACTATTCATTTTTTTTTCTTAAAGTGTAAAAAATACAGGCAAAGAAGTTACGGTATAAGGGGTTTATCTTGCAGGACGGAAATGTTGCCCTTTGTGTTTTCCCTACTTGATCACTCTACAGCTATAGGGTCACACAAAAGCAGATCTACAAGCTCAAAACACATTGCGAGCTTGTAGATCTGCCACCTTTGCTGCTTTTTTAACGTGAATCCTGATGAGTAACGGTTGGTTTTGGACGTTATGAGGTTTCCACCCGACAGACGCTTCACACGACGTGTCACGGCTGTCGTTCCCAATTCCGCTGCTCAGCATCTTAACCCATTTTGACCTGGGAACGATTCTACAAAATGTCTTCTAAATCATGACGGTGTTCAGAAAAACCTGTGTTTCTTTATCAGTGGTGATCAAACTAAAGGACCCCAGAAATTATATGAAATTGACCGCCAACCCCCATTTCAAAATATTTTGTTCCAGGGACCTCCCCAGAAGCAAAGATTTGAGTAAAAAAGAAAGAATATAATATTGAAAGATTTGCACTATTTTCACGATTTAAAAAAAATAGCAGACCTACAAGCTACGAGCTTGTAGATCTGTTATTTTTCAATAGCTAAAATGCTTAAAACACCAAAAGGGGTTCCCGCCCAAAATGGGTTAATAAAGCAAACGAGCACTGAATCGTCTGATCAAAGAAGAGTGCGTGCGTGCGTGCGTGCGTGCGTGCGTGCGTGCGTGCGTGCGTGCGTGCGTGCGTGCGTGCGTGTGTGCGTGCGTGCGTATTGCCGAGGAGTCAGGGAATCTGAAAACGAGCTAGTCACGCATACATCTGGGCCAAAGAAGAGAGAGAGAAAAAAATGCAAGTATAAAATGCATCATCTTTGCACAAATAGCTTATAAGTGTTCGTGCCAACAATCATCTACAGTATTTTGAATACTTGTGGAACATCATGTTCACAGATTAAACGGAGCTTTGGATCCATGCATGATGTCTGCAGAGAAAATAAAGAAAGACAAATATGGGTGGCTGGGTGCTTGGAGCCTGAAGGAATGCTTCCAGTGTTGCCATGTCTGCTTGGAGCCTGAAGGAATGCTTCCAGTGTTGCCATGTCTGCTTATTACAAGCAGTGTGTGTGTTGGCAGACACTTTAAAACGAGTAATTCACTGTCTGGATGTCATCTTGAATTAAAAACGGAGTAGTTCTGTAATCAAAACCACCTGTGTTTGGAGGACGACGCAGCAATGGGAATCAAACGGGGGGGGGAATTGAATCAAGATTCATTAACATGCATGTGAGCCTCGACACGTCATCACGACACGCAGCACGTTTTCATTCAAGGGAAGTCATTCAGATTAGATTGTTAGATTAGACTTCGCCTGATGTGCTGGTTGGTGCCTTGCATGGTTTCCTCCGGCATCGGTGTGTGAATGTGTGAACGCAATGCACAATCTATGTAAAGGTGTATGAATGTGTGTGTGAATGGGTGAACGCAATGCACAATCTATGTAAAGGTGTGTGAATGGGTGAACGCAATGCACAATCTATGTAAAGGTGTATGAGTTTGTGTGTGAATGGGTGAACGCAATGCACAATCTATGTAAAGGTGTGTGAATGGGTGAATGTAATGCACAATCTATGTAAAGGTGTATGAGTTTGTGTGTGAATGGGTGAACGTAATGCACAATCTATGTAAAGGTGTGTGAATGGGTGAACGTAATGCACAATCTATGTAAAGGTGTATGAGTTTGTGTGTGAATGGGTGAACGCAATGCACAATCTATGTAAAGGTGTATGAGTTTGTGTATGAATGGGTGAACGTAATGCACAATCTATGTAAAGGTGTATGAGTGTGAGTGTGTGTGTGTGAATGGGTGAATGTAATGCACAATCTCTGTAAAGGTGTGTGAATGTGTGTGTGAATGGGTGAACGTAATGTACAATCTATGTAAAGGTGTATGAGTGTGTGAGTGTGTGTGTGAATGGGTGAATGTAATGCACAATCTCTGTAAAGGTGTGTGAATGTGTGTGTGAATGGGTGAACGTAATGTACAATCTATGTAAAGGTGTGTGAATGTGTGTGTGAATGGGTGAATGTAATGCACAATCTGTGTAAAGGTGTGTGAATGTGTGTGTGAATGGGTGAATGTAATGCACAATCTATGTAAAGCGCCTTGGATAAAGGCACTATATAAATGCACCATTTACCGTTTACCAGCGGGCTGGTGCCAAGGAACGTAATGAAATGAAGGGACGTGAGTCACGTGACTGGAGGCTCATGTCCATATAAGTCTACTTCCGCCCTCGGTGCGATACACGTCGCTGCAATTCATTGGCGCGACGTGTAAATGAGGCGTCTACCTTTTTACTGTATGGTCGTAGCTGTGGGCAGGTGGTAATGAACATAGATATATATAAACACTAGATGGCTCAAGGCGGAGTTTCTGACGTCGTTCACCCGGCAGCCATCTTACTTCGGGGCTACAGTACAGTATGTTCAATGGCAGCTCAAACAGAAACAGTCATAACTCGCTCAAATCTTGACGGATTTACAAACGGGTTGGTTTATTACAAACGTTGTCAACGTGGCTATGATTCAGGACACTTATCTGCTTAATTTATTTTTTTATATGAACGTCGTATAAAAGCATATAAGTATGCGGACGTCTCTGACGTTTATAACAAACCAAACCGTTTGAAAATCGGTTGAAAATTGAGCAAGTTATGGTCATTTAAGAGTACATGCCCCATAGACACAATGTTATGTGTCCCGAGGTAAGATGGCCGACACGTAACGACGTCACTCTCCATTGGCCAACAGCGCGGGTGAGCTATCTAGAGTTTATATATATCTATGGTAATGAAGACCAAACACTGCGCAAAAAGCATGTGTATATTACAGCAAACTCCCGATAAACTTTCCAACAAACTCCGGTTAACTCATATTGTACCATCACACCTGTATATTACCATATATTACTGTATATGTCTGCTACACTTGAGGTTAACGGGCAAATCTAGTGCCCATAATTGCCCGTTAACTCCTCTTGTCACGCAGTGAGAGTTCATTTGGATCAGCGGGTCGGCCCAAACTATAGTGTGACAAAACAACAGAAGCGGAAGCTATTATGGACACTCAAAAAGACTGCAATGAATTATGGGAACACGCATGACACCGCACGCACGCCACGCACGCGTGCACACACACACACACACACACACACACACACACACACACACACACACACACACACACACACACACACACACACACACACACACACACACACACACACACACACAGCGCCACCTTTGCTGCTTTTTAACGTGAATCCTGATGAGCAGAGGAACGGTTTTGTACACGTGATGTATGTCACGGCTGTCGTTCCCAATAATACCGCTGTTCAGCATCCTAATGAAGCAAACGAGCACTGCATCGTGTGATCAAAGAAGAGTGTGCATGCGTGCGTGCGTGCGCGCGCGCGCGTGCGTGCGTGCGTGCGTGCGCGCGCTGCCGAGGAGACAGGGAACCTGAAACGAGCCAGTCATGCATACGTCTGGGCAAAGAAGAGAACAAAACAAATGAATAAAGGCATCGTTTCACAAATAGCTCATACTGTAAGTGTTGGTGCCAACAATCATCTACAGTAATTCTTACTGATGAAACAGATCGTTGATGTCTGAAGAGAACGTTGGAAAATCCAAATACGGTACAGTCTTAGTCCCCGATTATAATACGACCCCGTGGTTTAGGATATTTCCAAAACAATCAGAATAAAATAGAACGGCGCACATCCTCCGGTCTTGGTGCTGAGCCAAGCGGTTAAACTAACAGATATCATGAAGAAAAGCCAAGGCTCGCAACTCACTTTTGTAATATAATGCTCCAAGCATTTATACACAATGCTGTCCTGCCTGCTGTCAATGTGAATAAATACTTGGAGCATTATATTACAAAAGTGAGTTGCGAGCCTTTGCAAAACAAAACATAGTCTTTATATACAGCACAATAGGGGGTAGTTGTTGTTTATTTTTTGTTAGGATAAGCCCTTTGAGATGCATCGTCTCATTTTAGAGAGTCCTCTCCTCATAACATGCCAACTGTGCAGGAACAGAAAGCCTGCAGTTTATATTAGCTTGGATTCCTCATCGATTATGTCACACCGGTAGACATATATATATTTTTTTTATTCGTTAAAAAAAATGGCAGATCTACAAGCTCACAAATATGTTACAAGCGCCACGACTATTTTCACTTTCTTGTCACCCCCTTTTCTTCTCGTCCCCAGAGATGCTACGTCTCTGCTCTGAGGCGTCTACTCTACGCCAACACTGTTGACAGCTCAACAATGCATTCTGCCTGTTGGCACGCTGAGTGCTGCTAATCCCAACACATCCGATAGTAGATAAGAGCTACTGTGGCTGTCCCTACAGGCTGGCCTGCCGCCGGGCTGTCTGTCTCATCTCCAGTCACTCTATTCTAGAGCGTCGCAGACTCACAGTCCCGCCCCCCCCCCTGCGAGGGCACCGGGAGATCATTTCCCATTAATTTCCCCATAGACGTTTCAAAAAGTATTTATGTAAAACCATTTAGACCTGAGGACGATTCTACAAAATGTCTTCTAAATCTTAAAGTTTTCTGAAAAACCCATGTTTCTAATGTCAGTGGTTCTCAAACTGTCATGTCAGTGGACCCCCAGAATTATATGGATTTGGCCGCCGACCCCCATCTGGAAATATGTTGTTCCAGGGAGCCCCCGCAGAAGCACATGTATTTGAGTTCAAAACGTTCGCTCTGAAAGAATATATATTCAAAGATTTACGCCACATTTTCAAGATTTTTCAAAAATAGCAGATCTACAAGCTCATAGTGCGGCACTCAGTGCTACGTACCCCCATTTAATGGCATTTCTATCTCTGGGACCCCCAATTTATATTGTAAAATCAATGTTAATTTAACTCGGAGTGTACAAATGGAACCAAATGGACCCGTTCCATTTGTACACTCTCAGAGTTACAGACCCATAAGGGTCCATTTGGTTCCAAACTATCATTTAGCTGCATGGGGACCCCCTGGACCTCCCTCAAGGACTCCTGGGGGTCCACTTTGGGAACCACTGCTCGACCCTGAGCCATCCCACCCTATAGCAAAATGAGCAGTGAAACCAAATGAAATAAATCCTGAAGAGCAGAACAGTTTTTGTACATATTGAAGTTTCCACCCGACAGAGCAGAGGCGGTTGTCAGTGAGTCAAACCTTATTGCCGGAGAGAACACATCGTATTGATGGACTAATGCATTTATTGTTTTGTTTTAGTTGTGTTGAAAAGAGGACCTCCTATTGAAGAAAAACTTGCGCCGAAGGACACCGCGGCACACGCTGTGAGCGATCGATCCAAGACCGCATTCATCTCTCCGACTGAATCTCGGGGAAAAAGAATGCTATTGATGCGAGAGACGCAACACAGACAAGATGTACTGCAGTCAAAAGAAACTTGTTTATTGATTATTTTGGTCCTTGGCAAAAGGACCCCTGCTAGAGAGAAACATGTGATGTTAACCTGTTTAGGCCTGACGTCGAAATTTAAAAAAAATGTCTTCTAAATCCTGACCGTTTTCTGAAATACCTTATGTGCTCAATATTTCATGTCAAGGACCCCACAAATTATATGTAATTGGCCTCCGACGTCGACCCCCATCTGAAAATACGTTGTTCCAGGTACCCCTCAGAAGTTAAAAACGTTCACCCTGAAAAAATATATATTCCAAATTTGCGCCACATTCTCACGATTTTTCAAAAATAGCAGACCTACAAGCTCATAGCGCGGCACTCGGTGCCGTGCTATGAGCTTGTAGGTCTGCTATTTTTCAATAGCTAAAGTATAACATATTGTTTTTAAAACAACAAAAGGGGTTCCCGTCCAGAATGGGTTGACCTATTTAGGAAGGGAAGGGAATGCATCTGTGTGACTTTAGCGTTTGACCACATGAACTATTAATGTAAACTTTAGCTGTTGGAAAAATAGCAGATCTACAAGCTCATAGCTCGGCTAGGAGCTTGTGGATCTATGCTATTTTTTGAAAAATCTTTAAAATGTGTGCAAGGTCTTTGAATATAATTATCTTCTTTCACAACACACGTTTATAACTCAAAACTACGGCCAAATCCATATAATTCCTGGGGGTCCTTGACATGAAAACGTTTGAGAACCACTGACATAGAAACATCTACACGTTTTTCAGAAAACTGTTTAGTTCTAAAACTATTTAGAATTCATTTGTAGAATCTTATCTCGGGTCTAAATGGGTTAAATATATTAACCCATTTCGGGAGGGAACCCCTTTTGGTGTTTTAAGCATTATATTGTACTTTAGCTGTTGGAAAATAGCAGATCTACAAGCTCATAGCGCGGCACCGAGTGCCGCGCTATGAGCTTGTAGGTCTGCTATTTTTGAAAAATCGTGAAAATGTGGCACAAATGTTTGAATATATTCTTTCAGAGCGAACGTTTTTTTTTAACTCAAAAATCTTTGCCTCTGGGGGGGGTCACTGGAACAACATATGTTCAGATGGGGCTCGGTGGGCAATTACAAATATTTTTGGGGGTCCTTGACATGAAAACGAGATGGGTTTTTTCAGAAAACTGTCAAGATTTAGAAGACATTTGTAGAATTGTCCTCAGGTCGAAGGAAGGAAGGAAGGAAGGAAGGAAGGAAGGAAGGAAGGAAGGAAGGAAGGAAGGAAGGAAGGAAGGAAGGAAGGAAGGAAGGAAGGAAGGAAGGTGTTTCACTCGCCGTCTTTGCCTCTATGCTGACAGAACGTTCAACGTCTGAACCTTTAACGTCTGATGTTGTGACAGAAGGTACATCACAACACATTCGCCACTAAATGAGACATTATGCACATATTGATTATGATCTGAAGCTGTCTGTCCGTTTTCAATTCAAATGTCTTATCGTAAGATTGCTGCTGCGTGCATGGCAGGCACGTGTTTTTGTCATTACTGTCCAAAGATCTAACAAGATAAGGAAGATACACATCAAATGGAATGAGCTGTCCTCTCTATGGGAGACGGAAGTTAGTTATCGGCTCTGTCCAGCGGAAACCTCACTCGTCCCAAAACAGTGTTACGTTTCAGGATTCATGTGCAATAACTAACTACAACTAAAAATACATCGCATGGATGCACCTGGAACGTATCCTCAGTGATGTATCCCAAGGTCATCACCTGGGACGTATCCTCAGTGATGTATTCCAAGGTCATCACCTGGGACGTATCCTCAGTGATGTATCCTGAGGTCATCACCTGGGACGTATCCTCAGTGATGTATCCTGAGGTCATCACCTGGGACGTATCCTCAGTGATGTATCCTGAGGTCATCACCTGGGACGTATCCTCAGTGATGTATCCTGAGGTCATCACCTGGGACGTGTCCTCAGTGATGTATCCTGAGGTCATCACCTGGGACGTGTCCTCAGTGATGTATCCTGAGGTCATCACCTGGGACGTGTCCTCATTGATGTATCCTGAGGTCATCACCTGGGACGTATCCTCAGTGATGTATCCCGAGGTCATCACCTGGGACGTATCCTCAGTGATGTATCCCGAGGTCATCACCTGGGACGTATCCTCAGTGGTGTATCCTGAGGTCATGGATGCACCTGGGACGTATCCTCAGTGATGTATCCCAAGGTCATCACCTGGGACGTATCCTCAGTGATGTATCCCAAGGTCATCACCTGGGACGTGTCCTCAGTGATGTATCCAAAGGTCATCACCTGGGACGTATCCTCATTGATGTATCCAAAGGTCATCACCTGGGACGTATCCTCAGTGATGTATCCTGAGGTCAACGGGGTTTCGGGTCTACCAACATCATACCCCTCACTCAGGTGACCCAGCCGGGGTTGATCAAATCCTGACTTACTTCCCAGTAGTGACTCTCGATCAGTCCATCAGGGAATGAGCAAGGCCACACAATCCGTTGCTCCGGAACTACTCTGCCGGGACTGGGAGAACCAAATTCCTGCGCGTGGAAGGACTAGGCTCTGTGGGTTGACTCCTGTCCGGGCCCCTCCTACGTCTCACCAGGTCCACTCCTGCCCTCACCAGGCCCAGGACCTGTGCGTTGCACCAGACTCCCAGCACCAGGACCTGTGCGTTGCACCAGACTCCCAGCACCAGGACCTGTGCGTTGCACCAGACTCCCAGCACCAGGACCTGTGTGTTGCACCAGACTCCCAGCACCAGGACCTGTGCGTTGCACCAGACTCCCAGCACCAGGACCTGTGCGTTGCACCAGACTCCCAGCACCAGGCACTTCATTCAGGAGTGGTGGATTATAATGGCCCTCCTAAAAAGCCTCACAAGGTTTGTTGGGCCAAAAGTATAGCAGTATAACTAGTATAGCTTGTAGATCTGATGCTTTGGTGTGACGCTGCGGTGCAGTGGTTCTCAACCAGTGGTCCAGGGACCACCAGTGGTCCTTGAGGGGGGGTTCCAGGTGGTCCCCATAGGAGTCGCTAACCAAATGGACCCTTTTAGATATTTAACTCTTGAGTGCGTAAAATGAAACCAAATGGACCCGTACGGGTCTCATTTTACACGCTCAAGAGTTACATTATTGTTAAACATCTGCATTACTTAATTCACAAGAAGTCTACACAATTAGAGAATGTATTAAAGAATTGTTATTTTGATCAACGGCATCAAAATGTTGTAATAGTTTTGTGTCTGAGAGGCTAAATCTCTTCAAATGGTGGTCCGTGGCTCAAATGCCGAATACAATGATGGGCCTTGATATGAAAAGCTCTGCTGTAGTGTGATCAAGCACGACGCTAATTAAGTTACGAAAAGCAGCACAAAGAGTTGGAATATGGAGATAAGATGTTTTCCGCCCGAACATCAACGATAAGAATGTTGGCATGTTGTATTGCTGCATATCATTAAGTATCCAAGAAACAAATAAAAGCACGCACGCACGCACGCACGCACACACACACAGGTGTTATGAGCTGACACGCACAGTCAAACATTCTGCTGGATGCTGTCAGAATTAACTGCTGGCGATCCGCTCCAACAATACCTGTCTGTCGGATGCTCTGGTGTAAAAGCATGGGTGGGTTTTCAACTGGTGGTCCGCGGACCACAGGTGGTCCGCCGTGAAGCTATTACGGTATTGTGGTATTGCCTGACCATGCATTTAGTATACTTAGGAAAGTGGGGGCACTTCTCTAGCATGTAATGATCCTTGTGGTTTTTTAAACGTGACCCACACGTCCAAGACAATCGGCTGAGTCGGCTGTTCAATGTTCATTGCAACAAGGAGGTCAATATGTGATTCGTTTTGCTGTCTTTTTGTTGTCATTGCATCGCTTTGATTACGTTAATGGACTTCTGGTCCACTGGAGGACGGTTTCTGAACTGCCCACAGCCCTCCTACAGTATGAGACACAGACCGAGTAGAAAAGAATTGCGCCATCTTTTTCATGATTATTAGTGAGGACCTATATGAAGATAGGTTGAAAAGTGGTGAAGTGGTCCTTTAAGTTAGAAATGTTGAGAAAATGTTTTTCTACCATTTGTCACTGATTTAAAAATGTTTGGTGGCAATCTTATTCGGAAACAAATTTCTGGCTTTATTTACAAACCATTTGTCATGTCTGCGTTTTGGACGAGATGTGGTGGTGCAGCATTGTGTGTAGGTTGGCGTGCTCTTTGGGGCACAATTTAACCCATTTAGAACGGGAATGCTCATGTGGCGCTTTAGCGTTTAAACCACTTAAACCATTATACTTGTAGCTGTTGTGGTCCCTGGAACAACATATTTTCAGATGGGGGGGTCGGCGGCCAATTTCATATAATTTCTGTGGGTCCTTGACATAGTGTGCGCACCACTGATATAGAAACATAGTTTTTTTTCCAGAAAACTTTAGAAGACATTATTTTGTAGAATCTGGTGTCAGTCCTAAATAGTTTAACCCATTTTGACCTGAGATCAGATTCTAAAAATGTCTTCTACATCCTGACAGTTTTCTGAAAAAGCTATGCTGTCAGTCGTTCTTCGATTTTTTTCAAAAATAGCAGACCTACAAGCTCGTAGCGCGCCACTCGGTGGCACGCTATGAGCTTGTAGATCTGCTATTTTTCAATAGCTAAAGCATAACATAATGCTAACACCAAAAGGGGTTCCCGCCCAAAATAGTTTAAAGACAAGCTAACTTGGTTGTCAGTGGCACTGCTGCCACTCGCACATGCTTTAGGAGTGGGCGGCGTCTGCTATGAAGACCTGCTAATAAAAAAAACATTGTGAGCTGTGAATCTCATTCACTCTTACGTAAAAAAGAGAAATAAAAATACCATGAGCGACGATGCTGTGTGAATTTTCAAACTATTTTCAGATGGTGTTCTATATTCATTTGCTTAATTAAAGGAGATTAAAGGAGCATTCAGTGATTTGGGTGATTTGGAAAACCACCCAGTCCAAGAAAATGTGCACATGCACACGCTCTACAGTGGGCAGAAGTGCAACAGGCATGTGGGCAACAGGCATGTGCACCAAGGTCCGCCCCCACTCGATCATGATTGGAGGAAGGCCCCTCCCATCCTGATTGGATGAAGGCTTTGTCACCCGCCACCAAATCTGAAACTAGGGGGGGGGGGGGTTACCCCAGGGGCTCACTGGAGACAGGGAGGAACTCCGTATATGGTCAGCAGTGCACACTCTATAGTAGGGAGGATTATCAAAAAAAATAAAAAAAATAAGTGATATTTCAATTAAGTGAAATCACTGAATATACCTTTAAACGTACGTTTCGAGATCCACTGCTGCAATGCATACGCTGCACACGGTTGTGTTAATATTTCCATACAGCAGGTCATCTAGGTGACATTATCCCATTTTGGGCGGGAACCCCTTTTGGTGTTAGCATTATGTTATGCTTTAGCTATTGAAAAATAGCAGATCTACAAGCTCATAGCGCGCCACCGAGTGGCGACTGACATAGAAACATAGCTTTTTCAGAAAACTGTCATTTTCAAACAGACATTTTTTAGAATCTGATCTCAGGTCAAAATGGGTTATTCCTACTATACTGCTTATACTGTAGCTTGGCGGTCCACACCATATCTGGCAGATACGGTGGCCGAACGGATTGCGGAGCGGTCTTGATACCGGAAGGTCGCCAGTTCGAATCAGCGGTCCGACACGTTAAAATTACCACCGCTGAAGTGCCCTTGAACAAGGCATTGAACCACTACGATGAAATGTTCTATGAGCCGGGCCTGGCTGGAAACAAGTTCTTGAGCTTAGCCCAGATACCCTGGGTAAATATAGTAATCATTTAATTTCAAATGTCTGTAGGTTTTATATTATAAAGCAGCAGCCTTCCTCCCTTCCTTCCTTCCTTCCTTCCTTCCTCCCTCCCTCCCTCCCTCCCTTCCTTCCTTCCTTCCTTCCTTCCTTCCTCCCTCCCTCCCTTCCTTCCTTCCTTCCTTCCTTCCTTCCTTCCTTCCTTCCTTCCTTCCCTCACTCCCTTCCTTCCTTCCTTCCTCCCTCCCTCCCTCCCTCCCTTCCTCCCTCACTTCCTTCCTCCCTCCCTCCCTCCCTCCCTCCCTCCTGATGTGTCTTTTCCTCAGGGTTCTGTGGAGATTTTACTAAGTTGCTTTTGGAATGAATATGGAGATCCAAGCAGGCACATAATCCTTATTTCCGTTTATTGGTCAGCCATCAGTTACAGACAGGTTACAGATATCATCGCTCCATCGTATTGAGGCCTTCCCAGGCAGAACGCCTAGTCCCCCCTTGTCTCTCTCTCTCTGTATCTCACTTACTCTCTCCTTACTGATTCCCTGCATCATGTCTTATACATTCTTAACATGTGGGTGTCGCCTTGTTCCTGTGTGTGTGTGTGTGTGTGTGTGTGTGTGTGTGTGTGTTGTTGACCCTCAAGGCTTAGTCAACAAGCTACCACAGAGTCAGCAATCAGTCACCACAGCAGGGGTCCTTTTGTAAAAGGACTCCTGAGTGATAAAAGTCACTGTCCTTACTATAGGACAGGAAGAACTCACAGCTGTTTGTAAGCTGACCATCCCAAGTGTCCCTAGGCTTAACTCTTCACTCATTGAGACTCAATGTGACCTCCTAAGCCAAAGTGTTGTGTACAATTATGACATATGTTGAGATGCATAAGCTATCAAAATATACATCAGACCCCCCTTCTGGGGAATTAAATATTCCCCAGACATAATTCATATTTTATAAATGACCAAAATTAATTTTCCAAAAAAATGTTCACTTTTTTCTTTTTTTCTCAAAAAATCCCAAAATGTTCAAATTCCCCAAACGGTCTCCCTTCGTAGGTAATTACCCTCTTCCCCCCTGGATAATGTGAAGGTAAAACACAGTCAGGTTGACACAAAACTCAAAACAAAATGAACAAAATCAATCTGTTAGACAATGACCCTATCAGTCCGAAGCTGTTTGTTGTCACACCCAGATAAAATAAATTCAAGTGAACTGTTCCTAGGCTAATTACTATACTATTTTTAATTTGTTATGGTTCCCACAATTCTTTTTTCGCCTACAGAATAAAAACGCTTGGGAAATCCTTCTTGATTCTCAGAGCTTGCACATAGCTCTCAGATCTGTAGGTTTGAAGCAGACTGTTGTCACCATACGCTTCAGCACACGTGAACTACAGCTTACTGCAGTCGACAGTAGAACTCCCTTCGAGCATTCACAAGGCTCGAGTGGACAGTAGATTCTCCTCGAGCAATCACAAGGCTCTAGTGTACAACTTCATGCTGAGCCATGTCAATCATGACAGCAGAAGCATTGAAACGCTCCTTTCCTCCATTGTAACATGAACTTTGGAACGGTCTCCCTTGGACCTCTCCTCTTGGAACGCTCCTCCTCTTTCCAGAGCAGAAGGAGCACCAGTTGGCGTGGGCCCGTGGGCCGTAGCCGCAGAATAGCGTTCAATCCGACAACTCCTGTAGCGAACACAGGTCTGTGAAAGTCACCTGCTATTGATTTCCGACGGTAGAAGCTGAGTTAGGAGCTCCTCTGTCGCTGTTCTCGTAGTGTTGTCACACCCCCCTGGACTCTCTGCCCTCGGGATGACCTCCTGTAGGCGCTGTCCACACCTATTAATAGGAAACATGCAGGCTCCCTCTACAGAAGTCTCTCACAAATATCCCCAATCCTTCGTTAGGATATTGTTGACACCACAAACTACTCAAGATGACCTCTCTGGCCTTGATCTCATTCTTTTGCTAATCTCCCTAGTTCTGGCATGGCAAAGGAATGTAATAACCATGGTGTTGAGAGATTACAATGAGACTATTAAATGAGAGTCATAAATAGTGTCGCTGAACTAACTAAATTCACTGATGTCACGTCACCAAACGTATTGATGGACAGGTGTTTTGAGCTGAGGGGCTGGCTTGCTTTAACCCTGAAAGGTTCAACCGTGGGTCTAGATCCCCCGGTTAAAACTTCCACTCCTGGAGATATGGGTCAAATCCCCCTCAGTATGCTACCAGCAAGTCTTGTGCTCAGAACACAGGGTGGCGAATTCCTGTGATCACCGTTATGTAGTAAGGCTGTCAGCCGTCGCCTCCATTACCCTACACACAAACAGACACTTTTGACTAAAACCAATACTTAAAATTCACACCATAATACACCCTTACAAATGTAGTCCTTAATTGCGATCTACTTGTTGACATCAGACTCCAAAAGCAGACTTTCTTCCCATCTTCTTCTCTAAATAGCACCCCCAATAAACAGCTCACAGCGGGTCAAACAGAGGTAGGAGGTAAAGACAGGACAGGACAGGAGGTCCACAGGAGGTCCCTAAAGCCCTCTCCCTGTTATCTGAAACTAAACAAGGTATTTATTTTAGGGTGAGAAGGAAATTGCTCTCTCCCCCCTCTTTCCCCTAAAGCACATTCCGTCAGAGCATGCTAAAATTGTCATTGCAATTCCCCACACGTAGCTCTGTATGTATTTACTCATTTAACTATCACTTTTAGAATGGCTCCTACTAGCAATATTTCACCGGACATAGCTTCATACATAAGTCTAGTATGAAGTACATTCAATCATTCATTCACTCACACATACATTATTCTCAATCAATTCTCGTGATTTCATTCACACTACAAACCCTCTCAGGCTTGTGTGACCTTCTCATTGAAACCCCTGGCTGGTGTCTACCCCAAACTCAAGCTTCATATGGCCTGGCAAACATACTGTACGTTTCTTCTGACACCTGTGACAGGTGTACCAAGCCATAAATCCACCACCAAAATAAAAAAGATCAACCGTAGACAAGTCTACCATTGCTATGCCTTTTTCAATGAGAAGTTCCCTTGCCTGTAGCCTACACTCTCATACAGAGTTGATTCAAAATACTACCACAGTGTAGTAGTATTATTTTCCAACCCTTCAAACATAACTCACCTAACTCACTCACTTCACACAGTCGAACAGAGAGGGGAGAGGGACCCCCCTCGTCTCACTCACTCATGCACTCAATCAGGCGGTGTCCCCTTTCACACACACATTTCAATAGAGAGGGGCGTGTCAAGTCAACTGTCAAAAGAAGAGCATGGCACTTCTCCTTTAGCTGTCCTTCTCATCCATGAGGTCCGGTCAACTTGACTTCCCTCAAAGTTTCCCATTGTGGTTTCTGATCACATTGTCCAGAAAAATGACCATATATCCCACATTTATGGCAAACACCTCTCATCCTCCAGCTTTCCGGGCTGTGACGTGTCTGTGGCTGTACTGCCCCCTGATAGGGTCGCACAGGTGGCTGACATCCCCATTGTACTCTCCATGGCAGAAGTGGTTGTGGAGGTTCCCACTGTTGTGGCAGCGGACGGTTCGGCAAAACAGCCGTGCAAAAATGCTGCAAGTGCGTCACATCGCCACACCTATAACAGCCTGTGTAATAACGTGATCCACTCGGCTTGGGATTATGTGGACGAAACTGTTCGGGCTGAGTCTTGTCAACCCTGGGTGCACTGGGTGGGTCAGGAGCCGCCTGGGGCTCAACCCCAGCTGTCACGACAGCCGCTTGTATGATCTGTTGTGCGCCCTCCAACTGGGTCTTGGTCAGCAGTCGAACCATTTCTGTGTGACTTTGTTCCTGCTCATCTGCCTCCTTGCGAGCAAGTCCAACGCAGTGTACAATGTGATCCGTGTACAGAGCAAGGGGCAATTTCGCCAGGCCAACCACTGTCTGCAGATTGGCCCTGACTTTCTCAGGAAGACCTTGTTCAATTTTTGAGTAGACAGTAGACCGTTCAAGATCATTACGCTCAGGGTCCTTTCCTGTGGCATCCATCCATTCCTGGCACACGCGGGCGACATATTTGCGTGGTGGTTCGGAGAC
Organism: Electrona antarctica; assembly: GCF_951216825.1. Taxonomy (NCBI): domain Eukaryota; kingdom Metazoa; phylum Chordata; class Actinopteri; order Myctophiformes; family Myctophidae; genus Electrona; species Electrona antarctica. The sequence goes on along the minus strand of NC_136800.1, from coordinate 44,004,063 downwards.
CCCCAGCGGAGATATCGTAATCGTATCCGGATGCACGACAGTGGGGTACAAGACTCTCAGCGCACGCCATAGTGCTCCTCTGTGACTCAAGAAAAGGTCTGCGTCTCCAGCCGTCGTGCCTGCGTACAGTCGAAGTCCCGCACGGATAAGAATGTCATCTAGGCCGTCTATGTCAATCAGATTTGCCAGAAGTTGTTTTAAGTCACCCACAGTTAGCTCTGTCCCAGTCAAAAGGTCCTCAAACTTCAATATCCAGCGGTGCGCACCATCCCGCAAAAGGGGAAGTTGACGCACAATGTCAGTCATGTCGACGGACGCCCATGGCTTGTATTCCATATGTCTGCCCTTCCCCAGCATCGGGAGCATCCTGGGGCAGTTATCATCAATGTCAGGTGTGAGCCTCTTTGATCTGCATGGGCATTTGTTCAAGGCCCCCCTGGAGTCTTTCACACGTCTCCGGCTTGAACGTGTGCGAGTGCCGGAATGGCTCTCACAATCACTGCTGTCCTGTTCAAAATCCTCATCACTTTTGTTGACGTACTTCCTCTTACTCCCACTCTGCCTGTCGTGACTCGGTAACACACGTTTCTCCGTGCGTCCAGCAGCTCTGTCACGGCAGTGTTTGCTCTCCAGCTCTTTCAACGCATCAGAATGGTCATTGTACAATCGAACCAAGTCTTTTTCTTGAGCAGCCAATCCAGCCAAACGCTCCGCCAGGTACGTAGTAGCGGCTGAATCCTCAATATTCTCCCGAAAACTCTTCTCCGCCTCAGAAATCTGCCCATGAAGAACAGTGAGACTATCGCCAAGAGAGTTCAGCATCATGACAGCGTCCCCCCTCACTTCCTCCTGTGACAGGTTGCTGCCGCTCATGGCCGGATTGGGGCTTGCTGTCCTTCTGTAGATGTCATCACCTCCATGTAAACTGTGGCTGTGTGCAGCCTTGTCACTGAGATCACCGATCAACTGTTTCTCCCTCACTGAAAGTTCATTCAACTGCGTCTCAATCATACGCAGAAAATGTCTGTGTGCCCTCGTCGACACAGTCAATTCACTGATCAAGTCCCTTTTCAGGCGCCGGACCGATCCCAGCTCCTCTTTAATACAGTCTGCTTGTAGCCCAGGTTTTGACTGCTCAGATGTTCTTACGTCCCTGTTGTCCACCTCAGTCTGTGCTGAGTTGTTGCTGTGACCCTCAGTGTCAATGCACTGGTTGTCTGTGCTGTAATCAGCGGAAATCTTCTCATCGGGCAGTACTGACACAGGAGACAATGGTACGGACAATTTCCTGCTCATCTCCTCACTGTCAATATGACTCGTTCTCAGCTGTCGACCTATTTTTACTTGAATCTGATGCCATTTTTCTGAAATTCTGGGAATATTCTTAGATGAGAATTTGTTTTGCACAATGGGCACTGGAGTGGCAGCCATAACTACTAAATTGTAGATAATCTCACTCACTGTCATAAATTCTGGGTGATACACTCTGTACTCTGACTGCAGTCTCCTCTCACCTCACACAGACACGCATACTCATTTGCATACTAGCCCCAAAGAATGAGTAGATAGTCTACAAACTCATGTAAAAACATGTAATACTTTCTCTCTCACACCATCCACACAGGAAAATGTAACATAAAGAAATGAGAGACAAACTACACATAAAAATAAACATAGAAATGCCTCTATATATATTTTTGTTTAGACTAGCAGCTCACTGACTTAGGGAAGAGACCCCCCTTGATCATCTCACACCCACGTCACTCACTGTCCTCATTTACAGGTACATGTAAGCAACGGTTGCTGTAGTTTTGTCCCTAAGGTCAACTTACTTATACAGACTATATATATATTTTGACTAAAACTTTTAGGCTTAACAATCCAAATTAACCTATCTAATTTTACAAAGGATAAATGAAATATCCTAAATGTGATAATTTACAATGAGAAATGTATTCTCATACTAAACTCTAATTTAAGCTTGAACCCCAAATTAAAGCCAATTTAACCTGAATTAAATCCCCAATTTAATATCTATATTACTCCCCCCTCAGAAACATGTCCCACATGCTTCAGAAATACCTAAAAGAAAAAATAATACTATAGGCCAACCCAAATAATAACACCCAAGCCTAAAGCATAAAACCCTCCCCCGCTCTGTCGCAAAGACAAAGAAAGGCTTCCCCAGCATGCTCTAGCACACACATGCACAATCATACCATACAAGCTACACTACCATCTAACTCTCAAACTCTGTCAACTCCCTAACAGAAGCAGACTCCAAGAACCTAATTACTAACCTAACCAACAACCTGCCTAACACAGCGTTCAGATGTACACTATGGCCCTAACACGTACGCTTAACACAAGAATCACAAACCTATTCCATCATCCTAACTTCAGTCCTGGGTTCCATCCAAAGTCACGTTAAAAGCAACAAAAAATCCACAGATACGCAGGTCCGTCTCGCGTGGCGTAGAAAATCCCCAGACTTTTCCTCACCAACCACCCTCCAACGTCTGGCGCCATTTGTGATGTGTCTTTTCCTCAGGGTTCTGTGGAGATTTTACTAAGTTGCTTTTGGAATGAATATGGAGATCCAAGCAGGCACATAATCCTTATTTCCGTTTATTGGTCAGCCATCAGTTACAGACAGGTTACAGATATCATCGCTCCATCGTATTGAGGCCTTCCCAGGCAGAACGCCTAGTCCCCCCTTGTCTCTCTCTCTCTGTATCTCACTTACTCTCTCCTTACTGATTCCCTGCATCATGTCTTATACATTCTTAACATGTGGGTGTCGCCTTGTTCCTGTGTGTGTGTGTGTGTGTGTGTGTGTGTGTGTGTGTGTGTTGTTGACCCTCAAGGCTTAGTCAACAAGCTACCACAGAGTCAGCAATCAGTCACCACAGCAGGGGTCCTTTTGTAAAAGGACTCCTGAGTGATAAAAGTCACTGTCCTTACTATAGGACAGGAAGAACTCACAGCTGTTTGTAAGCTGACCATCCCAAGTGTCCCTAGGCTTAACTCTTCACTCATTGAGACTCAATGTGACCTCCTAAGCCAAAGTGTTGTGTACAATTATGACATATGTTGAGATGCATAAGCTATCAAAATATACATCACTCCCTCCCTCCCTCCCTCCCTCCCTTCCTTCCTTCCTTCCTCCCTCCCTCCCTCCCTCCCTCCCTTCCTTCCTTCCTTCCTTCCTTCCTTCCCCTCATGAATAAAGATCATTAGCGAACATTGACGAGCTGAGCCTGAGAAAGTTCTACCTGTGGAGCTGTGGAAGTCCTCTTAACCCATTTAGACCTGACACTAGATTCTACAAAATGTCTTCTAAATCCTGACAGTTTTCTGAAAGACCCTATGTTTCTATATGTCAGTAGTTCCCAGAATTATATGCAATTGGCCGCGGACCACAATCTCAAGTTATGTTGTTCCAGGAACCTCCCCAGAAGCAAAGATTTGAGTTAACAATGTTCGCTCTGAAAGAATATTTATTCCAAATTTGAGCCACATTTTCACGATTTTTCAAAAATGGCAGACCTACAAGCTCGTAGTGCGGCACTCGGTGCCGCGCTATGAGCTTGTAGATCTGCTATTTTTCAATAGCAAATGATAACATAATGCTTAAAACACCAAAAGGGGTTCCCGCCCAGAATAGGTTAACTGCAGGCGCTGAAGGGAGGAAAGAAAGAGGAAATAATACCTCACAAAAAAAATGTAACCACTTTCTTTCACACCCTGGGCCTGGTTTTGTTTTTTTGTCATCATAGGCAAAATTCTTTAATACTTTTCAAAGATAGTGAGGGTCAAACCTAACCTATACCAGACCGACCAGAATAAATGGCCTTGTGGTTAGAGTGTCCGCCATGAAACTGGGACGTCGGGGGTTCGATCTCCGGCCAGGGTCACATACCAAAGACTGTAAAAATGGGACCCAATGTCTATAAGTGGTTCCCAGAATTATATGCAATTGGCCGCGGACCACAATCTCAAGTTATGTTGTTCCAGGAACCTCCCCAGAAGCAAAGATTTGAGTTAACAATGTTCGCTCTGAAAGAATATTTATTCCAAATTTGCGCCACATTTTCACTATTTAAAAAAAATAGCAGACCTACAAGCTCGTAGTGCGGCACTCGGTGCCGCGCTATGAGCTTGTAGATCTGCTATTTTTCAATAGCAAATGATAACATAATGCTTAAAACACCAAAAGGGGTTCCTGCCCAGAATAGGTTAACTGCAGGCGCAGAAAGGAGGAATGAAAGAGGAAATAATACCTCACAAAAAAAATGTAACCACTTTCTTTCACACCCTGGGCCTGGTTTTGTTTTTTTGTCATCATAGGCAAAATTCTTTAATACTTTTCAAAGATAGTGAGGGTCAAACCTAACATATACCAGACCGACCAGAATAAATGGCCTTGTGGTTAGAGTGTCCGCCCTGAAACTGGGACGTCGGGGGTTCGATCCCCGGCCAGGGTCACATACCAAAGACTGTACAAATGGGACCCAATGCCTCCCTGCTTGGCACTGGTAACACAGTCTACCATCCATTGTCAATGGAAGCCAGCGACGTGAAGATGCAAAGATACAGTCTACCATTCATTGTCAATGGAAGCCAGCGACGTGAAGATGCAAAGCTACATATGGACAGATGGAGGAGGCGAGCTCCGTGAAGCACCAGGATGATCAGGTTCTCCCTGAAGAGCGTCCAGGTGATGGATGCCTGGGCCTGGAGACGTGCACACGCTGGTCCCCGTCGCCCCGACTCCTTCAACCTGGCCCTGAAGGACCCGTGAAGCTCAGAGGGGCCGGCCTCTGAGCTGACTCCCGGAAGACTCCCGGAAGAGGAGAGCGCCACCTTGAGGTTCCATCCATGCGCCACGGACACACAGCTGTGTTGGTTGAAGGTACAGTTTACATCTGGGGAGGCTATCCTCACTGCAATGTGCTTTATGCATTTGATGTTGACGCGGCGACGCCCACATATGGTTGAAACCCAGCAGGGTTTCTGGCACTGTTCCAGAGGAGAGGAGTTACCACTCAGCCTGTGTGTTGGAGAAGGTCATGTTTATCTATGGAGGATACCCCCAGCTGACTGGATACACTAATGACACGTACAAGTTGGACACCAGCACAATGGTCTGGTCTTTTATTAACACCAGCATTCCACCTCCTGCTTCATGGTGTCACTCTGCCACCATCATTGGGACAAGGATGTTTGTATTTGGGGCCGGCCAGGGGGGGATGGGCTACTACAGGGTTCCCCAATTAATTTTCCTCGAGGGCCATATTTTGACTAGGGTACCAGGCTGGGGGCCGAGTCCGCACGCGTGAGGTCGAGGTCTTGCCCTAAAAAATCATTTTCAGGGCAGGACCCCATTTGAAAAGGATGCCCAGTTTGACATGCATAGGCTACTGACCCCCATTTAATGCCATTTATATCTGGGACCCCCCCCCCAAAAAAAATGTTATTTTTTTTTTCATTCTTCCGCGGGCCGCAAGGGGGCGCTCCGCGGGCCGCAAATGGCCCGCGGGCCGCCTATTGGGGAACCCTGGGCTACTACAACACTATCGGAGTGTTTGACACAGAGACCAACGTCTGGTTCAGCACAACTTCTGCACAGCCTCTTCCAGAAGGATGCTATGTTCATTCAGCCTTTACCTACATTGGAGAGGTGTACGTATTTAGTGGCTGCAACAATTACCAGAACTTCAATGATGTGTGACCTTCTCTTGGAAGAAGGTTGAGCTCAAGGGGAAAGGGCCAGGTAAAATGTATCGTGTGTGCTGTTGCATTGTGGGAGAGATCATATCGTCCTCTTTGGAGGATACAAACACAGAGACAACACAACCACTGATGAGATGTACATCTTAGACTTGAGTCCTTCTCTTAAGACATTATGTAAACTAGCAGTTATTCAGTACGGTCTGGATCAGTCTGAACTCCCACACATCAAGTGGGAACTGGGAGCCACTACCAACTAAAAGAAGGAAAAACAGTAAACATTGCTTCCTGCTCTCGTACAGTGAGGACGCTTCGCTTCGCTGCTCTCGCCTATGCTTGCATTCTTCAACTGATATCCATGTTTTATTTTTCTTTGAGAAACTACAAGTGGATCCTGGATACTTTTAAACCGATGGGACTGTATTTTTCCTATAGATAGAAGCTTTTGCCATACTACAAAATACTTTTTTTTTTACCTCCATTGACTGGGTACGTGGCACATAGCTAAAGCTAAATAGCACTGGATACTTGGCAAATAGCCAGCACCGGGAAGGACTATCAAAAACTGCTTCAAAAGATTGCAGTGCTGGAAATGGAATTGCACCATTTAACACCCCCAACGCTCAGGATGAAGTTCTTTGTCTTTTCTATTAGTAACGCTCGACGCTCAAGACGAAGTTTATTGATATGAGAACGGATCGCATGGCTCCACAGCCTGGGAGCGCCTGTTGGGCAATCCTCGGTGTTACGTAAGAGTGAGACATCATCGAAAAACTCCCTCCCCTGTTTAGCTGATGAAAACGAAAATCTTAAAACGTTCATAACTCACGATCTAAATCATCCCGTCTAATTATGAAAAACGATCCTGTGTTAGACGGCGCTCCGCGGTCCAGTCGCTAGTCACGATAGATTTATTCTTACCTCCCGTGGTTGTCGATCGACTCTAGAGTGGTGTGGCTATTGTTAGCTGCTACACACACATACACAACAACATCCGGTCCGTCCGGAAAAGGGGTCCGTGTTTATAAATCGAATGGGCGCTATAATGTAATGAATTAAATAACACTGGGCAATTAAAGTGTTGAGTGAATTTGGAAGTAAAACAACATAAGACCGACTGGCCTGCGCTCCCAACCCGACTCAGATTATCCTCCTCCTCCACCCCCCTTCAACAGTGGAAAACTGTGAAAGGCAGATCTAAAAACATATACCTCCCCAAAAGGAGACTGTGCAGGTGGCTAACAGATTCAGCCCACTGCTCCAGATGGACTCTAGATGTCCATCAGATGACAGAGATAACGCCACACCGAGCAGGGTAAGAACCAAGAGCAACACAGAAAGTGAAAGGCGAGCTAATGGAGACCAAATTAATTAATTTCTGATTGTTGGTGATCAGGCTGTAAAATATGTTAAAAGCAACAAAAAGAGAAAAGCAAAAGTGCTATGCTTCCCCAAAGACACCGTCTCTGATTTGAATGACAGAATCTCTGATGTTGTCGCTGCACACCCTATGGTGAAAACACTGATACTGCACATCGGTAAATGGTAAATGGTAAATGGTGCATTTATATAGCGCCTTTATCCAAGGCGCTTTACATAGATTGTGCATTACATTCACCCATTCACACACACGTTCATACACCGATTGCGGCGGAAGCCATGCAAGGTACCAACCAGCACATCGGGAGAAATTTGGGGTTCAGTGTCTTGCCCAAGGACACTTCGACATGTAGCCAGGAGGAGCCGGGATTCGAACCGCCGACCCATGGATCATTGGACGACCTGCTCTCCCTCCTGAGCCACAGTCGCCCGAAACGGTACACGTCACACCGAAAAGCAAGAGTCAGAAATCCTGAAAAAGGATTTCAGAGCCCTATTCCACACCCTCAGCTCCCTAGATTTAGACGTGTGGATCAGCGGGCCATTGCCACCGATGAGAGGAAGTGAGCGTTTTAGCAGATTGTATGCACTCAGCAAATGGCTCTCAACTGCATGCACAGAAGAATCATTCAATTGTATTGACAACTTCAATTTCTTCTGGGACAGAAGACATCTTTTTTGTAGACGGAACGCACTTAACCCATATACTGCCTCCTGCTGGACGCAGAGCCAACCGCAGACTGCCGAGCCTATTTCAATGCAGCACACACTGGACTGACATCCTGTTTTGGGCGTCCATGTTTAATGCTATACATAAATAGTGTCAATGCTAGCGAGCTAAAATGAAGCCGCATCCTTGCTCTAGAAAGCGCCAATGTTTCCATCTAAACAAACCGGATAATCAGCAAAGACCTCCGAACATCGCTCATTTTTATCCCAACGATGGAGAGCTCCGTAGATTAGGAGGAACGTATGCCTCCCTGTCCCCATTGGGATGCTGGATGCACTTTGAAGCACACATGACAGTGCTTTTATTTGCTATTGTACTCGAGGGAAATGTTTAACACAGGCCTTTACTTGTAGAGTATGTTTATATTGTGGGTATATTGCTATACTTTTACTTAAACCATTTAGACCTGAGGACGATTCTACAAATGTCTTCTAAATCCTGACAGTTTTCTGAAAAACCCTATGTTTCGTTCAACGTTTTTCATGTCAAGGACCAAAAATATATGTATGTGGCCGCCGACCCCCATCCGCAAATATATGAGTTAAAAACGTTCGCTCTGAAAGACTATATATTCAAAGAATAGCGCCACATTTTCGCGATTAAAAAAAATAAATAGCAGAGCTACAAGCTCGTAGCGTGGCACTCGGTGCCGCGCTATGAGCTTGTAGATCTGCTATTTTTCAATAGCTAAAGTACAACATGATGCTTAAAACACCAAAAGGGGTTCCCGCCGAAAACGGGTTAGGTAAAAGTGATCTGAGTACTTGTTGTGGTTCCCTCACTGGGGAGGGTTTGGAGGGAAAGGCCCAATATTGCACTGAACACAGTATCGCCTCCATGAAGCCTGCAAGATGAATCATCTGCAACAGTACCACAGAGACTTAATGAAATGACTGCTGCTGCAGCAGCTCGTATGTAAACACACACGCGCACACACACACATGCACACACACACGCACGGACACACGCACGGACACACGCACGCACACGCGAGCACACAGACACGCACACAGACACACACATGCACAGACACGTGCACACACACACACGCACACCCCTTTATATCGTTTATCTTCCATCTTCCGCTGTTGCTCTCTCTGGTGGTCGCCAGAAAGATGCGGGAACATGACGCACGCACGCACGCACCACCCACATTGCTTATGGCATTATGGAGCAGATTGCATCCATCGAGGCTGTGAAACAGACACACAGGGGAAAGCCAATATCATCCGCCTTTTGGCTCACACACTACACACACACACACACACACACACACTACACACACACGCACACGCACATGCGCATACACACACACACACACACACACATACACACGCACACACACACACACACACACACACACACACACTACACACACACACACACTACACACACGCACACGCGCATACACACACACGTCATATACTGTGTCAGCATGTAAGCTTTCCTGTGTAGATAGTTATGCGAGCACACATGCATTCTGTATCGTGTGTGTGTGTGTGTGTGTGTGTGTGTGTGTGTGGGGGGGGGGGGGTGGTACTTAAGTACATTTACTTAAGTACAATTGTGAGGTATTTGTACTTTACTGGAGTATCTCCTACTCCACTACATCTTGCATCCACATATTGTACTCCACTACAATTATTTGAAAACTTTAGTTACTTTTAAAAAACATACACTAACCACTCCAGCCCCAAATCGCTACCATAAAAATCAAAACCAAAAACTCCTGGCGATTCAGGTCTGGTGACTCTGCCTTCGGCTGCGTCAGTCTCGATCGAAAATCTGATCATTGCAGGTGATTGTCCATCAGCCCCGTCACTGGACAGCATCAAACAGCTGATTGGCCATTAGCCCCGTCACTCGACAGCGTCAAACAGCTGATTGGCCATCAGCCCCGTCACTGGACAGCGTCAAACAGCTGATTGGCCATCAGCCCCCTCACTGGACAGCGTCAAACAGCTGATTGGCCATCAGCCCCGTCACCCGACAGCGTCAAACAGCTGATTGGTCATCAGCCCCGTCACTCGACAGCATCAAACAGCTGATTGGTCATCAGCCCCGTCACTCGACAGCGTCAAACAGATGATTGGACATCAGCCCCGTCACTGGACAGCATCAAACAGCTGATTGGCCATCAGCCCCGTCACTCGACAGCGTCAAACAACAAACATGGCTGCCTCCACTGCGGTGACTCACGACCGTATCAATCTGGCTGTTAAATCAACCTATGATAAATAGTTTAATTTGTTTGGTTAGCAAACGGGTTAGCCATAGCCACATGATTGACAATGTCGTCATCTTCTTTCCTACTATTCTGATTGGTTGGTATGAACCAATCACCGAAGACGGCCGCTTTGACAACGCCCATCCCAGAAACAGCTGCCCTGGGGAGGGTTTTCAGTCTGAATAATGAAGTGAAACGAAATGAAAATGTGTCGGGCTACTCTAACCCTTTACATTTTGGCCATTCTACAAGCGTACGGGCTTGTAGATCGGCTATTTTCAAAAGAGAGAACTTTAAATGGGACATTCTGCTGCATAATTACTTTTGGTACTTTAAGAACATTGTGAAGCCAATACTTTTGAAGTACAGAGTATTTCTTTATTGCAGTATTGATACTTTTAGTCAAAACAAAACAAAAATTCAGTATACTTTCTCCACATATTCTGGTGTGTGTGCGCGTGCGTGCGTGCGTGCGTGCGTGCGTGCGTGCGTGCGTGCGTGCGTGCGTGCGTGCGTGCGTGCGTACACACACGCGTGCGTGCCACAGCAAATGTATCAAGTCTCTACATGTGTGTGTATACGTACGTACGTTTGTAATCCACGTAACTAGTGAACCGTTTGCTGAGAGGGAGATATAGAGGGAGAGAGGGGGAGAGAGAGGGGGAGGGAAAGGGAGAGATAGAGGGAGGGAGGGGGAGAGAGAGAGGGGGAGGGAAAGGGAGAGATGGAGGGGGAGAGAGAGGGGGAGGGAAAGGGAGAGATAGAGGGAGGGAGGGGGAGAGAGAGGGGGAGGGAAAGGGAGAGATAGAGGGAGGGAGGGGGAGAGAGAGGGGGAGAGAGAGGGGGAGGGAAAGGGAGAGATAGAGGGAGGGAGGGGGAGAGAGAGGGGGAGAGAGAGGGGGAGGGAAAGGGAGAGATAGAGGGAGGGAGGAAGAGGAAGAAGGAGAGAGAGAGATAGAGGGAGAGAGATAATTGAATAGGGAAAAGCGTTGGAGACTGGAGAGAGAGGGAAGGGAATAATAGATGAGGTGTGTGCGTGTGTGTGTAAGTTTGCGCACGTGTGTGTGCGTGGGGGGGGGGGCATGAGAGAGGGGGGGGGGGTACAGGAACAAAACCGAGAGGAGGGGGAGAGCAATGTCCGTCCGCGACACACAGCTATACATAACGTAGAACCTGGAAGGAATACATGGAGTGCTTTATGCCTGCAGCCTCACTGCAGCACAGCAGCTGCGGGGCCGTATTTTTAGATTGGCAATTCCCCTCATATCTGATCTCTGTGGGATGACAGGAACATTGGGCCCAACACCCTGTGAGTCTGGGGAGTCATTACTTTGTCGCACACCCTGTGAAAGCCTGGGGAGTCATTACTGTGTGGCACCTGTGATGTAGTGGAGTCGAAGTAAAAGTATTGGACTGTGCAATTACTCAAGTAAAATAAAAGATATCTCAAAATTGTACTTAGTTAGAATAGGTACTACACATTTACACCACTGTAGACAACTTTACCAAACTGAACACATTCAGGAAACAAAAACTTAACTTTTAGCACAATCTAATTGTAATTAAGTATTTGATGCAGGAAATCCAAATCATATTAATGCCATAATGTAGTCCTACGTCTGCATACTTCCCATTACAAACTGCTTGCCTACAGCCACTTAGCCGGCTCCGCTCCGCCAGCACAGCTGTTTTTTTTAGATTGTGATTACATTAATTTGAGAACGGCTCGGTGTGCTGTACTGTGCTGTTATGCCCATTGGAGTACGGGTATAATGGAGAGCTTATTTCAACCAGTCGGATTGCTTGGTCGGAACTACCTGTTGTATAATTAAGCAATATTTCACGAGAGGGGGTGGGGGGGGGGGTGGTTTAACCTCATTAATGCACGCCTGCAATTCTGCAGGAAGTCCTGAATATCCGAAAGGCAGCGCAGAAGTAGTCTTGCGTAGCCAGACAACTATTCCACAATCTCCGAATGCTATATAGAGTCTGGAACTACAGCCCCATGAGCTGAGTAAGGAATGCTATATAGTCTGGAACTTTAGCCCCATGAGCTGAGTAAGGAATGCTATATAGAGTCTGGAACTATAGCCCCATGAGCTGAGTAAGGAATGCTATATAGAGTCTGGAACTATAGCCCCATGAGCTGAGTGAGGAATGCTATATAGAGTCTGGAACTACAGCCCCATGAGCTGAGTAAGGAATGCTATATAGAGTCTGGAACTATATCCCCATGAGCTGAGTAAGGAATGCTATATATAGTCTGGAACTATAGCCCCCATGAGCTGAGTAACATAATGCTATATAGAGTCTGGAACTATAGCCCCCATGAGCTGAGTAAGGAATGCGATATAGAGTCTGGAACTATAGTCCCATGAGCTGAGTAAGGAATGCTATATAGAGTCTGGAACTATAGCCCCCATGAGCTGAGTAAGGAATTCTATATAGAGTCTGGAACTATAGTCCCCATGAGCTGAGTAAGGAATGCTATATAGAGTCTGGAACTATAGCCCCCATGAGCTGAGTAAGGAATTCTATATAGAGTCTGGAACTATAGCCCCCATGAGCTGAGTAAGGAATGCTATATAGAGTCTGGAACTACAGCCCCATGAGCTGAGTAAGGAATGCTATATAGAGTCTGGAACTATAGCCCCCATGAGCTGATTAAGGAATGCTATATAGAGTCTGGAACTATAGCCCCCATGAGCTGAGTAAGGAATGCTATATAGAGTCTGGAACTACAGCCCCCATGAGCTGAGTAAGGAATGCTATATAGAGTCTGGAACTATAGCCCCATGAGCTGAGTAAGGAATGCTATATAGAGTCTGGAACTATAGCCCCCATGAGCTGAGTAAGGAATGCTATATAGAGTCTGGAACTATAGCCCCATGAGCTATGAACTATAGCCCCATGAGCTATGAACTATAGCCCCATGAGCTGAGTAAGGAATGCTATATAGAGTCTGGAACTATAGCCCCATGAGCTGAGTAAGGAATGCTATATAGAGTCTGGAACTATAGCCCCCATGAGCTGAGTAAGGAATGCTATATAGAGTCTGGAACTATAGCCCCCATGAGCTGAGTAAGGAATGCTATATAGAGTCTGGAAATATAGCCCCCATGAGCTGAGTAAGGAATGCTATATAGAGTCTGGAACTACATCCCCCATGAGCTGAGTAAGGAATGCTATATAGAGTCTGGAACTATAGCCCCCATGCGCTGAGTAAGGAATGCTATATAGAGTCTGGGACTATAGCCCCCATGAGCTGAGTAACGGAAGCTGCAATGCGTTCACGAAAATATATTTTAAAATATCTTTACATTTTTGTGTTGTATTTTCTTTTCTGCTAAGCAACAAGCTATATATATATATATATATATATATGCTTAGATGATTTATATTTACATTAGGATAAATTTGCGCGACTGTTTAGACGAAACGGAAGTGGGGAGGACGCTCCACTTCCGCTTTATCGCTTACGCATGACAGCTGCTCTTCCGTTGCTCCAGACTGTATGATGGAAGCATTTGGAAATTGCGAGAGTCAACAGTCTGGTAACGCGAGACTAGCGCAGAAGTGCAGATCAGACTGCTTGGTCAGAAGTACCTGTTGTAGTGTCATCAACATATAATGTAGTGCCATCAACATATAATGTAGTGCCATCAACATATAATGTAGTGCCATCAACATATAATGTAGTGCCATCAACATATAATGTAGTGCCATCAACATATAATGTAGTGCCATCAACATATAATGTAGTGCCATCAACATATAATGTAGTGCCATCAACATATAATGTAGTGCCATCAACATATAATGTAGTGCCATCAACATATAATGTAGTGCCATCAACATATAATGTAGTGCCATCAACATATAATGTAGTGCCATCAACATATAATGTAGTGCCATCAACATATAATGTAGTGCCATCAACATATAATGTAGTGCCATCAACATATAATGTAGTGCCATCAACATATAATGTAGTGCCATCAACATATAATGTAGTGCCATCAACATATAATGTAGTGTCATCAACATATAATGTAGTGCCATCAACATATAATGTAGTGCCATCAACATAATGCACGGGCGGCAGTGGCTCAGCGGTAGAGTGGCCAGTAGAGCAGCCGGATGGGAACCGTGAGCTTCCCGGTTCAATCTTGGCTCAACCCACAATTAGTCTCAAAGTGTCCTTGAGCAAGACTTCTGAACCCCTAATTGAGTCCCGGTGTGCAGTTGCGTGCCTTGCATGGTTACCCCTGCCATCGGTGTATGAGTGTGTGGATGGGTGAATGTAATGCACAATCTATGTATAGGTGTGTGGATGGGTGAATGTAATGCACAATCTATGTATAGGTGTGTGGATGGGTGAATGTAATGCACAATCTATGTCAAGGTGTGTGGATGGGTGAATGTAATGCACAATCTATGTATAGGTGTGTGGATGGGTGAATGTAATGCACAATCTATGTAAAGGTGTGTGGATGGGTGAATGTAATGCACAATCTATGTAAAGGTGTGTGGATAAAAGTGCTCTATACATGCACCATTTACCAACGCATGCACTATAAGTTAGTCTCTGCACCATCTACCTCCCACATTGCGCTTTGTGAAGGTCACGCTAGCTAGGCATCCAAGTGGCACACAGTAAAATAAATAAATAAAAATAAAACCCATGTGGTTATACATTCATAGCCTCTCAGACGTAAATGAACCCTGGGGATATTTGACTGTATCCACTCCTGCTGACTCAGCGTTGTTGGAGCTGCATACCAATAGGCAGAGGACTGGCTCTGATGTGCAACAACAGCCATATTGGAAGTAAATGGGCTTCATGCGTACAGAATAACTCTTCCTATACTTCCCTACCTCCTTCACAGATGTTACTGATGGTACAAAGACCCACAGAACTCGGAGAGTGTACACATGGAAGCAAATGGACCCTTTATACGGGTCCATTTGGTTCCAGTTGTACACTGACAGAGTTACACACCCGTACGGGGCCCATTTGGAACCCACTCGAGGACACTTTGAGACCCACAGTGTTTCCAGTGAGCAAAACATGCACAATAGCAGCACCCTGACTCTGTTTGACCAGAATGGGACAGAGCCTTCATTAGTATCATTAACACTGACTCTGTTTGACCAGAATGGAACAGAGCCTTCATTAGTATCATTAACACTGACTCTGTTTGACCAGAATGGAACAGAGCCTTCATTAGTATCATTAACACTGACCTCTGTTTGACCAGAATGGGACAGAGCCTTCATTAGTATCATTAACACTGACTCTGTTTGACCAGAATGGAACAGAGCCTTCATTAGTATCATTAACACTGACTCTGTTTGACCAGAATGGAACAGAGCCTTCATTAGTATCATTAACACTGACTCTGTTTGACCAGAATGGAACAGAGCCTTCATTAGCATCATTAACACTGACTCTGTTTGACCAGAATGGAACAGAGCCTTCATTAGTATCATTAACACTGACTCTGTTTGACCAGAATGGAACAGAGCCTTCATTAGTATCATTAACACTGACTCTGTTTGACCAGAATGGAACAGAGCCTTCATTAGCATCATTAACCCTGACTCTGTTTGACCAGAATGGAACAGAGCCTTCATTAGTATCATTAACACTGACTCTGTTTGACCAGAATGGAACAGAGCCTTCATTAGCATCATTAACACTGACTCTGTTTGACCAGAATGGAACAGAGCCTTCATTAGTATCATAAACACTGACTCTGTTTGACCAGAATGGAACAGAGCCTTCATTAGTATCATTAACACTGACCTCTGTTTGACCAGAATGGAACAGAGCCTTCATTAGTATCATTAACACTGACTCTGTTTGACCAGAATGGAACAGAGCCTTCATTAGCGTCATTAACACTGACTCTGTTTGACCAGAATGGAACAGAGCCTTCATTAGTATCATTAACACTGACTCTGTTTGACCAGAATGGAACAGAGCCTTCATTAGTATCATTAACACTGACTCTGTTTGATCAGATTGGAACAGAGCCTTCATTAGTATCATTAACACTGACTCTGTTTGACCAGAATGGAACAGAGCCTTCATTAGCAGCATTAACACTGACTCTGTTTGACCAGAATGGAACAGAGCCTTCATTAGTATCATTAACACTGACTCTGTTTGACCAGAATGGAACAGAGCCTTCATTAGCAGCATTAACACTGACTCTGTTTGACCAGAATGGAACAGAGCCTTCATTAGTATCATTAACACTGACTCTGTTGGACCAGAATGGAACAGAGCCTTCATTAGTATCATTAACACTGACTCTGTTGGACCAGAATGGAACAGAGCCTTCATTAGCAGCATTAACACTGACTCTGTTTGACCAGAATGGAACAGAGCCTTCATTAGCATCATTAACACTGACCTCTGTTTGACCAGAATGGAACAGATCCTTCATTAGTATCATTAACACTGACCTCTGTTTGACCAGAATGGAACAGAGCCTTCATTAGTATCATTAACACTGACTCTGTTTGACCAGAATGGAACAGAGCCTTCATTAGCATCATTACCACTGACCTCTGTTTGACCAGAATGGAACAGAGCCTTCATTAGTATCATTAACACTGACTCTGTTTGACCAGAATGGAACAGAGCCTCCATTAGCATCATTAACACTGACTCTGTTTGACCAGAATGGAACAGAGCCTCCATTAGCATCATTAACACTGACTCTGTTTGACCAGAATGGAACAGAGCCTTCATTAGCATCATTAACACTGACTCTGTTTGACCAGAATGGAACAGAGCCTTCATTAGTATCATTAACACTGACTCTGTTTGACCAGAATGGAACAGAGCCTCCATTAGCATCATTAACACTGACTCTGTTTGACCAGAATGGAACAGAGCCTTCATTAGCATCATTAACACTGACCTCAAGCCTTCATTAGCATCATTAACACTGACTCTGTTTGACCAGAATGGAACAGAACCTTCATTAGCATCATTAACACTGACTCTGTTTGACCAGAATGGAACAGAGCCTTCATTAGCATCATTAACACTGACTCTGTTAGACCAGAATGGAACAGAGCCTTCATTAGTATCATTAACACTGACCTCTGTTTGACCAGAATGGAACAGAGCCTCCATTAGTATCATTAACACTGACCTCTGTTTGACCAGAATGGAACAGAGCCTCCATTAGTATCATTAACACTGACTCTGTTTGACCAGAATGGAACAGAGCCTCCATTAGCATCATTAACACTGACTCTGTTTGACCAGAATGGAACAGAGCCTCCATTAGCATCATTAACACTGACTCTGTTAGACCAGAATGGAACAGAGCCTTCATTAGCATCATTAACACTGACTCTGTTTGACCAGAATGGAACAGAACCTTCATTAGCATCATTAACACTGACTCTGTTTGACCAGAATGGAACAGAGCCTTCATTAGCATCATTAACACTGACTCTGTTAGACCAGAATGGAACAGAGCCTCCATTAGTATCATTAACACTGACCTCTGTTTGACCAGAATGGAACAGAGCCTCCATTAGTATCATTAACACTGACTCTGTTTGACCAGAATGGAACAGAGCCTCCATTAGCATCATTAACACTGACTCTGTTTGACCAGAATGGAACAGAGCCTCCATTAGCATCATTAACACTGACTCTGTTAGACCAGAATGGAACAGAGCCTTCATTAGCATCATTAACACTGACTCTGTTTGACCAGAATGGAACAGAGCCTTCATTAGCATCATTAACACTGACTCTGTTTGACCAGAATGGAACAGAGCCTCCATTAGCATCATTAACACTGACTCTGTTTGACCAGAATGGAACAGAGCCTCCATTAGCATCATTAACACTGACTCTGTTTGACCAGAATGGAACAGAACCTTCATTAGCATCATTAACACTGACTCTGTTTGACCAGAATGGAACAGAGCCTTCATTAGCATCATTAACACTGACTCTGTTTGACCAGAATGGAACAGAGCCTTCATTAGCATCATTAACACTGACTCTGTTTGACCAGAATGGAACAGAGCCTTCATTAGTATCATTAACACTGAATCTGTTTGACCAGAATGTAACGGAGCCTTCATTAGCATCATTAACACTGACCTCAAGCCTTCATTAGCATCATTAACACTGACTCTGTTTGACCAGAATGGAACAGAGCCTTCATTAGTATCATTTATGTAAAAGTATAATTAATGTATCACCAATTCAACTCATTGCAAGTAACTCAATGACTTGCATTGGTATGGTTTACCTTTGTCCCAACCCAACCCTTTGGTGTGTTTTGGGCTAAACAAAAAAGGCTTGTTTCACGGAGACAAATTGAGGAGAAAATCTACTTTATTATTGACCTTTCTCCGTTCCCGGCAGCAGCGCTCTCATGGGATCTAGCACCAGTAAACAGGACGTTTGTGACATTTGCCGTCAGCCTCAACCTTAACCAATACTGGGCGGGAACCCCTTTTGGTGTTTTAAGCATTATGTTATACTTTAACCTTTGAAAAATAGCAGATCTACAAGTTCATAGCGCGGCACCGAGTGCCGCGCTATGAACTTGTAGGTCTGCTATTTTTGAGAAATCGTGAAAATGTGGCGCAAATCTTTGAATATATGTTCTTTCAGAGCGAACGTTTTAACTCAAATCTTTGCTTCTGGGGAGGTTCCTGGAACAACATACTTTGAGATGGGGGTCGGCGGCCAGTTACATACTGTATAATGTCTGGGGTCCTTGACATGAAAATGTTTGAGAACCACTGACATAGAAACATAGGGTTTTAACCCTGTGAGAACCACTGACATAGAAACATAGGGTTTTAACCCTGTGAGAACCACTGACATAGAAACATAGGGTTTTAACCCTGTGAGAACCACTGACATAGAAACATAGGGTTTTAACCCTGTGAGAACCACTGACATAGAAACATAGGGTTTTAACCCTGTGAGAACCACTGACATAGAAACATAGGGTTTTAACCCTGTGAGAACCACTGACATAGAAACATAGGGTTTTAACCCTGTGAGAACCACTGACATAGAAACATAGGGTTTTTCAGAAAACTGTCAGGATTTAGAAGACATTTGTAGAATCGTCCTCGGGTCTAAATGGGTTAACAGCTAATAACACAGCTGAAGGTAATAAGATGAGTGGGTCCGTGTTTCCTTTATAGTTGGGTCGTTTAGGGCAGTTCCGTGACCGCGGAGAGCCTAAGGTCCGTTTCTCAATGGATTTGTCATCTAGGAAGTTTATTAAACACATTGAGCTCCGCATGTAAATCACAAAAATGCGGGGGGGAAATTCATGAGAGCCCCAAATCCAGGCCACAATCAAAACCTGTAAACACCCTCCGCGCCATTGCCGACGATTAAAGTCAATTGAAGCTTAATTTTGATAGTGACGCTTAACGCCATTGCCGACGGCCTTCGGCAATTGAGCTTTTATAGCGCGTTCGATTGCTTGAGCCAAAATGCTACTCACGTTAGCCGGTTAGCTAGCTGTGTTGTTAGCGCAGGACTGGATCGCCCATCTTAGATCATCGTCGCCATAATAATCCATTCTATCCATTTCTTTCAATCGCCTGTAACTCCTATTCCTTGTCCCAGATGGCATTTTGGGTCAAAACAGCGTTTCTTTGACGGCACAGAGCTGACAATCTAGAGCTCTCCGGAGCTCCGGCCTGGATTCACATTGTAAACAAGGCCCATCCAGCTGTGTGAAAGCTCAAATTAAAAGAATGCTGGCGTGAATTAGATCCTAATTTTTCAATAAATGATAGCGGTCTAAGTGTTAATGCTGCTATAAGCAATAATATGTCAAAATGTTAATGACCTTTTTTTTTTCAGACAGCCAGCAATGGGGGGGTTCATGTGTTTGGTCCGACAGAGCATTGGTCCGAACGACAACCTACCTCAAACCCTCACCCTAACCCTAACCTCCCCCGGGGCAGCACACCTAAACCTAACCCCAACCCTCTCCCGACCCCCAGCGCACCTCGGACCAATGCTCCTTCAAACCAATGCTCCGTCGGACCATAGTATGCCTCCCAGCAATGGGTAGAACGCTCCCAAAAATATTTAGTCTCGGTGACACATCTAGGGGCCGCAAACTGCATTCAAAGATCTTCCTAGAAGCTTTGTCGATTGGTCGATTTGCCTGTCCACTTCCTGATTGGTTCGACCAATGACAAAGCTTCTAGGAACATCTTTGAATGCAGATTGCGGCCCCTATAGATGTGTCACAGAGACTACATTTTTTTTAATACAAAAAATAAAATATAAACATAGGTCATTCAAATGTTTACATTATTGCTTGTTATAGCAGCTTTAAGTCACAATTTAAGGCAAAATTACCTAAAATTCATTCTGCTTTCAGTAGCATGTGACGTGTCAAACTAGGGGGTTTTCATGAATCTGAATCCATTCCAGGCAGTAGTTTTGCACAAAAAACACTCCTTGGGCTAAAAACGGCCATGGCCACTTGCCCAAATGTGCTCAAATGTGCTGACCTCATCACATTTGTGATGACGTGCCTTAACAGCTTTTCGATGGTGGCCATATGGATTTGAGGCTCTCATGAATTTTCCCCGCATTTTTGCGAGGTACATGGGGGCTCAATTTGTTTAATAAACCCTCCTAGATGACACATCCATTGAGAAACGGGCCTCTGCTCTCTCCGCGGTCACAGAACTGCCGTAAACGACCCAACTATTAGGTGTTTTCACCTAGCAGGGAGTTAACTGTCCAGAAGCTGTCCACGCTTGGCTGGCACACAGCGATGCCTAAAACAAACAACGCAGGCCTACATGTACAATCAGCGTCACCACCTTAACCCATTTTGGACTGAGGCCGATTCTAAATCCTGATAGTTTTCTTGAAAAAGCTGTTTCTATGTCAGTGGTTCTCAAACTATTTCATGTCAAGGACCCCTAGAATTATGTATTTGGCCGCTGACCCACATCTGAAAATATGTGTTTCCAGGGACCTCCCAGAAGCAAAGATTTGAGTTAAAAACGTTCGCTCTGAAAGAATATATATTCAAAGATTTGCGCCACATTTTCACGATTTTACAAAAATAGCAGACCTACAAGTTCATAGCGCGGCACTCGGTGCCGCGCTATGAACTTGTAGATCTGCTATTTTCCAATAGCTAAAGCATAACGTAATGCTTAAAACACCAAAAGGGGTTCCCGACCAGAATGGATTAAGCTGTGTTCAGGCTTCAGAATGACTGCTGGGAATAGGGTCGCAATGTCAGGCATCGGACGCAGTGTCCAAACACATATTAGAATAATAATAACAAACTGTCGATCTGCGAGATCATATTACGCACTGCGTTCTCGTAGATGGGTGACAGCATCGTATAGGACAATGTATAACATCATGCAAGAGGTAAGTATACGGAGGACAAAGGAGGGTAGCGGTTTTGGATTTTATCAGACGATTTATGTATGATTCATTCTTGATGACTATTTTTTGACAATTATTTTAAATGTATTTGATGTATTACCATGTTTTGTTCTTCCTTACTCTGTGCAGGAGGATGCTAAACGCATACCAGTCTTAGTAGTGGTGCCAGCTCACGGGAGAAACACCGTGCCAACCCAAAGATAAGTCTTAAAAAGACAAAGGAGTGGCCGCACACACACTGATAGCCAATGGGCCAATTATTTATTAAGATGCAGATTAGAAACCAACATTTCGGCAGATGCAACTGCCTTCTTCAGATTGTTCTTGCTTACTGTAGTCACTGTAGATTAAGAGCGTCTGCTAAATGCCTAAATTGTACGTGGATTTAGACCGTCATCAGTCCTTATGAAGATGTTCATTGTTCGTCGTTGTTGTTGTTGTCAGCCATTGTCCGACCTCGCGCTTGGCGTGTTCTCTGACTATACTAACTCTAAACCTAACTCTAACCTCAGTCTTAACCGACCGTAAGTAAACATAAAGCAAACGTTGTTTTTGCTTCGGCGGCAGTAGTTTAACTTCCGCATTTCCCTATAGTCGCCTAGTAGTCGCCTACTCTCGCGATATGCAGCTAGGACATGCTATATGCAGCTAGGACATGCCCACATGGTCTGATAAGAAGCATATATTGGTTTATCGTTTGATATCATCCGAAGTGTGTGGGTGGGGGTGTGGGGGGGGGCGGGGTGGTTGGGGGGGGGAGGGGTGGGAGGGGCTGGCGTGGATGAGGCCCTAGGGACAAAGATATGAACATATAAAAAGAAGATGAGTGTGGCAGATGGCGAGAGAGAGACTGACAATGGCCATAAAGTCTGTTTTGTTGGATAGTTATGAGGCGCCAGCACCCTTTTAGCACAAGTGGTTCCCAGAGTAGGGTCCGGGGACCCCCAGGGGTCCTTGAGGCAGTTCCAGGGGGTCCCTGCTAGAGAATCGCTGCTAGTCCCCGTCATACCTTTTTCACGTGGGGGTCCGCGGGCTAATTAGTGTCAATGTGGGGGTCCTTGACATGACAACGTTTGGGAAACACTGCTTTAGCAAACCCCCAAAACACTCTCAAAAGAACTGTCGTGGAAAAAGTAGCCTAGTTGAAACTACATATTGGGAAAATATCACGGGCACTGCAATGTTGATTTTTCGGGGGCAACCCCACCCCACCCCACCTACCGCCTCCCCCTCCCCCCACCCCCCGCCTCGGGGCTCCACACATTTGCGTGGTCTGCGTAGTGCAAATAGCCGCCCCTCTGTGGGTGTCTTAATGTCCTTGAGTCAAGCAGGGTGTTAGTTAACTGTATACAGAAGCTGTCCACACAGTAATGCCTAAAACAAACACGCCTCCCAATGTACAACCTAGAAGAGAGAGAAATAAATGAGCTGTAAAGTTTAAGGTTTGTGCAGGTGGTTATTATTATTATTACAGCACAAACAAAGGGCCGCCGCGTTGGAACGCCTCGAGGCAAATCCATTCCGTCTCGTGTTCTCCAACAGGTCTACTGTAGCCTCATAGCAACCTCTGCTGTAACTAGGACGGCACCGTATTGATCAAACCAGACGAGAGTGGAATAACACAGACCTCTCCCTGTCCAATCTGTAGTTATCGACATCGGCGAGGTATATGCTTTATGAACAAAGCTGCACAAACAAATTGCAATGTGGTGTGTGTGTGTATGTATAGCGTTCGGCGGTGAGGCTATACAGCACCACAATCGGACCGCAGCCGATCTTAATTACATTCATGTTTGAGGTTTACTTTTCTGATACTTTCATATACTTCCACGGCACTACTACGTACGTACGTACGTACATCTCAGTGTATTAATACATGTTATACAACAGGTAATTTCGAGGAAGCAATCTGATTGGTTGAAACGGCCTTCTAAGCCGTGCTTCAGACCAGCATGATGGAACACCTACAGTAATTAAATCCATTAAGGCGTCCTTATAGGCGAGAGCGACTGCAGGGCTGAGCCACTCTCCCGGAATAATGTCACTTCATTATGTCAGCACTGTCATAGAAGTATCATTTTAAATGGTCTCATATAAGCAGGGGGGGGGGGGGGGGGGGGGGGGCACGTTGTTATTTTTGGCTAGTACTCAAAGGAGCACCTGTACGTATCCTGCTTTCACACGGGCAGATGCAAAAGATACAAAGATGCACAGTGTATTTGTAGTCGTTAAGCAGCAGGAGGATCCCACTAGCAGCAGGTGTCCGTTTATCACTAGCACAACCACAAACGTCCAACACATATACAATGAATTACTCACCTATAATGCTGCAGGTTCCATGTTTAATTCCAACGTGTGTAACCTACATTGTTTAAGTGACAGATCATGCATGGTTTTCACATTGTAAATAGCCTATGTTCGCTTGACAGACTTCCTGTGCAGAAACTGCCTCATCAAAATAAGAGCCACTTGTAATGATTAGTCAACACTAGTTTTATTTCTAAGTCTACTTACAGGATGTGCCCTGTATTCACACCTCAAAACAACCTGTTCATGCTACTAACACTGCCCTGTATTCACACCTCAAAACAACCTGTTCATGCTACTAACACTGCCCTGTATTCACACCTCAAAACAACCTGTTCATGCTACTAACACTGCCCTGTATTCACACCTCAAAACAACCTGTTCATGCTACTAACACTGCCCTGTATTCACACCTCAAAACAACCTGTTCATGCTACTAACACTGCCCTGTATTCACACCTCAAAACAACCTGTTCGTGCTACTAACACTGCCCTGTATTCACACCTCAAAACAACCTGTTCATGCTACTAACACTGCCCTGTATTCACACCTCAAAACAACCTGTTCATGCTACTAACACTGCCCTGTATTCACACCTCAAAACAACCTGTTCGTGCTACTAACACTGCCCTGTATTCACACCTCAAAACAACCTGTTCATGCTACTAACACTGCCCTGTATTCACACCTCAAAACAACCTGTTCATGCTACTAACACTGACCTGTATTCACACCTCAAAACAACCTGTTCGTGCTACTAACACTGCCCTGTATTCACACCTCAAAACAACCTGTTCATGCTACTAACACTGCCCTGTATTCACACCTCAAAACAACCTGTTCATGCTACTAACACTGCCCTGTATTCACACCTCAAAACAACCTGTTCATGCTACTAACACTGCCCTGTATTCACACCTCAAAACAACCTGTTCATGCTACTAACACTGCCCTGTATTCACACCTCAAAACAACCTGTTCATGCTACTAACACTGCCTGTACTATACTACTGTTTATGTCTGACCTCTACACAAGTCCCTGTAGTGTATTCACAATGCATTTGTCTAAAAAGAGTTGGGGGGGGGGGGGGGGGGGGGGGGGGGGGGGATGGGGGAGTGGGTTGGAGAGGATGAGCAAGCTAACACAAAGACATGGCCAAAGCATTTCCGGGGGTCCCCAGCCAAAAACGTTGAGAACCCCTGCCATATTGGACTGTTCTGTGTTGGACTTGAACCGGCCAACAACTTGGCTTTTAACCCGAGCCAAATCCATCCAAACGGACTGAGTGAGTAATTGTGGACAGTCAATACCGTAATTGTTCTCTCTGTGATTAATTGAGCAGCTGCTGTTAATGGCGGTGCTGAGTAGACCTGCTCGCGCAGCACACAGACACGGCTGACTGTGGTCGCTTTTTTTCCTTTGAAATAAAGCTCAAAGCGGGCAGGTGTTGTTGTGAGCACGCGCTGAACTTTGGAACTGCTCGGTATTGACGGCATGTATTGTTCTGTGTGTGTGTGTGTGTGTGTGTGTGTGTGTGTGTGTGTGTGTGTGTGTGTGTGTGTGTGTGTGTGTGTGTGTGTGTGTGTGTGTGTGTGTGTGTGTGTGTGTGTGTGTGTGTGTGTGTGTGTGTGTGTGTGTGTGTGTGTGTGTGTGTGTGTGTGTGTGTGTGTGTGTGTGTGTGTGTGTGTGTGTGTGTGTGTGTGTGTGTGTGTGTGTGTGTGTGTGTGTGTGTCATGCCGTACGTTTATTTGTGTTTTTGAGAGGTGCAACCACTCCCTTACGGACTTATGTGTGTGGCTGGCTGGGTAGCTGGCTGGGTGGGTATGAGCATGAAAACAGCATGGTTTTGTTTCACCACCTGTGCGCAACCTAACACACACGCACATATTAACTGTATATATGATGATTTGGGGTGTGCCAGTACAGTACAGTAGAGGGTACAGTAGAGGGACCGGCCCAAGGTAACTTTGTAATTTCTCAACCGTTTCGGAACCGGGCCGGCACCCTGGTTGCGTTCCTGTGGGTCTGGAAACCCCCCCCCCGGGGACCCCCCACACACGGAGTTGCACCACTCACTTCACACGGGTGTGATTTTTTGGTCATTAGGGTCCACAGACTGAGAGGCTGTGCGTAAAAGGAAATGTGCAGTTATGCTGTATACTTTACATACACATAATGATTACTATTTACTGTATATATAGTGTGAGAAAACATCGTTGCGTATAATCTGGGGACGCCCCCATTGGGGGGTCCCCACGCCCCCTTAGGGGGTCCCGATCGACTGCCAGATTTGGAACCACTATCAGATGAGAGGTCTGTGCAGCAGCAGCAACAACTCGGTTGGATATCATAACTCCGGTATAAGGAAGAATCTGGGGACACCCCATTGGGGGGTCCCCACACCCCCTTAGGGGGTCCCGATCGACTGCCAGATTTGGAACCACTGTGAGGTCTGTGTAGCAGCAGCAACAACTCGGTTGGATATCATAACTCCGGTATAAGGAAGAATCTGGGGACACCCCATTGGGGGGTCCCCACACCCCCTTAGGGGGTCCCGATCGACTGCCAGATTTGGAACCACTGTATCAGATGAGAGGTCTGTGCAGCAGCAGCAACAACTCGGTTGGATATCATACAGTTGGAGGCCATCGATATTGTCCTTTTCTTTTTGCTGAGGTTTGTGTGATCTGCGCAAAAGGACAGTTAACCCATTTTGGGCGGGAACCCCTTTTGGTGTTTTAAACATTGTTATAATTTAGCTATTGAAAAATAGCAGATCTACAAGCTCATAGCGCGCCACCGAGTGGCGCGCTACGAGCTTGTAGGTCTGCTATTTTTGAAAAATCGTGAAAATATTTATTTCAGAAAACTGGAGGATTTAGAAGGATTTTTTTTAAATTTTGAGGTCAGGCCTAAATGGGTCAAATGATAAGGGACAATATCGGTGGCACCCAACTGTAACGTATAAGGAAGAAGCGTCCAAGCGATCAAATATGACTCAATATTTGTGTTAGGGCTTTTTGTCTCAATCTCTAACACCTCACCAAACATTCTTTAGTAAACTGTCTGGCTGTATAAAATCCAATTATGTGTTGTTTGTTTACACACACACGGTCTCCATGGTGGATACTACGGCGAGGAAAGGAAGCAGATTGATACGACCTGTAGTTCAGTGGTGGAGAAAAAAGAATACTCCCATTTTGTACTTTTGTATAAGTATCAATACTGCTACAGTTGGGTGCCACCGATATTGTCCCTTATCATTTGACCCATTTAGGCCTGACCTCAAAATTTAAAAAAAATCCTTCTAAATCCTCCAGTTTTCTGAAATAAATATTTTCACAATTTTTCAAAAATAGCAGACCTACAAGCTCATAGCGCGCCACTCGGTGGCGCGCTATGAGCTTGTAGATCTGCTATTTTTCAATAGCTAAATTATAACATAATGTTTAAAATGCCAAAAGGGGTTTTGCGCAGATCACGCAAACCTCAGCAAAAAGAAAAGGACAATATCGATGGCCTCCAACTGTATATAGGAATACTCTGTCCGGAATTAAAAATGTACTTGAGTGAAAGTACAAAAGTATTGTCATCAAAATAACGTACCGAAAGCAGAAAGTGCTCTTTATGCAGAAATGTTTTCAAAATGTATAACCATCTTTTGACTTTTGAAAATAGCAGATCTACAAGCTCACAATGCGCCGTGATGCAACTAGTGCGGCGGTTAAGCTCATATATGGAAGGTATTGTGCATTTTATGACTAAAGCATGAAACTTTCAGGATATCATCTACACACCCCAAGGTTTGATTTCAGACGTGGAAACACTTTCTGACTGACCTCTGGTGACCTTGAGAGGTCACCTCAGAATTGCATTTTTGCACGTTTTGCTCCATTATTTTCCACTATAATAATGTATTATGTTTGTTAAATGGAAGTTTTGTTCTAATGAATGACAACTTAAACCCCAATAGTCTACAGAAATGGTGAATCATGTCAACTTTTATGATATAAAGGTTATGAGATTGTTATAAAAACATCTAGGGGAGCGGTTAAGCTCATATATGGAAGGTATTGTGCATTTTACGACTAAAGCATGACACTTTCTACAGTGCTAGCGCAATAACATAAAGATGCAGCTCTTCACACAGCTACAAAAAGGACTGTATGAAGAGGTACAGTACAAGGAATTGGTGGAGATGTAAAGCCAAGAAAGCTGCACAGGAGCTTGTGGCAGCGAAGAGTAAAAAATGACAAGAACCACAGAAGAGATAGTTATTTTAACATTATTGTATTGGTCTCTTTTTTTTTAATGAAGTTAGGGAAGAAAAAATTACAGAAATACTTGATTGATGAGTGTTTGGTTTTTATATCCAATATCGTTACAGTATATTCAAAGGTATAGGGCATAGCAGTGGTGGCCATTTTCTGGTTCCATCCATCCAGACCCCATTCATTTTTCACATAAGAGATTTCCAAACAATATTGATATGAATTATTCTGAGCCTATGTAGTCAAGCCATCTAAGATCCTGGTAATTAATGACCATAGATTCTGTGAAAAACAAATGAAAAAACCTCAAAACAAAGGCTATTGTATATTATATAATTAAAAATAAATCACAGAATCAAATGTTTTAACGTCATGATTCAGTAGGGTCCTGGATGGCTTGATTCTATAGGCTTATTCATTTTTTATATAAATATTCGTAGAAATCTCGATGGGGAAAAAAACAATGGGGTCTGGAACGATGGAACCCGAAAATGGCTGCCACTGCTATATTGTATGCCCTATTTATCTCATGATTTTGGTTTTGGGGGCAGTATATGGCAAGCGTTCAGGGTTCATATGTTTTGGGGGAAGTAACTGTTGGATACTCTTAAACCTCCTACCAGGTGGCAGGAATTTAAGGAGATGTTGGGAGATAATATGGTACCATTTCTGTCATAACACTTGCTACCAGTGACATCGATGGAGAATCCAAGCTAATATGAACTGAAGACTTTATATTTTTGGAAAGTTAGCTATTATAGAAGTCATTGTTCTCACATTAATACAAAATCAAATTAAATTTAAATGTTCGAAGTGAACAAACCTGCCTACCGACAATGTCACCGGTAGGCAAGTCTCTGAACTATCCACAGCCCTACTCTGAGACACAGACTGAGTGAACACAAATTGTACCATAATAAGCACTAGTGAGTTCACTTAAAACCACAACCTCACACTCAATGGTATTTTTCCACTATCTTCATCATCTCTCTCCTCATTCCCTTCAGCCTCTGCATCTTCTTTGTCTTCATCTTTGTGTATTAGACCTTATATTATAATCATATTGGAAAATTCTGTTTTCCGCTTCAATTATGTTATTGCTGCTCAAGGCCGTCAGACCTTTGAGGTCAGGGGGTAGTTGGGGATTAAGGGTCTTTCTTATGTGGCCCATTCAGCTATGGCCATCCGAATTCTTGTGAATGGGTTGTAGAAGTTCCAACAGGAACTGTATTGAGAGACTATAGGCATGGTACTTTCTCACGGGGTAGGAGAGTAAGGAGACAGTATCACATTCACATCTTAACAGGAAGGAGGACAAGCACAAGCATCTGATAACACTAGATGCCTGCTTTTATCACAGACATGTTCATCAATGTTCCAATGCAGTCAATGAATGTGTGCATCATGCCGTGCTTTCAGAATCCAAGACGTCCAATCTACCTCATGAGCCACTACTGCCCCGTCACTCCACTGTATTAGACATAAAATAGGCCTAGAGCTTGAGGTTCAGTGTGGTGTGCATATACTTAATAGAATAGCTCTTTAGTGATTTCTTAGGTGAGCACGGGATCAGGTGAGAAGGTGGACAAAATGAATCGATAAATGGACATCGATCCAGACAATTTACTTTTTTATACTTAATCTCTAAAAGCACCGTTCTAAATTCTTACGTTAAAATATTACTATTTCCTGGTTTGGGACGAATTATTATATACCTTATGCAAATTATTAATTTATGTATCAACATAGTATAGATGTAGACTCTAAAACAACCTTGATATGTTGACTAAAAGCAATAATACTGTATAGCTAATTCCTAATTTGTACCTATGTTTTACATAATTTATGCCAATTATGCTAATGAAGAAAGGGTGCATGACTTCACCATAATAACGAATTTCTGGATATCACAAACATAGACTTTGACTCTTAAGT
>NC_136800.1:43926393-43973835 GCF_951216825.1 Electrona antarctica | reverse complement strand
TGTCGTGTTATTTATGGGTGTGCGAGATGTATTCTCAGATATTGGGGAAGAAAATATATATAGATTATGGTGTCTAGGTGTATTTCCAAAGAAGAGAGAATTACAGCTCATTGGTGAGTTAAGAAGAGCCTAGGAGGTCATAAATGCCAGGCCACTTCCTTGCTGGGGGGTTGGCTGCTGGTCAGCATTCCAGCTGTGAAGGGTCTATAGTTTATGGCACCTCCCAGGGCAGTGTCAACTCACACAAATAGAACATGGCAATGGGGAATAAGTAACTTCTATCTTTAATCCCTTTCAATTGTGTAAATGTGTTCTAATAACCTATTAAATATTGGGTTGGTAAAAAGTCTAAATGATAAATACCTGTAATAGTCTAAACAGTTTAATCTGGGCAGAACTAGTTGGGCATTACAGGGACTGTAATAGGAGCTGGCTGCTGTAGCCAGAGGTGCAGGCAGGATGGTCAGTGGCATCTGATTGGCTGAAAGTGTTAGCATGGTGATCAGTCAGAAGGCTGCATTGACTATGCTGGGTAGCCCAATATTAGAGTTAGATTCACCAATACCATCGAACGTGATACATGTCTGTCTAGGCAGAGACCAGCGGTATGTATTTGCTATATATTATATGCTATAAATATATAATTGTGCAGTATTCATAATTGATGTAATATGATGTTTAGATTGTAACCAAGTGTCATTTGTGTTATTTTCTCCATTGACTGAATGATAAGGTAGATTTAAAAACACTTAATGTGCCACTTAATGTGCCACATGACACTGAACTAAGTCTGAAAGTCATCCATGACAAGCTAAGCTTACCATGATCTGGGACAGTCTTAGAGTGTTCAAATGATAGCTAGAATTCCTACCAACAGAGCAGATAGAACTGTACCAATAGGACTGTGATCCAGAATCCGGGATACTGAATTCATCTTGTGTTGGGGGAAGTTAGGGGAAGTGTGAACAGAACGTGTGAATGTATGATTGTAAGTGTTTATAATTAATATGAATTAATAAAAACCCTATAAAATGCACGTTTGAGTTCATCAAATATAAGCTATCATTGGAGCATTTAGTTCACCTGTGCGTGTTAGTCACTTTACTCTGCCTACTGCATGGGCTGGTCGGAGCCCGGGCACAACATCGCCAAATAACCGAACAGTTTTAAATCGTTGCCGGGCGGTTTGGAGCGTAATATAGTCTATAATCTAGACATATTACAGTTTTAAATCGTTGCGCTACTACAGCGCACAGTTTAAATCGGTGTGCTACTAAAGCACACAGTTTTAAATCGTTGCTGGGGGCTTGAAGCGTAATATGGCCTATAATCTAGACATATTACAGCTTTAAATCGTTGCGCTACTACAGCGCACAGGTTTAAATCGGTGTGCTACTAAAGCACACAGTTTTAAATCGTGGCCGGGCGGTTTGACTCGTAATATAGCCTATAATCTAGACATATTACTAGTTTAAATCGCTGTGTGCAGCGACAAGATCTGTACCGTGCGCATCAGCGCACAGTTGTAAATCGCGGCCGGGCGGTTTGACTCGTAATATAGCCTATAATCTAGACATATTACCAGTTTCAAATCGCTGCGTGCAGCGACTAGCTTTAAACAGTTCAACATAATCATGTTCAAAGCGCTGTGCTACTCAGTGCACAGTTTATAGTAATTCGCCGCCGTGCGAAAGTTAATTCGCCGCCGTGCGAACTGTTTAAACCATAGAGCCACTAAAGTGCCTAGTTTGAACAGAAAGAAAGTGCCGTACGCTGGGATCAGCGTGCAGCAGCAACACGCGCCCGGGCAATTTAAGATATAATATAGTCTGAACCGAAACCGTTTGACATATTACAGTTTAAATTGCTACCGCGTTGTAAAGGACTTTAAATTAGCAGTCCCTAAAGGGATCTGCAATTTAAAGTTGTTTTAATTCAGAATAGTTCAACTGCGACGGTTTGAACTTATTCGGTTGCCGTGCTGTTTAAACTAAACAGCGTAGATCGGTGTATAGTCACTAAAGTGACCACAATTTATAACAAAGATAAATTACCGTGTGTTGGGACCAGCACACAGAGTTGAATCGTGCCACACTTATAACCACAAGATTAAATCAGACAGAATTGTGCCGAAAGACGGCACCCCGTTTGATTGTGGTTGTCTGTGTGGCTTTATTCAACTGAAATTTAAACCGTGCATTGAAGGCAGCGCATGTGAATGCGATGCCGCGGTTGTTAGTATCCATAGGATTAAATCAAACTATAAATGCTGCCGTGGCGGCATGCCGTTTTGATTTGTGCTACTAACTAAGCGGCACCGTTAAACTGTTTTCATGTGGGTATGGGTCCATGTGAAGGACAGCTGTTAAAACCGTAAGCCACAAAAGTGACTGCGGGTTTAACAATAGTTTGGGAGTCATTGTTCGATAAGGCAGAGTTCTAATCGACGGTCAGTTTAGGAAACTGATTATTAAGACTATTTGTAACCAAACATAAAGTTTAATTGAGACCGGATAAGACACCGGTCGTTTAAACCAAGAGAGGTGCTTTTGTACTAACCTTTTCCTGCTGGGTGCTGGGCACCAAGAAGAACAGCAGTTTAGAGCATGTGAGGGGGGGGGAAATTCCTCATTCCCACTGTCATGCAAATGTCCCAATGTGTCACTGGAGTGACAGGGGGACTGGTAATTACTGCGGCGGTATAATCTACCAAAGTAGTAATTAATAGCGGTGTAATCCACCGAGTATTCCGTGTGATCCACGATGCTAATGAATGATAATGTTTAGAACAAAATAGGTTTTAAACTCAGCGTTAAAGGCGGTGTAATAATCTTACCAGTCAATAATGTTTAACGCTGAAAGCGTGCTTTGAAGTGCGCATAAAGGAAGGGCGTGTCTATAATAACTGTTGCGTGACGCATCTAGCAAAACCTGTGATCCAGGTTTTTACGAGGCTATGGAATTTGACCGCCCACGGCCAATATAAATCTATATAATTATATTATATATAATCTATATGATATAAAAAGGTTTATTTGGTGAAGGTATTAACAGGGAAGTATGGGCTTCTCTGAGTACAAATAATAGGCACATTTGTTGTGTCAGAGTCCGCTAATTAAAGCTGGGCAAAAAACTAACCATTTACTTGAGTGAATGAATGATTTGTGAAGTCGACTAAACCACTAACCCGGTCCAATTAGTTCCTGTACTGTTTGTTAAGGGGAGGGACAGAGGGGGTGGAAAATGGCTTCCTTGAAGGAGCTGCAGGATGGCAGCTCTGTAACCAAAGCTATTTTCTATAATCTAGCATTTAGTTTGGAATTGTCAATTAAAGTGGGCGCAGTCTGCGACATACCTGAAGAGCTTATTAAGCTAAAATTTGCTATGAGAGATGTGGTGGACATGTCCACATGTTATAGCAGAGCTTTGGGAAAAATGGGCTGGTTAGTGCTTGCTGACAATGAGAGACATGAGTTAGGAACTTGTGTGGAGAAATACTCCCAGTTTAGTTTTGAAGCAATCATGCAGGCTATCCGTCAAATGAAAGGCAGGGTAGCCAGAGGTGTCATAGTAGACACAGCAGGGTGCCACCAGATAGGCCTCTGTGAGTTTCCTGCAGAAAGCAGGAACAAAGGAGCCCCAGAGGAGAGGGGCGTCCTCCAGCCCGCAGAAGCAGCACCAGGCGTCACGAGATGTGACATCACGGACCCCTTCGCCAACGCAGAGACGGGCGGAGCGGACACGGTGCCAGTGGGGACCGCCCCTGAGGGGCGAAGAGACAGGGCTACCAGCCATCCAGACTGGGAGCAGATGGAGCCTGTCACAACGGAGGAGCCTGGTGCCTGCAGTATCCATGCAGGGAAGCCAGAGCCCTCTACCGTGGGCAACGAACCCACGACAGGACAAGCCCTCAGTCAGTACCCTAGCAGACCAGTGGCTACGGGCAGAGCTGAGGGAACTAAGGAGGACCACGCGACGTTTCCGCAGCCTTCGACAGAGGAGGAATGGCCGAACATCGAAGTTGGACAAGCAGAACCGACAGCAGCAGCAGAGCTGTCAACAGGAGCGGAACAGGTGAGCAACCTTCCAGAGGAACCGGAGGCTGCCTACGCCTCACCGTTCATCATCAGAGCCATGCCCGCAAACGTCGTGGGCAAGGCCGACGAGTCATCGATCCTCATCACCACAGAAACGCCGAGCGTGATTGGTGGCATTGCCATCATAAGTCTATGCGTTCAAGAGGCGGTGGGGGAGGAGCATGACACACACACCAAGCACCCTGGGGTGACTTTCGTGAGGGGTCCCGTGAGGGGTCCAGGCGAGCCAGAGACCGGTCCGGTCTTGAAATTTGGGTGTGGTTATGAAACGACACATCTGCCGACGCATCTGTTGGGCAGAAATTGCTTTGATAAGAACAAGGCCACAATAACGCCTTTTCTGATTGATCCTGAAAAAGGAACGAGACCATGGAAGAACGCTTTCATGCCAGCGAGATCAGAACTGGGCCAGAAAGAGTAGCATGTGAAATGCTTCTCTACCCATTTTGTTCCTACAGCAGGGAACATTTGGGGCTTCAGTGACAACAAGATGTCACAAACACAGCACACACACACACACACACACGCACGCGCACGCACACACACTCACACACGAGATGTGTGTCTGATCTGTGCATATAAATGTGATGATGTATGTGGGTTCATTATATCTGTACAATACCAAAGTTACAGGTAAATGGATTTAATTTGTGCCAATTAAGTCCTTATGGACAAATGTAGCAAAATGATTAAGTTTCCTTCGATTGGGAGGGGGGAACACGGTCTCTCAAAGTGCAAGTGGGTTTTGTGCGTGAGCGCGTATGCGCGCACGCACGCACAAACTAACACACACACACAAGCACAAAGACTGCATGTGTGAAAGACACAGAATGTGGTTAAACATTGCAAGGATTTGCAATTTTCAATTGGGTTGCTTTTGGTAAAGTCAAAGTAAAAAATCCAAAAAGTCAAATGACACCAAGTTGTTGAGATGCAAAATCGATTATTTTGTTAAAATCACAATTTGAGGTTCCTAACACGGTGACAAAATACTAAGGCAAGTTTGTGATCATGATTGGTTAGGAAACAACCAGGGGTAATAAACTGCATTGTTTAAACATGTGTTTACCAACTGGGCCCCATTCTGCAACCAAAAGAGTCGTTTCAGGTGGGGGAGCACAGGAAGAATGTTTCTTAAGATAAGGAACCAGTCTTGTGTGGAAAATAAACTGTCTTCTTCCTCAAACAAGGGGGTTGTTTAGATAAGTCTGAAGCTTTGTCCGGGCAAACAGCCATAAAATTAAACGGACAGAGGTGACCAAAAGTTCATGTCAGTTAGGTGACCCCTAACTGACATGATAGGAAGTATTACATAAGTTTGATTAGCTGTAACTGAATTTAATACTTAAGGGTGCGGTGGGATAATTACAAAAAATGTCCACGATATCGTCGCATGTAAACCTTTTATTATTTTCATTGTTTTATTGATTTATGCAGTTAATAGGTTGTGTTTTATTTTAATGTGTTTTTCAAAGTTGTATAATGTTATAACTTCAGTATGTGGATCCAGTATTATTTAACAGGTTCCGAAATTACTAAAAATGGCATGCGCCCAAATATCAAAAAATAATATTTCCGAAGAAAAAAAAATATATCAGAAATAATCTTTCAGTTTATGAAAAATTGATATCCATATCAATGTTCATCACTGACGTGAGGAGTGTCGTGTTATTTATGGGTGTGCGAGATGTATTCTCAGATATTGGGGAAGAAAATATATATAGATTATGGTGTCTAGGTGTATTTCCAAAGAAGAGAGAATTACAGCTCATTGGTGAGTTAAGAAGAGCCTAGGAGGTCATAAATGCCAGGCCACTTCCTTGCTGGGGGGTTGGCTGCTGGTCAGCATTCCAGCTGTGAAGGGTCTATAGTTTATGGCACCTCCCAGGGCAGTGTCAACTCACACAAATAGAACATGGCAATGGGGAATAAGTAACTTCTATCTTTAATCCCTTTCAATTGTGTAAATGTGTTCTAATAACCTATTAAATATTGGGTTGGTAAAAAGTCTAAATGATAAATACCTGTAATAGTCTAAACAGTTTAATCTGGGCAGAACTAGTTGGGCATTACAGGGACTGTAATAGGAGCTGGCTGCTGTAGCCAGAGGTGCAGGCAGGATGGTCAGTGGCATCTGATTGGCTGAAAGTGTTAGCATGGTGATCAGTCAGAAGGCTGCATTGACTATGCTGGGTAGCCCAATATTAGAGTTAGATTCACCAATACCATCGAACGTGATACATGTCTGTCTAGGCAGAGACCAGCGGTATGTATTTGCTATATATTATATGCTATAAATATATAATTGTGCAGTATTCATAATTGATGTAATATGATGTTTAGATTGTAACCAAGTGTCATTTGTGTTCTTTTCTCCATTGACTGAATGATAAGGTAGATTTAAAACCACTTAATGTGCCACTTAATGTGCCACATGACACTGAACTAAGTCTGAAAGTCATCCATGACAAGCTAAGCTTACCATGATCTGGGACAGTCTTAGAGTGTTCAAATGATAGCTAGAATTCCTACCAACAGAGCAGATAGAACTGTACCAATAGGACTGTGATCCGGGATACTGAATTCATCTTGTGTTGGGGGAAGTTAGGGGAAGTGTGAACATAACGTGTGAATGTATGATTGTAAGTGTTTATAATTAATATGAATTAATAAAAACCCTATAAAATGCACGTTTGAGTTCATCAAATATAAGCTATCATTGGAGCATTTAGTTCACCTGTGCGTGTTAGTCACTTTACTCTGCCTACTGCATGGGCTGGTCGGAGCCCGGGCACAACATCGCCAAATAACCGAACATTAAGGGTCTTTCTTATGTGGCCCATTCAGCTATGGCCATCCGAATTCTTGTGAATGGGTTGTAGAAGTGTAGAAGGAACTGTATTGAGAGACTATAGGCATGGTACTCTCTCACGGGGTAGGAGAGTAAGGAGACAGTATCACATTCACATCTTAACAGGAAGGAGGACAAGCACAAGCATCTGATAACACTAGATGCCTGCTTTTATCACAGACATGTTCATCAATGTTCCAATGCAGTCAATGAATGTGTGCATCATGCCGTGCTGTCAGAATCCAAGACGTCCAATCTACCTCATGAGCTCATTAAGCAATTGATTTGCTCATTATTCTAATTACTCAAATTGTCCAATTTATAACTTTTAGCAAACAATCTTAGGCTCATCTGCTAGCCTATAGATGACATTTTAATCATAAAAGTTGAAAGGAAACAACATTTCTGGGTTTAACATGGGTCCTATGGCGGTTTACACCATGGTTTGACAGCCCGAAATGTGTACATCCTCTGACAAGTTCCAGATGTAAATTCAGAAGTGTTTCCACGTCTAAAAACAAACTTCATGGTATATAGAAACACTGTAGAAAGTGTCATGCTTTAGTCATAACATGCACAATACCTTCCATATATGAGCTTAACCGCCCCACTCTCTCTCCGCACTATCTCTCTCCTAGATGTTTTTAATGTTATAACAATGTCATAACATTTATATCATAAAAGTTGACATGATTCACCATTTCTGTAGACTATTGGGGTTTAAGTTGTCATTCATTAGAACAAAACTTCCATTTAACAAACATAATACATTATTATAGGGGAAAATAATGGAGCAAAACGTGCAAAAATTCAATTCTGAGGTCAATGACCTCAAGGTCACCAGAGGTCAGTCAGAAAGTGTTTCCACGTCTGAAATCAAACCTTGGGGTGTGTAGATGATATGCTGAAAGTTTCATGCTTTAGTCATAAAATGCACAATTGGTTTGGTTATCCGCCGCACTAAACGCATTGCGAGCTTGTAGAACGGCTATTTTCTAATGGCAAAAATGTATATAGGGCTGAAGTTTATGCATGTTGCTACATTGTTTTATAATAATAATCCAAATCTACAAAGTATCTATAGTAACTAAAACTGTCAAATGTAACGGCTACTCCTTGATCCTCGCTTGTCGTGTGAAATGTGTTATACAACTAAACTTGACTGGAGTTGACTATATGTATTTAATGTATGTGTTGTTGTGCTTACTGTAAATTGCTCTGGATTAAGAGCATCTGCTAAATGCCTAAATTGTAACTTTTATAAAGTAACCGCCAGGGGCATTGTGGGTAACAACAGCCAGCCAGCCTGCATGCTGCCTGCAGTGCAGTACTGCCCAAAAGTCCAAAGTTACACGCACGCACGCACGCACGCACGCGCGCACGCAGAACAGGCTGTCAGTATATGGCATACTGTACATTTGGTTGGGCAGCAGCAGTAGTTGTCATATTTGGAACCGTTCCAAAACGAGACAAAACAAACATGGACAGCATCTCACCACGGGAAGGAAGAGCTCCACTCCAGCAGACCCTATAGCTGGATGTGTGCGGAGGGGAGAGGAGAGGAGAGGAGAGGAGAGAGGCCATGCACCGGCAGGCCCGGAGGGGATGGGAGGGGAGGGGAGGGGAGGGGAGAGGAGAGGAGAGGAGAGGAGAGGAGAGGAGAGGAGAGGAGAGGAGAGGAGAGGAGAGGAGAGGAGAGAGGCCACCGGCAGGCCCAGAGGAACTGTCAGGGAGCTCCGTGGGGGACGCGACATCCAACAGCTGGACAAAAACAAAAAAACATCATCAAAGCTGACAGACAGAGACAGCACTGCTGGACCCCATGATGCTTGAGCATGATGCATGGATGGTGTTGGTTCTGAAAGCACATGTCCCTGCATGCTACAGTACAGCCCCCGGGCCGGGGCACAGTCCCTGTCTGTCAGGGGGACGTGTGTCCCCCTCCTCTCTGCTGTCCTACCGGCCAGTGGCCTGCACAGATAGACACTAGGGCGTTGTATATATTGTATACACTGTACAGTATGTGGACCATGGTGACATTGATCAATTCTTGATTAAAAAAAAGCTTCTAATATATTATTTAGGCCCCAACATCTATAAATCTCACACTATTAAGGCAACCGGCCGGTTCCACGCGCTGCACAAGGTGCCCTTTTTTCACTTGAGCACCTGCCCCTCTAAATGTCTGTGCACGCCACTGCTACCGGCTGTCTCAGGGGCAGAGTCCCTGTCTGTCCTATACCGGCTGTCTCAGGGGCAGAGTCCCTGTCTGTCCCTGTCTGTCCTATACCGGCTGTCTCAGGGGCAGCGTCCCTGTCTGTCCCTGTCTGTCCTATACCGGCTGTCTCAGGGGCAGAGTCCCTGTCTGTCAGGAAGGTCCCCCTTTCTGCTGTCCTATAACGGCTGTCTCAGGGGCAGAGTCCCTGTCTGTCAGGGAGGTCCCCCTTTCTGCTGTCCTATAACGGCTGTCTCAGGGGCAGAGTCCCTGTCTGTCCCTGTCTGTCCTATACCGGCTGTCTCAGGGCAGCGTCCCTGTCTGTCAGGGAGGTCCCCCTTTCTGCTGTCCTATACAGGCTGTCTGGGGCCATCATTTTTCAGGTCCTATGTAGGGGACGACTGTGGCTCGCAGGAGGTATAGAGCAGGTCGTCCAATGATCCGTGGGTCGGCGGTTCAAATCCCGGCTGCTCCTCCTGTCCACATGTCAAAGTGTCCTTATAGGGCAAAGACACTGAACCCTGCATTGCCTCCAGTGGGTTGCCACCATTGGTGTGTGAATGTGGGAAGTGAGGACATTGGGGTCGACTGTTCGCCGCTTCACCTCCCAATGTATGAATGAATAGACCATTGTAAAGCGCATTGAGCACATGGAAAAGCACTATAGAAATGCAATCTATTATTATTATTATTGCTAAGGGATGGCCACCCTATATAGCGTTCACATTTAACCGCATCCATGTTTTTTTTTTGTTTTTTTTCCAGACAATAGCCTTACCTTTTAGGGAATTTAAGCAGGGGCGTGCACAGACATTTAGAGGGGCAGGTGCTCAAGGAAAAGAAAGGGCACCTTGTGCAGCGCGTGGAACCGGCCGGTTGCCTAAATAGTGTGGGATTTATAGATTCTGGGGACTAAATAATATATTAGAAGCTTTTTATTAAGAATTGATCAATGTCACCATGGTCCACATACTGTACAGTGTACATATATATATATTTTTTTTTTCAAAAGGGCACATTGCCAGTGCTCTAGCACCCCCTAGTGTCTATCTGTGCACGCCACTGAATTTAAGCCACCGCCTCTCTTCACTCATATGGATATGAAGAATCAACTTACTGTGAGAAAATCTCCATATTTTAACTTTGGGTTGTGATTTTTGTTAGATTTTCTTTAGTAAACGAACGCCCTATACCTCATCGTACTGCAGCGTCACATGGCCACATCGACAACAGCAGATCTACAACAGGCTTTATACACGCCACGTTTCTTCGAGCCTGTAGATCTGCTACTTTTACTTTTGCTATTTCTCCCTGTTTCGTTTTCTGTCAGTCTCCACAGTGAATCCCCAAATACAGCCTTATTCATCAACAACCATTTTTTTTCTTTTTTGTCTTCATTAGAGTTCATTTGGAAGACAGCAGCCTTAATAAAACAAACTAAAAATATCCTGATACACCAAACGGCTCTACAGACGATTCAATAGCAGCCCCGCCGCCTGCATACCGTATCAGGCCCTTATTTTTAGGCTTGTTGGACAGACTTTCAATCACCCTTAATTTCAGCCAGGATATAATCCTGTTGGACGAGCCTCCCCCGCTGCCTCAGAGCTGATAGAAGCAAAGCTCTCCTTCATGACAGCCCAAATCCACCTGGATCTACCAAGCGCTATCTTTAGAGCTCTCTCTCTGCCCTGGGCTTCAACACAAGGGGTTGCCATGTATGCTTAGTGTAAGCACATTTTGTTTTTGTTTTTTGTAAAGTCGCTTGTTGTGTCTTACACAAACATTAACGCTGACAATGAATGGCGAATTTGACATCATAGTGTCTGAGCAATTAGGCATCTATTTTATACGTCATGATGATGTACGGCGATAAGCTCACTTCACACAAGTGTGATTTATTTGAATGACACTATAGCGATCTGTTTGTAATCTATAGTCGCTTCTTTTTGGCTTTGCATATACACCTGACTGCTTATTTCACCATGCGGCGCTAAGTCTGGCAACACTGTCTCAGCTATCTTTAAAGCTGCTGTGCTTTTGGGCTCAACACCAGAAATACTTTTAGCTCTTGGCTTGCATGTCCTCCCCCTCCCCCTACCCCCCCCCCCCCCCCCCCCCCCAAGCTCTTGGCTTGCATGTCCTCCCCCCCCCCCCCCCCCCCCCCCACACACTCACCCCAAGGCCGAGACTTCAGTGTTCAGAATAACTTGAATGGAATGGGTGTGTGGGGGAATTCTGATTGGAAATCTAGACGGATGCCAGCCTCGCCAAAGAAAGGCCACATTATGATGGTGGTTTTCAAAGTGGTGGTTCTGCCTGGAAGTATTGGAAAGGAACAGGACAAGCAAGAATATAGTGTTTAAAGGTATATTCAGTGATTTGACTTAATTCAAATATCCCTTATTTTTTATTTTTTTCTGGATAATCCTCCCTACTATAGAGTGTGCTGACAATATAAGGAGTTCCTCCCTGTCCCCAGTGAGCCCCTGGGGTCAAAAAACCCTAGTTTCAGTTTTGGTGGCGGGTGGCAAAGCCTTCATCCAATCAGGATGAGAGGGGCCTTCCTCCAATTATGATCGAGTGGGGGCGGGCCTTGGTGCACATGCTGTTGGCCTGTTGCACTTCCCCCCACTGTAGAGCGTGCATGTGCACATTTTGTTACCGGGGCGGACTGGGTGGTTTTCCAAATCACCCAAATCACTGAATGCTCCTTTAATAGAAAAAATCACACCCGTGTGAACTGAGTGGTGTAAGGTTTTATATAGCATGATCAGCTGTGGTCTGACGTGGTCTGACAGCTGGGGTGTTTGTCTGGTGTACGGTATTATATAACGTAAGATATTATATAGCCTAATCAGCTACGAGCTGTGGTCTGGTCAGGAGGGTCTGGCTGGGGTCTGGTCAGGAGGGTCTGTCTTGGTAAAGAGCAGCCGTGATCTAATATTCTCTTGGTGTTGAACAAGACTTTGTCTTGCGTCTCGTCTATTGGGCTTCCCACCGTCTTTAAAGATCTTTGGTTTCAAAGGTCTCAAAGAATGAATGGCCTTCAGGTCTGATTCTGGTAGGGTCGTCTTCGGGTCTGTCTTGCGTCTCGTCTATTGGGCTTCCCACCGTCTTTAAAGATCTTTGGCTAGGTAGGGTCGTCTTCTGATGTGATGATTTGTGACCATGAAGTTGATTCAGCTGGAGTTTTTGTCCGATGTGAGGTATTACATAAGGTAAGGTATTATAGCCTGATCAGCTCTGATCTGACGTAATGAAATCACACCCGGATGTGATTTCACAACTGGCTTTTTTTGTGCAGAAAAAATGAGCATGGTTGCTACGGTCATCCAGTTCACCCGGGTGTGATTTAATTACGTCAGAAATTATTTTGAACATAGCAACCATGCTCATTTTTTCTGCACAAAAAAGCCAGTTGTAGGAGTGGTTTACACCACTCAAAAATATATCCAAACTACAGGCCATACTTCTTGGAGATGTGGAGCTTCTGGGGACCTTGAACTTGGCTCTGCGGAGAGCCTTAAACCATTCTGGGCGGGAATCCCTTTTGGTGTCTTAAGCTATTGAAAAAATAGCAGATCTACAAGCTCATAGCTCATATCTTTGAATACACATTCTTTCAGAGCGAATGTTTTTAACTCAAATCTTTGCTTCCAGGGGGGGGTCCCTGGAACAACATATGTTCAGATGGGGGTCGGCGGTCAATTATATATAATTTTTGGGGTCCTTGACATGAAATATTGAGCACCACTGATACAGAAACATAGGTATTTCAGAAAACTGTGAGGATTTAGAAGACATTTTTTATATTCCGACATCAGGCCTAAATGGCTTAATGATATGCTCCTTAATTGTTCGAGGCCTTGTTGGTTCAAGAACGTCTTTTCTATTATTTCAAGGACCCCCATTTTGAAATCGTCTGTCGAGTGGAAACCTCATTATGTCCAAGAGTGTTACTTTTCAGGATTCAGATAAAAAAAAATAGCAAAATCAGCAGATCTACAAGCTCAAAATGTGTCGCTTCGCGCCACGTTTCAAGCTTGTAGATCTGCTACTTTTGATG
This sequence comes from Electrona antarctica, assembly GCF_951216825.1. Taxonomy (NCBI): domain Eukaryota; kingdom Metazoa; phylum Chordata; class Actinopteri; order Myctophiformes; family Myctophidae; genus Electrona; species Electrona antarctica. The sequence continues at coordinate 43,960,603 of NC_136800.1, read as the reverse complement.
CTTCTATGTGAGACGCTGTGGTGTGATCATGTAGGGCAGGGGTTCTCAACGTTTTTGGCCGGGGACCCCCGAAAATGCTTTGGCAACGTCTCGGGACCCCCGCCCCGCCCCCTCCCGACCCCCAATATAAATTGACTGCTACAATAACCTTAAACCATTTTGGGCGGGAACCCCTTTTGGTGTTTTAAGCATTGTTATAATTTAGCTATTTAAAAATAGCAGATAGCAGAAAAAAATAAATAAATAAATAGCAGACCTACAAGCTCGTAGCGCGCCACTCGGTGGCGCGCTACGAGCTTGTAGGTCTGCTATTTTTTTTATTTTTTTTTTAATAATTTGGCGACCCCCCCGAGGGGTCGCGACCCACGGGTTGAGAACCCCTGATGTAGGGTGTTCATTTATGGGGGGGGGGGGACACAAAAATAATGTTATCAATGCCAAGAATATTTAAGCACATGCTAATCTACTGCTATAATTCACCTTTAGCTAAGCCCCACCCTCTCCCACTTAGACACTCCCACTTGGACACTTTCCAGCCGGGCTCATTCATTCCAATGTAAATATCATGGATTTTACACATTAAATACTGGTTCAGTTTTGGAACCAGACCTTCAAAATCTCTTCCAAATCCGTCAACAAGGCCTGCCATTTGCACTGGAACAATATGTGTGTGACATTTCTTTTTTTAAAACAGTGTTTTATCATATAGGAAAACTATTGGTGGAGAGGTTTGTCTAACCCATGTTATGCTTAGCTGTGATTGGACCATAGCAGTTTGGGGAGGGGCTTAGCTATAGGTCAATTGACGTCCATGTATTTCTACTCACTCAAGTTTGAGAACCACTGACATACGTAGAATTTTTTTTTTAGAAACAGGTTTTTCAGAAAACTGAAAAGAAGCAAAGATTTGAGTAAAAACGTTCGCTCTGAAAAAATATATATTCCAAATTTGCGCCACATTTTCACGATTTTTCAAAAATAGCAGACCTACGAGCTCGTAGCTCGTAGCTCGTAGCTACGAGCTTGTAGATCTACTATTTTTCAACAGCTAAATTATAACATAATGTTTAAAACACCAAAAGGGGTTCCTGCCCAAAATGGGTTAAACTGTGCCTTATGGGTGAGAATGATGAATGGCTCTGGCAGTGGTTTGAGCAGTTTTTCTTGGACAATAAAGAGAGTTTCTACGGACAGTATGTCTTCAGGATGTGAGCTGTAAGTAGTTTTTTGCGAGGAGGGGCGATTCCTTTAAGGATACTATGGGTGAAAAGCACTTTTCAGTCTTGGCCTCGACGGCTGTGTTGACTCTAAGAATAAAGTTGAGTTACACAGACCTCCCTTATGACCCAGGGGTCACCGGCATGCTGGCTAGTGGTGGATATAATATTATGGGCTATATATATTTTTTTTTTGTCAAAATTCAATTTTTGCCACAGACGTACAGAATGAGTGTATAGACCTATAGAGCTATAGCCATGACAATTTCAGGTTAGCCTAGTAGCCAAAAAGTGAACCCGGACATGTTACACCAACGTTTTATGTTAGAAATGTTTAGTATGGGTCCCCAGCATGTAGAAACTGCCGGATGCTAACTTGAATATGTTGGCCAATTTTCATAATTGGCATAATATGTGACCATACCATTAACAACCTATAGAATATATAATATTACAAATTTCATCATGCTTTATCTAGCATGTGGTGTCAAACTATAGGGTTTTCATAATGCTGAATCCATTCCAGGCATTAGCTTTGCAAAAAAAACTCATTGGGCTAAAAACGGCCAATGCCGTCATCACAAATTGATGGTCAGCACATTGTTTTTGGCAGCAAATTTCTATTTTAGTTTTAGTCATAGTCTCTTGATAGTTTTCACTTAGTTTTAGTCACATTTTAGTCACCTGGAATGTGTTAGTGTTAGTTTAGTTTTAGTCGACTAAATGTCATGAGATTTTAGTCGACTAAATCTACAGGTGATTTAGTCGACTAAAATGTGTTTTGGAGGGCCTTGATGCCGTCTAAATGACTGATTTTACACTTGCTGAAAATAGCAGATCTACAAGCTCACAACGCGTCGCGGGCTTGTAGATTGGTTATTTTCAGCATGCAACCAAGTGTAAAATGACTTATACTGGATCTCTTGTCCACTAGTCCCTTCCTAACATTTTAGTCTAGTTTTTATCTGTTGACGAAATTCTCAGTATATTTAGTCATCATAGCTTAGTTTTCATGTAGTTTCCATCTAGTTTTCGTCAGTGAAAGAAAGGCCCATTTGCAAAAATGGCCTCCCATCCGTGCACCTCCATGTTAGTGAACGTTCATATCTCTCGTCTTGTATCGTTCCACTTTTGCCGTGACCACCATTCATTTCTCAATTGATATTTTAATTGCATGTTCAAGACCTCTTATCCCACGTGCACCCGACATCGTTGCACATCGTAATGGCGATAATAAAGCCACCAATTGAAATCCGTAGCTGCCCAGGGACTTTTCCATTAGAAAATTAGCTCCATTAGCTAAACTCTAACACGTTTATATTGGTGTGGAAAATGAAAGGTTGATGAATTTGCAGCCCCTGGCAAATAAATAAATAAGGGTTGGGGCTGCCTTAACGAGGGAGCTTAATCTGCTCCGTGACTCACCATGCGGGGGGGGGGGGGGAGAGAGATGGAGAGAGATAGGGAGAGGGAGAGAGAGAGGAACAGGGAGGGGGGGAGAGAGAGGGAGAGAGAGAGGAACGGAGGGGGAGAGAGAGGGGGAGGGAGGGGGTAGGGGGGGAGAGAGAGAGAGGGAGAGAGAGAGGGAGAGAGAGAGAGAGGAACGGAGGGGGAGAGAGAGAGAGGGAGGGAGGGGGGAGAGAGAGGGGGAGAGAGAGAGAGAGAGAGAGAGAGAGAGGAACGGAGGGGGAGAGAGAGAGGGGGAGAGAGAGAGAGAGAGAGAGAGAGAGAGGGAGGGGGGGGGGGGGCAGTGTCAACATATCTCATATATCAGGCTGTGACAAAACACAGACAGACAGACAGACAGACATCCAAGGATAAAATGATGGCACTTAAACCAATGAGAGAGAGCATGAAACGGCGAGTTCCTAAAACAAATAACTCGGCAGGAGGCTGCTTCAGCCAATGGGCTCGGTCCGTGCAGCAGCCAGCCAGCCAGCCAATCAGAGCAGCCGGCCTGACGCTGCGATACGGCCCACATTACATTAAAGGAATGTAATGATTTATCTCTGTTCGCCGCTGAGAGGTATCGTCACGGGGGCTTTTTGATTAAGGCCATCAGTTAGTAGACATTAGCCACGGGAGCACGCACACACAGAGACACAGACTCACGCACGCACACAGACACACGCACGCACACACACACACACACACACACACACACACACACACACACACAGACGGGCCATCCCAGGGCGAGGGGGTCCTGTACTACAGTACTGTCCTGACTCGTGTCCTCTTCAGAGCAGCGTGGTCGTCCTGCCATCGGTGACATGACGGGCGCACAGCGGACGGTATGCGCCCATGGCTCCGCGGGCTATAGGGAGCGCGGCGGGGGTTAAGTACCCGTGTGCCGTGTTTTCGCGGTAGATTATGACCTGCGTCTTCCCCCCTCCCCCACCACCGCCCCCCGCTCTCTCTCTCTCGTCCTCGCTTTCATCCATCATTGCTGTCACTCCCTCCGGTATGAGAGAGAAATATTACAAGGCCGCCACAATGAACATAGAACTCGCCCAATCCAAGGCCTGCCATTCACTACAACACTCTGCAACTAGAAAAGTGCAATTTTGGAAAAATTGCAAAGTGTGCTTGCCGCAGTCGCTTACATAGGCCCCTCCCACTAAGTTTGGGAGGGGCCTCTGATTTGATTAAACCACCCGCGACATGTGATTCAAATGTGGGATGGATTGGACATTCTGTTCGTGATTTGTGGCATTTTTTGTAAACTGGAAGACAGACGAGCGGGTAGGATAGGGACACACAAATTACTTGAATTACTGCTTTCTGAGTGTTTAGTGTTATGTAACTAGAACATTTCCTGGTTATGGCAATACTTCTTCCCATAGTTACTATATTATTAGTCCAATTAAGCTTAGGATCTAATACCACTCCCAGTAGTTTAGCCTCTGCTATACCTGTTCTACTGGCTTCTAAGTGACCGGCTCAGTTGAGGATCACCCTCTAGCTTATGTCTAGATCCAAACACCATGCATTTGGTTTTAGCAATGTTCAATACTAATTTATTCTCACCAACCCAATCCGCTACTGTTTTTATTTCATAATTTAGTATATCATTTAACTGGGGACAGAGAGGAACTCCTTATATGGTCAGCATATAGTAAGGAAGATTACCACAACAAAACAAAAAAATGATTGTCCTATAAAGGAATGAATGAAGAGCTTTTATTGAAATTGTATTTGTAATTGAACAGTTTGGAATCTATGATACTTGTGGGAAAAAAATTAAAATAGTAAAATACCAAGAAAAAAAAACGTTTTAATACTGAATTTGAAACGTATTATATTGTATGAACTGGTAAATGGTAAATGGTGCATTTATATAGCGCCTTTATCCAAGGCGCTTTACAGAGACTGAGTGAATTGATTTCACAAATGAGACCCAGCTGTGATCTGTCGCTTAGCTAGCCTATACCTGCGTCTTCTCTTTGAGACATACTCTAGTTCAGGGGTTCTCAACGTTTTTGGCCGGGGACCCCCGGAAATGCTTTGGCAATGTCTCGGGACCCCCGCCCCGCCCCCTCCCGACCCCCAATATAAATTGACTGCTACAATAACCTTAAACCATTTTGGGCGGGAACCCCTTTTGGTGTTTTAAGCATTGTTATAATTTAGCTATTTAAAAATAGCAGATCTACAAGCTCATAGCGCGCCACCGAGTGGCGCGCTACGAGCTTGTAGGTCTGCTATTTTAGAAAAATCGTGAAAATATTTTTTAAAAAAAAATCTTTTTTTTTTTTTTTTTAATAATTTGGGGACCCTCTAAAATAATTTGGCGACCCCCCCGAGGGGTCGCGACCCACGGGTTGAGAACCCCTGCTCTAGTTAGTTGTTCCCAAACTGTGGTGCGCGCACCCCTTCTAGGGGGTGCGTGCACCCCTTCTAGGGGGTGCGCGACATGAAAAGTCTAATGGTGGTGCTATGGATTTATTTGAAATATAATATGCCAATATATGGCGTATAACGCATTTTGGCACGCAGGCCTTCCTCAGCATTTCAAACTAGAGTCTAGTTTGAAACGCTGAGGAAGGCCTGCGTGCCGAAACGCGTTCATGTCTCTAGGTGGACTGCTGCTGCTTCATGTGATTTCATGACATAAAGAAACTCAAGAGTTGCGGATATTCCCATTTTTCCTTTGATCTTCAAGAATCATCAGCTACAGAGACTATCAACTTGACTCCCTGAGTAGAGCGTGCCTTCACCTATAACGGTTTTGTTCATCTCCATAGTATGACTTGTGCTTTTTTTTCTTTATTTTCTTTCGTAAATTAGCGTCATACTTGATCATACTACAACGTCACACAAAGGCATGCAACAGTAGCAGATCTCCAAGCTCGAAGCGCGTTTTGAGATCTTCTGCAACTTTTGATAATTATAGGTTTCCACTGGACAGAGACGATAACCATGCCAATTCTAACCGGGATTGTAATGCTTCTACGGAAAGGCACTTCATTCACTTCACTGGAAAGGTCAAAACGACCTCTAACAATCTCCATATTCATATATTCATCCGTGCATTATCTGTACAAGGCTGCTGTAAAAGGAAAAGGGGGGGAAAAAAATCAATTTCTATCTGAGATAATCTGACACGCGCTGACATCTTCAGTCGAGCCTCTCTTGTCCCATAATTGAAATTCAGCCGCTCGTGTGGCCATGGGTTCCACGTCACATATGTAGCCATGCCTGGTCCACTAACAACCACGCTGGTGTGGCCATGGGTTCCACGTCACATATGTAGCCATGCGTGGTCCACTAACAACCATGCTGGTGTGGCCATGGGTTCCACGTCACATATGTAGCCATACCTGGTCCACTAACAACCACGCTGGTGTGTGGCCATGGGATCCACATGTACCCTACCTGGTCCACACACAACCACGCTGGTGTGGCCATGGGTTCCACGTAACAGATGTAGCCATACCTGGTCCACTAACAACCACGCTGGTGTGGCCATGGGTTCCAGATGTACCCTACCTGGTCCACTAACAACCACGCTGGTGTGGCCATGGGTTCCACATGTACCCTACCTGGTCCACACACAACCACGCTGTGGTGTGGCCATGGGTTCCACATGTACCCTACCTGGTCCACTAACAACCACGCTGGTGTGGCCATGGGTTCCACATGTACCCTACCTGGTCCACTAACAACCACGCTGGTGTGGCCATGGGTTCCACATGTACCCTACCTGGTCCACTAACAACCATGCTGGTGTGGCCATGGGTTCCACATGTACCCTACCTGGTCCACTACCAACCATGCTGTTGTGTGGCCATGGGTTCCACATGTACCCTACCTGGTCCACTAACAACCACACTGGTGTGGCCATGGGATCCACATGTACCCTACCTTGTCCACTAACAACCACGCTGTGGTGTGGCCATGGGTTCCACATGTACCCTACCTGGTCCACTAACAACCACGCTCGTGTGGCCATGGGTTCCACGTAACAGATGTAGCCCTACCTGGTCCACTAACAACCACGCTGGTGTGGCCATGGGTTCCACGTCACATATGTAGCCCTACCTGGTCCACTAACAACCACGCTGGTGTGGCCATGGGTTCCACATGTACCCTACCTGGTCCACTAACAACCACGCTGGTGTGGCCATGGGTTCCAGATGTAGCCTACCTGGTCCACTAACAACCACGCTGGTGTGGCCATGGGTTCCACATGTACCCTACCTGGTCCACTAACAACCACGCTGGTGTGGCCATGGGTTCCACATGTACCCTACCTGGTCCACACACAACCACGCTGTGGTGTGGCCATGGGTTCCAGATATCCCATACCTGGTCCACTAACAACCATGCTGTTGTGTGGCCATGGGTTCCACATGTACCCTACCTGGTCCACACACAACCACGCTGTGGTGTGGCCATGGGTTCCAGATATCCCATACCTGGTCCACTAACAACCACGCTGGTGTGGCCATGGGTTCCACATGTACCCTACCTGGTCCACTAACAACCACGCTGGTGTGGCCATGGGATCCACATGTACCCTACCTGGTCCACTAACAACCACGCTGGTGTGGCCATGGGTTCCACATGTACCCTACCTGGTCCACACACAACCACGCTGGTGTGGCCATGGGTTCCACATGTACCCTACCTGGTCCACACACAACCACGCTGGTGTGGCCATGGGTTCCACATGTACCCTACCTGGTCCACTAACAACCACACTGGTGTGGCCATGGGTTCCACATGTACCCTACCTGGTCCACTAACAACCACGCTGGTGTGTGGCCATGGGTTCCACATGTACCCTACCTGGTCCACACACAACCACGGTGGTGGATTCCCACGCACGACGTTGGGTGGAAAGGAAACCATTCCATTTTTTTAATTAGCCTACTTTCTGATAAAAGTTAAATAAAAAAAAACATTGTACTTTTTCGTTAACACTCGCAAGTAAAGGCCCACACAATTTTTTTCCCCCCTGCAATGTGATTGGCTACTGCCTCCAGATGCTTTTTTTTAAAGATTTGTTTTTGGCTTTATTGGAAAGAGGGAGGGAGAGAAGGGGAGAGACATGCACACAGGTCGTCATGATCGGGACTCGATATATAGGCCAAAGCCTATATATGTGGCATGATGCGCCTGGACCACTAGGCCAGCGGGCGCCCGAGCCCATTGTCTTTTAAATTGAACAATGGGCTGTCTGGACGTGAAGTCCAGGGGAGGAGGAGGGGGTGACAGGGGTCATTGTGACCGAAAACGAATAGGCAGAGATGGTATAAGTATGCTTAAATTCACATTTAGAAAATGTTTCAGAAAAAAAAACACGATTTGAATCGAATATTTAGGAAAAGTCTTGGAAGGGCAACCTTCTGAGAACGAAAATACATCACATGGATGCAACTGGGGACGTATCCTCAGTGATGTATCCCAACTGGGGACATATCCTCAGTGATGTATCCCAATGTCATCACCTGGGACGTATCCTCAGTGATGTATCCCAAGGTCATCACCTGGGACGTATCCTCAGTGATGTATCCCAAGGTCATCACCTGGGACGTATCCTCAGTGATGTATCCCAAGGTCATCACCTGGGACGTATCCTCAGTGATGTATCCCAAGGTCATCACCTGGGACGTATCCTCAGTGATGTATCCCGAGGTCATCACCTGGGACGTATCCTCAGTGATGTATCCCAAGGTCATCACCTGGGACGTATCCTCAGTGATGTATCCCAAGGTCATCACCTTGGACGTATCCTCAGTGATGTATACCGAGGTCATCACCTGGGACGTATCCTCAGTGATGTATCCCAAGGTCATCACCTGGGACGTATCCTCAGTGATGTATCCCAAGGTCATCACCTGGGACGTATCCTCAGTTATGTATCCCAAGGTCATCACCTGGGACGTGTCATCACCTGGGACGTATCCTCAGTGATGTATCCCAACAGGGGACGTATCCTCAGTGATGTGTCCCAACGGGGGACGTATCCTCAGTGATGTATCCCAAGGTCATCACCTGGGACGTGTCATCACCTGGGACGTATCCTCAGTGATGTATCCCAAGGTCATCACCTGGGACGTGTCATCACCTGGGACGTATCCTCAGTGATGTATCCCAAGGTCATCACCTGGGACGTATCCTCAGTGATGTATCCCAAGGTCATCACCTGGGACGTATCCTCAGTGATGTATCCCAAGGTCATCACCTGGGACGTGTCATCACCTGGGACGTATCCTCAGTGATGTATCCCAACAGGGGACGTATCCTCAGTGATGTGTCCCAACGGGGGACGTATCCTCAGTGATGTATCCCAAGGTCATCACCTGGGACGTATCCTCAGTGATGTATCCCAAGGTCATCACCTGGGACGTGTCATCACCTGGGACGTATCCTCAGTGATGTATCCCAACGGGGGACGTATCCTCAGTGATGTGTCCCAACTGGGGACGTATCCTCAGTGATGTATCCCAAGGTCATCAGGGTTTTGGGTCTCGCGAACACCAAACCCTTCACTCGGCCGGTGACCCAGCCGGGGTGATCAAGGCCCGACTTACGTCCCAGTAGCTACCCTCGATCAGACCCACTAGGGAAAGACCAGGGCCACACAATCCGTTTGGAACCACTCCGGAACTGCTATGCCGGGACTGAGAGGTACTATATGAGCTTCACGAGGCAAAGATAATCGACTTCAAAATCTCCAAATGGGTCAGAAAGAGCTCACAGACACTCTAGTGTAAGTGTTAATTAATGCCCTACTTCATCGTACGAGTGTGTCGACGGATACATGGGGCGAAAAGTACGTGTTCCCCCATGCTTGTCTGTCTTTCTTTTTCTTTTTTTTTTTACAAATCTCCATCGCACTTCATCTCCGGGTACGTATACGTGCTCCGTTCGTGTCCCTCTCCATTTCCTCTCAAGTGGTCCTGCACTCTGTGTGTTCCCTCCTCTCCTCCTTTCCATTCATCGGCACGCACGCACGCACGCACGCACGCACGCACGCACGCATGCACGGACGCACATAGGCACACACACAGAGAGAGAGAGCATATGCATACATGCACATCCATCTCTTTTCATTTGGTTTTAATTGCCACTTTTCAGCCCTCTAATCTGATTAGCGGAGAGGAGTGGTGCAGAGAACGATAAGGCAAAGGCGGTGATTGAATTAGAACCTGCGTGCGTGCGTGCGTGCGTGCGTGCGTGCGTGCGTGCGTGCGTGCGTGTGTGTGTGCGTGCGCAACTGTGCGTGTGTGCGGTCGGCGTGTGCGTGAGTGCAATCTCGACGGCATTGCAAATGAGGATAAACTTCAGTGCTCTCGTCACTTGTGGTGGACTTTTTTTTTTAAATAAAAATGCTATAATTCAACAGTAATATCACCAGAAACACAGCTGTCTGTAGCCAGACATTCTACAATCTGAGTAATCTGTTTGTCATTTCCGTTCGTAAAAATATATATTTTAAAATGTCTTTAGAGCTAATTTTTGTATTTCCATTTCTGCTAAGCAGCAAGCTACTGCATATGGTGTTGCTTGCCGGAAAAAAAACCCTCATTTATAGCATAAAATGTGGCTTTAGTTTCTGATAGCTCGCTGGATTGATGTGTATACACACGCACGCACAGTCGCATGCGCACAGTCGCACACACACACACGCACACGCACACGCACACACACATGGAGGCTTTGGAACGATGACTAATTACAATACGGTGGGGTACGCTGTACACAATTATCTTTGTTTCTTTGTGTTTGTTATGCACTGATAATCTATTAAGAAAAGCTGTCCTTCCATGAAGGTTCTATGTGTTCCAATTGGAGGAATGAATAAAACAAATTCTACCTGCTGCCATTTGACTCATGCTGGTGGTGTTTATAGGACAAGACAAACATTTATTGAGTATTTTCAGTTTGTAATCAGATGTTATATAGAAAAAATTGTACTCAATTCATATAATTTTAATATCAAATTATTATATTAATTATGCATGTACATTATACTTGACAATTATTGTAGATCTTTCTTGACATATCTTGTAGATTTTACTGGAAAATGTTAAGTAGATTATTAAAACGGATTACGTATTTCATACAATATCTAGATCTTGTTTAATTTAAAAAAAAACATTTTTAACTCAATTGGTTTCATTGTTTTTTTTTTAAATAAATGGGGGTGGGATTTTTATATCGGTGTATGCTTTAGACGACTGTAAACATTAAACGGAAGGGGCGAGGAGGCTCCAGTTCCACTTTATATTTTACTCTTCCGTTCTCCAGACTGTATGACTGTAGCATTTGAACATTTGCGAGAGGTAACGCGAGACCAGAAACACATAACGAAATATCCCAGAATGACCATCTACTGCAGTATATATCAGGCCTGTTACTCTGAGAGTGTTCAAATGGAACATGTGTACACTCTCAGAGAGTACAATAGTTGGACTGTTCATTGTAAATCAGTGTCAGACATAAAGCCTTATGAAGAAAACCTGGAGACTTGAGATTCAGTAATTGGGCCTTATAATCAAAATAAGAGCAATTATGGTGTGTAAAAACTAAAACCAAACATTTGCCACGGACTAGGAGAAGTCTTGCCTCGGATACATTGTGCCTGTGTACGGTACGGACATTATTGTCGAGTGTCGAGAATAACTACAGGTTTCAATCAATTTGGTTCATCTTTAATTAAAGGTGGCCTTACACTAGCCGATAATCGGGCATTTTTGACGCTCGGGGGGTGCCCGACCGCTCAAAGCGCGATCGGGATCGGCCCGATCAACATCAAGAATGTTTGATATTTGCTCTGCCCCGCTCCGATTATCCTGTAGTGTGTGGTGCTATCAGATTTCCGATTGAAAAAAATCGGCTAGTGTAAGGCCACCTTTACTCTGCCTGTTTGATGGCATTGTCACGGTAGTTTGGGTAAACACACAAGGTCTCAGTTTAAGATCTTTTTCTGCCGTTATTTGATGGTGTACACTGTTCAGTATGCTGACAGGAAATGGGAAGAAAGGAATGCCCTACTTGATCAAACAATACCGCGTCACACAAAAAGCATCACGATCAACCATTTGCTATTTTGGAATTTGAATCCTGCAATCTGCAGTCTGCAATCTGCAGTCTGCAGTCTGCAATCTGCAGTCTGCAGTCTGCAATCTGCAGTCTGCAATCTGCAGTCTGCAATCTGCAATCTGCAGTCTGCAGTCTGCAGTCTGCAGTCTGCAATCTGCAGTCTGCAATCTGCAGTCTGCAGTCTGCAGTCTGCAGTCTGCAGTCTGCAGTCTTTGGCTGTTTCTGTGTGACACTCGGCTGTAGTATATATCTGCTGTCGGAAGGAAACCTCATAACTCAAAAATTTTCATTTTTCAGGAAATGAAGAAAACCTTATATTTTTAAAACAATACAATAGCCTCATCAAAGTTGGTGTTGTAACTATATAGTGTCAATTACTTCCATGAGAGAGGGGGAGAGGTGCTGGAGTTAGTTGCTTTAGCAGACATGTTGAGGGTCCAATGGAGTTAAGAGGTTTTGTCCAAAGCACTTTTTACTACTTTCCATTGGTTCGATATTTTCGAAACAACACACCGACGTAATGGGTGTTTATTGTTTATGCCACTGATGTATGCCAAAACTATTATGAGGTTTCCTCTGAACTGAGTAGGATGCACAAAAACAATACAAAACAAAACGTTAGATATGGAGATGGGAGGTTTCTGTCCCGTGTTTTGGACATACAGTACGTATACAGTACAAGGTTCCTCTACCCCAGGGGTTCTCAACGTTTTTGGCCGGGGACCCCCGGAAATGCTTTGGCAACGTCTCGGGACCCCCGCCCCGCCCCCTCCCGACCCCCAATATAAATTGACTGCTACAATAACCTTAAACCATTTTGGGGCGGGAACCCCTTTTGGTGTTTTAAGCATCGTTATAATTTAGCTATTGAAAAATAGCAGATCTACAAGCTCATAGCGCGCCACCGAGTGGCGCGCTACGAGCTTGTAAGTCTGCTATTTTTGAAAAATCGTGAAAAAAAACCAAAAAAAAAAACCTTTTTTTTTTTTTTTTAAATAATTTGGGGACCCCCCTAAAATAATTTGGCGACCCCCCGAGGGGTCGCGACCCATGGGTTGAGAACCCCTGCTCTACCCAACTATTTATTTCTCCTCTTCTCTCCTGCTGCAGTTTAGTGAATTCCCGGGAGAAGGTAAACGGGAGGGACGTGACATTTCCAGCGGTGATTGGAAGTCGTGTGTTACTCGCACACAACAAATATGACCCGAGTCGGCCTGATGGGGGTGCTATAATTAAAGGTCAAAGCTTTGCACTTTGGAAAGGTTGTCACTCCTACGCTGTGAGTGAGCGCGAGCGACGCCAAACTTTCTCTTTGACACTCTCACCCCACTGAGCAAGACTCGGCCATTAGACGCCTGTCTAAAAAAATGGGTTATAACTGGTCTAAAGATGTAAGTTTGTTAGCGGAGCTCAGACGTTGATTAGCGTTGAAACAACGTTGTTTCAAAGTCTAATCTAATCCTAGACCGCTAAAAAACATTCATTTTTAGACCAGTTTTAACCCATTTGTATACAGCCTTTTAGACGTATTTTAGACATTAGTTGCGACCGAAGGTCTCAGTTAACTATGGAATCATGTCATTTCCCATGTGTCGGGAACCATAGGTGAAAACTTGACGGAACACAACTCTGTATAACAAAATGAAGTAAAAACGTCTATAGACTGAGACTTAGGGAAACATTTTTCCTTTTATTTTTGATCATGCTCATGAAGTGCTCTGTGCTCAACGTGCAATTACAAAGCAAACGTTTCGGTCCTAAGACCTTCGTCAGTTCTATATCCTGACGAAGGTCAGATATAGCACTGACGTGCTACGTATATCAGTGCTATATCCGCTCCTGTAGTTAAGTTTGAAGAAAAGGACGAAGAAAGGCGCATCAGTTTTCTCAGTGCTTCAGGGAACCATAAATGGTAAATGGTGCATTTATATAGCGCCTTTATCCAAGGCGCTTTACTTACAGTAGATTGTGCATTGCATTCACCCATTCACACAAATTCACACACCTTTACATAGATTGTGCATTACATTCACCCATTCACACACATTCACACACCTTTACATAGATTGTGCATTACATTCACCCATTCACACACACATGCATACACTGATGGCGGAGGAAACCATGCAAGGTACCAACCAGCACATCAGGAGCAATTAGGGGTTCAGTGTCTTGCTCAAGGACACTTCAACACTAACTTTGAGGGAGCCGGGTTCGAACTGGCGACCTTGCGGTTACCATCCGGAAACTCTACCCCTGAGCCACTGCCGCCCCAGCATAGGAACCATATAGGTCTTGTGGCATCATGTGACATCATCAGGGATGGAGATGTGGAGACACTGATGTTGATGACGCTGATGAAATTAAGTAATGCAGATGTTTAACAATAATGGAACTCTTGGGAAAGCGTAAAAATGTTACGCTTTCAAGAGTTAAGGATCTATAAGGGTCCATTTGGTTACCAATTCTCTCCCATCATGTAGCTGTCTGGGGACCACCATGGAACCCCCTCAAGGACCACCGGTGGTCCCCGGACCACTGGTTGAAAACCACTGACGTAAATGAACGAGCGCCACCTGTTTAATGTTATCTTTAATGCATGAAAATCTAATCTAATACGACACCCTGGAATGGAAACGGTCAGGGCAGCGTGTGTGTGTGTGTGTGTGTGTGTGTGTGTGTGTGTGTGTGTGTGTGTGTGTGTGTGTGTGTGTGTGTGTGTGTGTGTGTGTGTGTGTGTGTGTGTGTGTGTGTGTGTGTGTGTGTGTGTGTGTGTGTGTGTGTGTGTGTGATACTTTGCGAGCGTGCGCTCGCTCGATACTTTGCGAGCGAGCGCGTGAGTGTGTGATATTTGCTCTCCTTGCTGTGCGTTTAATAAGCATGCATGTGTCGAGATATGAAATTTGCTATATTCTCCCCACAGCTCACAGTGCAAACCCACTCAGGTGAATTCATGAATACCATATGGGCGAACGTGCACTAATGTAATATGTCACACATGCACTCTACTCACCTGCGCAGTCTGCTCGCGCGCATGTGCACACACATACACCTCCCTCTCACACTATTCCATACCCATGCAGACTTATAAGAACAGCCAAACCAACACACAGGCACGTGAGGCAGCTGTATGCCTCACACTGTACTGTACTGTACTGTACTGTACTGTACTGTACTGTACTGTACTGTACTGTACTGTACTGTACTGTACTGTACTGTAGACACATTTCCCTTGTGGACAATAAAGTTTACCTTGACCCTGTACTGTACTGTACTGTACTGTACTGTACTGTACTGTACTGTACTGTACTGTACTGTACTGTACTGTACTGTACTGTACTGTACTGTACATCTCTCCCTCCACCTTATATTGGCTCATGTGGCAAAACTCGTTATGCAATGCTCAGTCAATACTTGTGCTTTGATTTGAAATGTACCCATTTTGCATACTGTGAAATAAAAATAATCAATCAATCAATCAATCACAGTGCAGAATGCGTCCTCAGACACCATCTCTAGAATTAATTAGAAGATTGTATGGTCTGTCAGCTGGAAAACTCGTATTGTACTTTAGGTGCAAAACTGATGCATTTCCAGGTTGTGCCTCTGCTACTCGTTGTGATGGTTTTGTTTCCAGGTTGTGCCTCTGCTACTCGTTGTGATGGTTTTGTTTCCAGGTTGTGCCTCTGCTACTCGTTGTGATGGTTTTGTGTGACGCTGCAGTGTGATCGGATCATTCAGGCCTGACGTTGAAATGTATTATGTCTTCTAAATCATGACAATTCTCTTAAAAACATGTTTCTATATCAGTGGTGCTCAATATTTCATGTCAAGGACCCCACAAATAGCAGAACTACAAGCTCATGGCGTGGCACTCAGTTCCGCGCTACGAGCTTGTAGAAAAAAAGGCAGGGTACAACACTTTTTGTTTTGTTTTTCTTCTTAATAATACTTTGATCAAAACATTGTGTTTATTGTCATGATTTGTCGAGAGCCGAGTTGGCTGTCCGACGCCATAGAGTAAGACAGAGTTATGAAAACTCTGTTCACTTCATGAGGCTTCAGTCCAATGGTGGCTCTCCTACATAGACTTCTATTGGTCACTTCATGGGGCTTCAGTCCCTCTCCTACATAGACTTCTATTGGTCACTTCATGGGGCTTCAGTCCCTCTCCTACATAGACTTCTATTGGTCACTTCATGGGGCTTCAGTCCCTCTCCTACATAGACTTCTATTGGTCACTTCATGGGGCTTCAGTCCCTCTCCTACATAGACTTCTATTGGTCACTTCATGGGGCTTCAGTCCCTCTCCTACATAGACTTCTATTGGTCACTTCATGGGGCTTCAGTCCCTCTCCTACATAGACTTCTATTGGTCACTTCATGGGGCTTCAGTCCCTCTCCTACATAGACTTCTATTGGTCACTTCATGGGGCTTCAGTCCCTCTCCTACATAGACTTCTATTGGTCACTTCATGGGGCTTCAGTCCCTCTCCTACATAGACTTCTATTGAGCATGGGGACAACCAACTGGGACAAGTCCTGGACCGGAAGTAGGCAGAAATGCATTGGACTCAGGCAACAGCCCAGCTTTAATGATCTTAAAAATCCCTTTATTTAAGATTGTTTTGTAGTAATCGTACAACATAAACATTAAAGAGACTTTAGTTGTTACTGTACAATACTTTAAAATAGCTAAAATAGCTCTTATTTGCGCCGCCCTCGTCGAAAACAATGTATTTGTAAACTTTATTTTTACATTTGAGAGCGAACGTTTTTAACTAAAATCTTTGCTTCTGAGAGGTTCCTGGAACAACATATTTTCAGATGGGGGTCGGCGGCCAATTGCATATAAATGTTGGGGTCCTTGACATGAAATATTGAGCACCACTGATATAGAAACATAGGTATTTCAATAGAGGCACAAACTAGGGCGCATCCGTGGGATGCCGCTGAACTCGACACAACTTGTTTAACATTTTGCAGAAAGCCGTTATGGGCTTGTAGCTCGGCCTCCTCCGGTGCACGCCGGAATGCAACAAAGGACAAATCAGGCACTACTAAAGAGGTTG
Source organism: Electrona antarctica (assembly GCF_951216825.1). NCBI lineage: Eukaryota > Metazoa > Chordata > Actinopteri > Myctophiformes > Myctophidae > Electrona > Electrona antarctica. The sequence continues at coordinate 43,943,757 of NC_136800.1, read as the reverse complement.
AGTGGCTTTCAGGTCACAGTGGGTGGATTGCATCTTCATTTTAACATAATTCATTCACTGTGTTGGTTTCATTTTATACGCCGTCAGGAGTTACATTATTGTTAATCATCTGCATTACTATATTTACACGTAGTCTATACACAATGACGACAGACATTCAAATGCAGGCTGTCTGAGGTAAATGTAATCAAGTCTTGCAAAGCAAGATAATAGCAATTCTGCCTAGTCGTGCGGACATCCAGATCATCATTGGGCCGTCCTCCAGACACTGGCCTTGTGGTTAGAGTGTACGCTCTGAAACTGGGAGGTTGGGGGTTCGATCCCCGGCATGGGTCATATCCCAAAGACTGTAAAAATGGGACCCACAATGCCCTCCCTGCTTGGCACTCCACATCAAGAGATGGGTCAAATGTGGAGAACGACGGTAACGTTGTGTGACAAATCGTACGACTTTTGACTCCCTTCTTAGCACAGTCCCCACCATGTTTGCATTATCCTGCATGTCTCCGAGGGGGTCATTGCCATGCACGCCAATCCGGGAACCCATCGGCAAAAAATAAAAATAAATTCACCTTTAGCAAAGCCCCGCCCTCTCGACACTCCCAATTGGACACTTTCCAGCCAGGCTCATTCATTCCAATGTAAATATCATGGATTGTACACATTAATACTGGTTAATTTTTGGAACCAGACCTTTAAAATCTCTTCCAAATCCGTCAACAAGGCCTATCCATCTCTGGTCTGGGGACCACCAAGGGTCCTTGAGTGAGTTCCAGGGGGTCCCCGCAGCTAAATGATAGGTATATAATTGAATGGATCTTTAGTGGATCTTTAATGTATTTGTACACTCTGAGTAAAATTGATTGATTTTACAATATAAATTGCGGTCCCATGGATAGAAATGCCATTAAAAGGAGGAGCCTATTGCATATCAAACTGGGGTTATTGAAGTTAAACTGTTTGAGAATCACTGCTAAAGCGGTAGAAATCTTCCCTTATTGGGGTCTCTGGCATGTGTTCTCAAATGGGCCGTCCACGGAATAATTAGTGTCAATTTGTGGGGTCCTCCTTGGCATGAAAAACTCTGAGAACCACTGGCCTAGCCGACACGGACCCCCGAAATGAACGGCAGCCCCGTGGGCACCCTCCTCTTGTACTCGGCGTACTCCTCGCCGAAGAAGCGCACGAGCGCCAGCTCCTCCTCCTCGACGCGGCGGCGGAAGTAACGCCAGCCGGCCACGGTGTAGCCCAGCGCGCACACAGGGTTGCCCAGCAGCAGCTGCGTGCCCACGCTCCACTGGAGCCAGCCGGCGTAGGCCGGGTGGCGGGCGTACGCATAGACGCCGCGCGTCACCAGCACGTGGCCGCGCGCCCTCTCGCTCTGAACCACGTGGTTGAAGTTGGAGCCCGCCGTCAGCATGGCGGCCTTGCGCACGCCGTCGCCGCCCAGCGCCATCGCCAGGCCCGCGGCGGCGCTGAGCCGGCCCAGCCACAGTCCTCCGCCTCCTCGCTCGGGCGGCGCGGCCAGCCTCCACGCGGCGAACTCCAGCCAGGAGAGCGCCGCCGCCAGGCCGTACTCGGCGCTGTGGTTGAGCAGGAAGGAGTCGGCGGAGAGGCTGCGCGGGTTGGCGGCTGCCGTGGCCAGGTACTCGGAGTAGTGGAAGAAGGACAGGGAGCACACGTACCAGCCCAGGCGCGTCCACGTGGTGCGCGAGAGTCCCAGGACGAGGCCGCAGCCGAAGGCCACGCCCAGGAAGCAGGCACGCACGGCCACCTGGTAGAGGGGCGAGCGGGGGCCACCGTACGCCAGCAGCAGCAGCGCGTTGACGGCCGCCACGTGGACGCAGATCGCTCCCGCCGCGTAGTCGGTGGACGGCGGCCAGTCGAGACGTCCCAGCGAGGCTCCGGCGACGGGGATCAGGAGCACGCTGAGGCCCAACAGGAAGCTCTTTATGCTCACTCTGCCCTCCAGGACCAGCCGGCTTTTCTTCTCCTTCTTCTTGTCGCCGTGATGGAAATCTATGCCCTCCATTGTTGCTCTAGGTCACCGTGAAATGTTAGAACGTTATCGACGCGCTCCAGGCGTCACAGGGGCCTTTGTTGGTTGCGGTTTCCTCTTTTTGTCACCCTGTCGTTAACCGGGAGGTTAGCAACCTCCTCTGACGTTCCTGTGATGGCATCTATGACATATATCTATAATGCCTCCATATTTGGGCAAGCTTATACGGCTCGATCCGTCTGCCATCGACATCGAAAATGTGAGTAAAACGTTTCAAAAACATACAGAACACGCGTGAAAACAAATTTGTGGGGTTAGCCGTTTGACATTGAACAAGACATTTTGTGGTGATGGGACCAGTGGTTTGCGAGATTAGACAGACATTTTTTACATTTTGTGTGTTTCTTTACTACAGCGTCTCACAAAAGCATAAAACGTAGCAGATCCACAAGCTTCAAACACGACTCAAAGCTACACATTTTGAGCTTAAAATCTCCTACTTTTGCTACTTTTTAGAATTTGAATCCTGGAAAATAAATAGCACTGCATGAAAAGAGGAGTCAACGGGCAATTGTGGGCACTAGATTTGCCCGTAAACCTCAAGTTTAGCAGCATATACAGTAATATACAGGTGTACAATTCGGGAGTTTACCGGAGTTTGTTGGAACGTTTAACGGGACTTTCCTGTAATATACACATCCGTATTCCATGCTTTTTACGTAGTGTAACGGCATACGTTTTGGACGTATGAGGTTTCCAACTGACGAGATGTGAGAAGAAAAAAAAAAAATCACACCTGTGTGAACTGAGTGGTGTAAGGTCTTATATAGACTGATCAGCTGTGGTCTGACGTAATGTCTGACATAATGAAATCACACCCGTGTGAACTGGGTGACTATAGCAAACATGCTCATTTTTTGGTACGAACAGACAGACAGACAAACTAACAAAGCCAGTTGTAGGAGTGGTTTACACCACTCAAAAAGTGTGAATGTCCGACGTACTGACAGTGTGCACAAGACATTTGGCACTGATGAGTCCAGCGGTTTGCGAGGTCATAACTCCAGACAGACAGACACACACGAGCATGCACACGCACATGCACACGCACACACACACACACACACACGGACACACACACGGACACACACGGACACACACGGACAGACCCTCTTACACGTCAGTGTATTATTGCCCAAGCATTGTCAGGGACAAAGGGGGGGGGGGGGGGGCATGTGCCAGAAGTGGAATGGTTCCAGGTGTGAAATGGCCTCATTTCGCACCTGGCACATCGGTCACGACAATGGGGTGAAACATAGTTGAGATTGTGAGAGAGTGAAGAGCGTAAAAAAAAGACAACAGTTATGTTGCACCATGGTTTATATAGGCATCCATCCACAGAGGGGTGCCCTGGCTGGGCGCGGCGGCCATTAGTGAGGTGTAGCCATGAAACTCTACAGGGCACTAAATCCACGGAGCAGTGTCCTGTAGGCCAGGTGTAGTTAATCATTCAATGGTACACCTCAGTAATGGGGGTGGGGGGGGGGGGGGCACCACCGCTCTGTGGATTCGTCTATTCCGCTGAAAGTCAACCTTTTGAATTGTAAGGACCCTCGGTTTATAATTTCTAATCTATAGGACCCCACACTCGACAATCCTCTTGTGTGCATTTAACTCCCACCCATGAGAGTCCATTTGGACCCCCCGGTGGTCCCCGGACCTCACATTGAGAACCAGTGGTGTACCATTATCAGCCCTTTCTTTATTATTCTTCAGACCGCTCGCTCGTTGTCCATCAGTGTGACGTCTTAGTCCCCTTCAGAAATAATCGGATCAAAGAGGCCGGCAGCTAGTTTGTCGAAGAAGTCAAATGGTGACGGAGTCTCGGAGCTTCAATTCCGTTCGGATGAGAATGACATGCAGTCAGTCTGCTGACCTCCGTGTCTGGAAGATGTGGATCCATGCGGATCCTTGTCTCTCTCCACTCACTGGCTCCCAGTGAAGCGTAGAGTGACATTTTAAGATTTTGATTTTGTGTTCAAAGCCTGCGACGGTCTTGCACCTCTCTGTATTATGGAACTTTATTTAGACCGATAAGAAGTCCTCCAGATCACTCAGTTCTGACAGTCAGTTGTACTTGAAGACTCCACGGTCTAACACAGTAAAGGACGGGCCGGCCGTGACTTTGCTGTGTTGGCACCGAAGTTACAGAACGAAGTCCATTGGAGGACCAAACATGTGTTTCACTGTGGAGGACTCCTAGGCCTCACTGTGGAGGACTCCTAGGCCTCACTGTGGAGGACTCCTAGGCCTCACTGTGGAGGACTCCTAGGCCTCACTGTGGAGGACTCCTAGGCCTCACTGTGGAGGACTCCTAGGCCTCACTCACACCTAAGACACACTTGTGTCCTGTGTGTTCTGTGTGTCATGGCCGCCTCAATGCATTTCCAATGGGAGTCACATGGTTGGAAGACACAACCTTGTTGCATGGCTGTCTCCCCCCCCCCCCCCCCAATGCAACACAGTTGTGTCTTCCAACCATGTGACTCCCATTGGAAATGGATTGAGGCGGCCATGACACACAGGACACAAGTGTCTTAGGTGTGAGAGAGGCCCTAGGTTCACTGGCTGTTGTGTGTGTGTGTGTGTGTGTGTGTGTGTGTGTGTGTGTGTGTGTGTGTGTGTGTGTGTGTGTGTGTGTGTGTGTGTGTGTGTGTGTGTGTGTGTGTGTGTGTGTGTGTGTGTGTGTGTGTGTGTGTGTGTGTGTGTGTGTGTGTGTGTGTGTCTCCTTACACCAAGCACTTGCCTCCTGGTATGCTGAATGGAGGGCGACTAATCCAGTCTTTGGCTTATTGGAGCTACTGCTGCATTTTTGAAGGCTGGAAGTCGAGCAGTGGCTTGGTGGTAGATGTCTGCATGTGATGGTAGATGTGGGGAGAGTCTTTGGCCATTTGAAGCATCCTTTGGGTAAATGCCACTTGCCGTATATGTGGAAGATCTATGTTTGATAAGACGGGAAGCCACGGGAGTGGTGTTGAGCTAATAGTCCTCGTTACGATGCTCATGCTCATAGGTGGTTCGGGGCATCTGGTTAGGATGCCTCTCGGGCGTCTCCCTAGGGAGGTCCTCGAGGCTCGTCCCACTGGGAGGAGACCCCGGGTCAGACAAAGGCGCAGTTGGAGGAAACACATCGACTCACTGGCCTTGGAACGCCTCGGGATCCCCCAGGAGGAAGTCACTAGGGAAGTCTGGAGCTCTCTGGTGGAGCTGTTGCCCCCGTGACAAGACTACGGATAAGCGGTTGAAGATGGATGGATGGATGGATGGATGGATGGATGTTGATCTTGAAGGTTATGGTTGAAATAGACTTTGCTAAGGGGAATTTATTTTCTTGTTTTATGGGTGGGGGGAGTTGCACTGAACTATCAGTGCTTTACTACTGGGATATATTTTTTTTGTGAGCTATTATAAGTACAATATTTTTCATGGTATATTAATTACCGTTAATTCCGTGCGGTGCGCATCTTGATCATTTCAAAATGACATTTCTAAGAGAACACAGATTTTTTTAAGACAGAGGAACGTTGGCCTCGGTACGCCAGGCTTTGATTTTCGCTCGAATTCGGCCAAAAAAATGAAAGCCTGAGGGGACGAGACACACGTCCTGGTCTAGGAGTGGGAGAGAACCACAGTGCAGAGAGAGGGCTGTCGCTCCAAATATGGTGACGTCTGCGTTCTCCCCGCTGTCGCTCGAAGTACGGTGACATCTGCATTCTCCCCGCTGTCGCTCGAAGTACGGTGACATCTGCGTTCTCCCTGCTGTCGCTCGAAGTACGGTGATATCTGCGTTCTCCCCGCTGTCGCTCGAAGTACGGTGACATCTGCGTTCTCCCCGCTGTCGCTCGAAGTACGGTGACATCTGCGTTCTCCCCGCTGTCGCTCGAAGTACGGTGACATCTGCGTTCTCCCCGCTGTCGCTCGAAGTACGGTGACATCTGCGTTCTCCCCGCTGTTTTCTACCAGGGAGGGGAGCGGAGGGCCGGAGTGGGGCCAGGGGCGGGTGCTCAGAACGGTGAACCCAATATTATACAGCGCTTGCTCCATGCGCCCCCTCTATACCAGCTGGCTGGGCCCATAGACATATAAAGGTAGACGCCCCTCTCGGCTCTGGAGCGTATATGTGCTCAAGGGAGGGCAAAAAATTCCCGAGATTCCTTGCGAAGCCCCGCGGAAAGCATGAGCGTGCGTCAATGAGTTCGGGTCTGATAAGTCCCGGAAAAGATGCGCTGTGATTGGCCAGTAGTCACTTGAGTGGCAGCACTCTTCCGGCGTACCAGTGTAAATTATTCCTCCCTCCTGTCAACACACATGGCTCCAACGAACTGCAGCAGCCAATGAGGCATCTATTTTTTTAAATATCTATGGCTAGAGGAACATCAACAGACAAAACGCCGCGATTACGTTTAATAGTTGAAGGTCTGTCCTTCGTGCGGCTGCGTGAGCTTCACGTTGTCCTTGGTGGTCATCAGCCGCCGCAGCTCCTGAAGGAGGACCTTGATGCTGGACGACGTCTGCCAGCGGCTCAGCATCGGCACGCTGAGCGAGTCCACGGCGCCGTTGGCCTTGTTGACGGCGCTCATGTTGATCTTGGTGACGAAGCGCACGGTGGGCGCCGTCTGCGGGTACTGCGGCCCGCACTCCATCCGCAGGCTGTAGATGCGGTTCTCGAAGGCGGTGCGCGGCGGGCCGATGATCATGCCAGTCCAGCGGGTCAGCGTCATGTCGTCGTCGTCCTCCAGGCCCCAGCTCACCGTGCCGTCGCCCACGCCCTTCTGCCCGTCCTCCAGCTCCTCCAGCAGGCGGAAGTTGCGCGGGACGGTCACCGTCGATCCGGAGGAGGCCGCCATCTTGTTCGCTGTCGTTCTTCTTCTTTGTATTATTCTTTCTTCAGGGAGATCCAGGGGCGCCTGACACTAATGTACGCTGTGAAGTGTTGTTATTATTGCACATGGCTTTCGTCTCCCCGATCGAGCGACTGTCGGAGGTTTTGGATCCTGGGGGGCGCTGTTATAGTCGAAGAGCCTATGACCTCGATACTAGCCTACATGTATGATGTCACTGCCTATGACCTCAATACTACATGTATTATTTGGAGGAAAGTTTGCCGATTTACAAGCTCACAACAGGTCATGGGGGGGGGGGGGAGTTATGTCTCCTTCCACAACAGTGTAAAGTAACTATGTACATTTACTAATGTAATGTACTTAACACTTAGGCCGCTATCATTTATTGAAAAATTAGGATCTAATTCACGCCAGCATTTTTTTTATTTGTGCTCTTATTTTGAAAAGCCGCCATTTCCGGTCCATGAGCAGTAGTCATAACCTAGGAAACTACACGGAGCGGACAGGCCTTGTTTACCATGTGAAGCCAGACCGGAGCTCTGCAGAGCTCCAGATCGTCATATCTGTGCCGTCAAAGAAACGCTGTTTTGACCAAAATGCCATCTGGCACAAGGAATAGGAGATACAGGCGATTGAAATAAATGGATAGAATGGATTATTATGGCGACGACGATCTAAGATGGGCGATCCAGTGCTGTGCTAACACAGCTAGCTAACCGGCTAACGTGAGTAGCATTATGGCTAGAGCAATCGAACGCGCCATAAAAGTGCAATTGCCGAAGGCCGTCGGCAATGGCGTTAAGTGTCAGTATCAAAATTAGGCGTCAATTGACTTTAATCGTCGGCAATGGCGCTGAAAGTATTAAGTACAATTTTGAGGAATACAGACCTTACTGGAGTATTGGAGTATTTCCAATTTTCAGTACTTTTACTTCCACTACATACTTTTACTTTTTACATTATGAATTCCTGACTTTGACTTGTTTTTTTTTAAATCTTTTTTGCCTTTTTACCTTTATTGATAGATGTATAGTAGCCTATAGTGTAGGTAGACAGGAAACAGGGAGAGATGGGGAGGAAGACACACAGTAAAGTTTGTCGGGATCGGGACTCGAACCTGCGACACACTGCCATGCTGGGTCACCAGCCAAGGTGCCTGGACCACTAAGCCATAGCAGAGGGTTTCTACATTGCAGTATTGATATACTTAACACACCAATTGCGGGAGAAGGATTTCTACGTGGTTCAAATCCCAACGGTCCGATGCGGGAAAGGGATTTCTACGTTTACCACATGTTTTTATTGATTATTTTCAATCGTCTTTCTACACACCCGGGCACTTTACCAACTAGCATTGGATGATAGCACAACACTCCGATCGCGTGATCCCAAAAAAAAAAGAAAAAAAATCCTCTCCCCCTCCCTTCCTGAAAACAGGATGGCAGGCAACCCCCGTATTGTCACGTAATGGCTGCTCGGAGACTCGCATGCAACTCCGGGCAAAATAATGGCTTCATACCAAGCCGATCATGTCGGTGCAACAGGGTGCACCCGGGGTGCACCTCTTCTTGTTTCTCTCTTTGTTTCAGGGAGGGGAGGGCTCTCTACTCTGTTTCAACGGAGGGGTTGTGTGTGTAATCTGACCCGAGTTTGACTGCAGTGTCTGTCCGTCAGATTTCTGTCTCCATTTTTCTTCATATTCAAACTAAAAAACTCACGGATTGTATCGTCCCTCGGCGAGCGGTTATTTCTTTATCATGATGATCAACGCAGGTCAGATAGAACATTGCAAATGTGTTGTGTTGTTACGAGAGTTGGGAAGGCTTGACAGTAATACTAACCGCCTCAGAACAGTCGTTCCACCTCGGAGGGAAAAACAGCAGGCGAACACAGCTATCCGAGTTGGAACGATACACAGCGTCTGACATAAAACCGCTTCTAATTAGGCTTTCTGTTCAAGAAGAGTACGTTACTACAAAAGCAGGTGTTACATAAAGGTGCATATCTCCAGAATGGAAGATGGTAAAATCACATTTAAAAAAAAAACATTAGAGTGGACAAGTTACGCTTTCTTTTGAGGTATGCTGTGTGATTCTCGCTATAAGAGAACATTTTACTGTCGGCTTAGGAAAAGTTTGTTCGTCCAATGCTATCATGTAGCAGCGAGGGCCATGCAGTTAATTAGAATTAGGTCAGCAATCACTGTGTTAAGTGAAAAGAAAATGTGAGTGCATTCTCCACCACGGTCCGGAGTATATGCAGCAGCAGTGGCATGACAATGTCTGCGGGATCATTGGATTCACAGCTTTCTACCAATAAACCATCTGCCGTTCTCACTTCAGCAAGAAGAGCTATAGATTCATGCCCAGCTGCTTGAGTCATGTTAAATTAATGACTGCGGATGGGGCTCGACTGTTCTGTCGGGTTGTGGCGTTATAGGTTCGTCAACATAATACAATTAGGAACAGATGCTCACGCCCAGAGATGACATCTCCATTTAATTTCCATCTCACTTTGTCTCTTCTCACGATTTGCATCATCCCTAGTCTAAATATTTGTTTCATCTTCCCGACTGTATACACAAACCCGCGAGGGCATACAAAGATTGGTATTGGCTGGGTTTCCCCAAACGCATATGGTGTAAGACTTGTAGTGCCGCACTTGCTCAGATGCCCTCATAGGCCGCACACAGAAGCCTGTGAACATAGACATTTCGTGCATAGATGTGCCACGCAATGGTAGGCCTCAGGCCTGGTATGGTAGACCTCAGGCCTCAGGCCTCTAAGAGTAAAGAGAGCCTACTGTCAGCTGTCCAGCAGTCCAAATATTATTAAATTAAATTTCAGAATGGTAGACCTGAGGCTTGAGGCCTACCATACCAGGCCTGAGGCCTACCATACCAGGCCTGAGGCCTACCATACCAGGCCTGAGGTCTACCATACCAGGCCTCAGGCCTGAGGCCTACCATTACGTGGCACATCTATGCACGAAATGTCTATGTTCACAGGCTTCTGTGTGCGGCCTATGAGGGCATCTGAGCAAGTGCGGCACTACAAGTCTTACACCATATGCGTTTGGGAAAGCCAGCCAATGACTCTACCATATAAGATGGTATAAGTTATATTGTATTAACATGTTAATACAATATAACTTATACAATCGGGGTGGTTGTATTTGGGCTCTTCTATTGAGACATTTAGATCATGTATCACCTAGACACAGGATCTGACATGGATCCTTTATATAAATAATGTTGGATTTGATGATTATATTTGGGGAGCGGGTCACGGCCTGTAACGGTCTGCCCTCAAATTGTAGGCTGTAACAGGGGGAAAGATTTACATATTTATGTAGCATGATGTGATGGGACTGCCTTAGTGTAGTTGTTAGAGCATATACCTTTCATGCGGAAGGTTGTGGGTTCGAACCCTGCCTGGCGTCAACGTCAACGAGGGCATGAGGTCCCAACGGGTTCCCAACCAGTGTGGTTTTTGGCAGCAAATTTCATGTCATACATGGTTGAACACGCTTGGTAGTGTTGTTTTTGGAGGCACATTTTGATTTTAGTTTTTAGTCATGGTCTCTTGAATAGTTTATATTTTAGTCACATTTTAGTCACCCGGAATGTTTTAGTGTGAGTCTAGTTTTAATCGACTAAATGTCATACGATTTTAGTCGACTAAATCTACAGTTGATTTACTTGACTAAAATGTATTTTGGCGGGCCTTGATGGCGTCGTAATGACTGATTTAACACTTGCTGAAAATAGCCGATCTACAAGCTCACAACGCGTCGCGCTGCGACGCATTGTGAGCAGCATGCAACTAATTGTGAAATTAAATTAAATGATTACTATATTTACCCAGGGTATCTGGGCTAAGCTCAAGAACTGTACAATGTACTGTAAAATGTACAATGATCTCTTGTCCACTAGTGCCTTCCTAACATTTTAGTCTAGTTTTTTTTTTTTTTACGAAATTGTCAATATATTTAGTCTTAGTTTTAGTCATCATAGCTTAGTTTTAATTTAGTTTCCATTTAGTTTTCGTCAGTGGAAAAAGGTAGTCGACGAACATTTTTCGTCTTAGTTTTAGTCGACGAAATCAACACTGTTCCCAACGCCAAATCAAATGGGTTCAGATCTGAGGAGCATCACAGTATGGCATATCCCTAGTACTTCTACCTTCACATTCAGTAGATCCTGTGATCTGTTGTGGCCAGATGTAATTTCCTGGGGTCTAGTACTATAGTAAATATTAATAAAGAAATCACCGTAAACTTTTGTAAAAAAAAAAAAAAGACATATTTAGCCCCTTGTTCGAATGCCCCCTGCACCTCCCTGCCCACAATATGTAAAATCGCTAAAATGAAAGAAAGCAGCAAATTAAAAGTAATACTTACCATTTACTTTGTCTAATAACCTAAAACCTGAAAAAAAACTAAAGTTGTCATTTAAGCAACACTAAGATTTGATCGCACGCCGAGGTCTGAGGCGCAGGAAGAGATGTAAAAAAAAAAAAAAAAGAAGTTGGGAGAATATTGGGTGGGGAAAAACAGTGATTTGAGAATCACTCAAATCTCTGGAGATCTGTTCACTTATCACTGATCACCTACTGATCGCTGGTGCTTGTAATTAGAGCGGCTGTGTTATTCAGATGAATCCGTTTGGCAGCATTAGCGTTGGATGGATGCCTTGGATTAATCTATTTAGACCTGATAAAAGATTCTACAAAATGTCTTCTAAATCCTGACAGTTTTCTGAAAAACCCATGTTTCTATATCAGTGATGCTCAACCTATTTCACGTCAAGGACCCCTAGAAATATATGTATTTGGCCTCCGACCCCCATCTCAAAATATGTTGTTCCAGGGACCTCCTCCCCAGAAGCAAAGATTTGAGTTAAAAACGTTCTCTGCTCTGAAAGAATATATATTCAAAGATTTGCGCCACATTTTCACGATATTCCAAAAATAGCAGACCTACAAGCTCGTAGCGCGGCACTCGGTGCCGCGCTATGAGCTTGTAGATCTGCTATTTTTCAACAGCTAAAGCATAACATAATGCTTAACACCAAAAGGGGTTCCCGTTCAGAATGGATTAAGTGTGACAGAGGTTGTAGCAAACATTATCCCTCTATTAGGCCATCGCAGCCGGGACGGCATTGTGTCCTTTTTTAGATTCGAGCTATAAGACCATTATTTTATACTTTGGCTATTCAAAAAAAAATAGCAGATCTACAAGGCCATAGCCCGCCCCTCCGTGCAGCACAACGAGCTTGTAGATCTGCTGTTTTTTTTGTGAAAATGTATGCCAATCTTTGTATATTGTAAAGCAAACACCTTTTTTGAGGGGCCCCTATATTCAGATGTTCTTCCTCCTCAAACATTAAATTCCCATTGACAATGAATGGAGAATTTTACGTCAGTGTCTGAGCAAATCGCCATGTTACGTCATAATGATGTACGATGATGAGAGCGCCCCTCACTTCACATGGGTGTGATTTTCTTCTTTTTTTAAGCTCCCGAGGGTCCCTGGAACAAAATAGAGGGTATGCGCGTGACATCATCATCAAACCCGGAAGTTATGCAGGAACGCCTACTGAGTGGCAAAACACTACTTTCTGGCCTTGAAAGCCCATACATCAAAAAAGAAAAGTCATATCTGATTGCATTAAACAATGTTAAACTCACTTTGCATGTTGCTTTGCCACTCAATTTGCCACTCGATGTGCCATTCACTTTAAGCATGTGCATACCCTCTATATTGTGATGGTCCGTGGCCAAATATACATCATTTTGATGATCCTTGACATGAACAAAATTGAGAACCATGAAGCAACATACATTTCAGAAAGAAAAATCACACCCGTGGGAAGTGTGGGGGTCCCCGGAAGTTCCAGACCCACAGGACCACGGCCAGGGTGCCGGCCCAGTTCTGGCGAGCCGCCCCACGTCCGAAACGGAAGAGAAACAGTTACCGTGTGGGGGTCCCTGTACTGTACTGTACTGTACTGTACTGTACTGTACTGTACTGTACTGTACTGTACTGTACTGTACTGTACTGTACTGTACTGTACTGGCATGCCCAAAATCATCATATACAGTTGATGTGCGTGTGTTTGTGTTTGTGTGCGTGTTAGGTTGCGCACACAGCCGCACAGATGGTGAAAAACATCCATGCTTTTTTCGTGCTCAGACACAGGCAGCCACCCAGCCACCCACCCAGCCACCCACACACATAGCTCCGTAAGGGAGTGGTTGCACCACTCAAAAATGCAGTTTGTATTTTTTTTTTTTTTTTTGAGCCATTCGTAGAAGCGGCCTCAGGTCTGAATGGGTTAGCTACAGGTCCGCTCTAATGACAAGGGGACCGCAGTGAGTGGTACCCAGCCCTGGTACTGTGTGTCTGTGTGTCTGTGTCTGGGGTTATTACATGGCTGCCTGTTGCCTGCCAGTTTTACTTCACTGGATGATTGGAGCGATTTGCCGGCTCAGTGGCCTTGTGGTTAGGAGTGTCCAGTCTCTGAGGCGGGGATGTCGGGGATTCCTTTTTATAATTTTTATCCCACGATTTTGTAACCCATTTTTCACCCCTGTGTCAATTATCTAATGTGATCCTGGGCTCTACACACCCTCCGCCAACCTGGGGAGAGCAACGGACATGAACTCATGCTTCCTTCATGCCTGAGTGTCCGAGGAGTGTCCAGTCTCTGAGGCCTTGTGGTTAGGAGTGTCCAGTCTCTGAGGCCTTGTGGTTAGGAGTGTCCAGTCTCTGAGACCTTGTGGTTAGGAGTGTCCAGTCTCTGAGGCCTTGTGGTTAGGAGTGTCCAGTCTCTGAGGCCTTGTGGTTAGGAGTGTCCAGTCTCTGAGACCTTGTGGTTAGGAGTGTCCAGTCTCTGAGACCTTGTGGTTATAGGAGTGTCCAGTCTCTGAGGCCTTGTGGTTAGGAGTGTCCAGTCTCTGAGGCCTTGTGGTTAGGAGTGTCCAGTCTCTGAGACCTTGTCTTTATGAGTGTCCAGTCTCTGAGGCCTTGTGGTTAGGAGTGTCCAGTCTCTGAGACCTTGTGGTTAGGAGTGTCCAGTCTCTGAGGCCTTGTGGTTAGGAGTGTCCAGTCTCTGAGACCTTGTGGTTAGGAGTGTCCAGTCTCTGAGACCTTGTGGTTAGGAGTGTCCAGTCTCTGAGACCTTGTGGTTAGGAGTGTCCAGTCTCTGAGGCCTTGTGGTTAGGAGTGTCCAGTCTCTGAGACCTTGTGGTTATAGGAGTGTCCAGTCTCTGAGACCTTGTAGTTAGGAGTGTCCAGTCTCTGAGGCCTTGTGGTTAGGAGTGTCCAGTCTCTGAGACCTTGTGGTTAGGAGTGTCCAGTCTCTGAGGCCTTGTGGTTAGGAGTGTCCAGTCTCTGAGACCTGGTCGTTATGAGTGTCCAGTCTCTGAGGCCTTGTGGTTAGGAGTGTCCAGTCTCTGAGGCCTTGTGGTTATAGGAGTGTCCAGTCTCTGAGGCCTTGTGGTTAGGAGTGTCCAGTCTCTGAGACCTTGTGGTTAGGAGTGTCAAGTCTCTGAGGCCTTGTCGTTAGGAGTGTCCAGTCTCTGAGGCCTTGTCGTTAGGAGTGTCCAGTCTCTGAGGCCTTGTGGTTAGGAGTGTCCAGTCTCTAAGGCCTTGTCGTTAGGAGTGTCCAGTCTCTGAGGCCTTGTGGTTAGGAGTGTCCAGTCTCTGAGGCCTTGTGGTTAGGAGTGTCCAGTCTCTGAGGCCTTGTCGTTAGGAGTGTCCAGTCTCTGAGGCCTTGTCGTTAGGAGTGTCCAGTCTCTGAAGCCTTGTGGTTATAGGAGTGTCCAGTCTCTGAGGCCTTGTGGTTAGGAGTGTCCAGTCTCTGAGGCCTTGTCGTTAGGAGTGTCCAGTGTCTGAGGCCTTGTCGTTAGGAGTGTCCAGTCTCTGAGGCCTTGTGGTTAGGAGTGTCCAGTCTCTGAGACCTTGTCGTTAGGAGTGTCCAGTGTCTGAGGCCTTGTCGTTAGGAGTGTCCAGTCTCTGAAGCCTTGTGGTTATAGGAGTGTCCAGTCTCTGAGGCCTTGTGGTTAGGAGTGTCCAGTCTCTGAGACCTTGTCGTTAGGAGTGTCCAGTCTCTGAGGCCTTGTCCTTAGGAGTGTCCAGTCTCTGAGGCCTTGTGGTTAGGAGTGTCCAGTCTCTGAGGCCTTGTGGTTAGGAGTGTCCAGTCTCTGAGGCCTTGTGGTTAGGAGTGTCCAGTCTCTGAAGCCTTGTGGTTATAGGAGTGTCCAGTCTCTGTGGCCTTGTCGTTAGGAGTGTCCAGTCTCTGAGGCCTTGTCGTTAGGAGTGTCCAGTCTCTGAAGCCTTGTGGTTATAGGTGACCACATTTGACTGAGAGCCTGCCATCGCGCAAATTCCAGCTTTTCACCAGTGGAGAAAAACCTTTTTTTTTTTTTTTTTTTCAAAATGAGTTTATAGCACAGGCAGACTCTTCACATACTAGAGCATGTCTGAAATAAGTGTCAGAGCTGAAATCGACATGTAAATATGAAATAAATGCTTAAACATGTAGCTAGGTGTAATGTTAGAGACCACAGAAGTGAACCTTTCATGCCTGTTTTCTCAACTTGCTGTTTTCTGCAAAACATTACTCTATAAGCCATTTCTCCAAAACTGGTGGGTCAAACTGAACAACCAATATGTCAATTTGAAGCTATGATTCCCTGCTTTCACATGACATGAAAAAACGAAAATTCAAAAAAATCCAATGGCAGTCCCTCAGTCAAATTTAGTCACATAGGATTGTCCAGTCTCTGAGGCCTTATGGTTAGGAGTGTCCAGTCTCTGAGGCCTTGTGGTTAGGAGTGTCCAGTCTCTAAGGCCTTGTGGTTAGGAGTGTCCAGTCTCTGAGACCTTGTCGTTAGGAGTGTCCAGTGTCTGAGGCCTTGTGGTTATAGGAGTGTCCAGTCTCTGAGGCCTTGTGCTTAGGAGTGTCCAGTCTCTGAGACCTTGTCGTTAGGAGTGTCCAGTCTCTGAGGCCTTGTCCTTAGGAGTGGCCAGTCTCTGAGGCCTTGTGGTTAGGAGTGTCCAGTCTCTGAGGCCTTGTCGTTAGGAGTGTCCAGTCTCTGAGGCCTTGTGGTTAGGAGTGTCCAGTCTCTGAGGCCTTGTGGTTAGGAGTGTCCAGTCTCTGAGGCCTTGTGGTTAGGAGTGTCCAGTCTCTGAGGCCTTGTGGTTAGGTTTGTCCAGTCTCTAAAGCCTTGTCTTTAGGAGTGTCCAGTCTCTGAGGCCTTGTGGTTAGGAGTGTCCAGTCTCTGAGGCCTTGTGGTTAGGTTTGTCCAGTCTATGAGGCCTTGTCCTTAGGAGTGTCCAGTCTCTGAGGCTCTGAGGGAGGTTGGGGATTCAATACCAGTGTTGTTTTCGTCTTTTGCTTGGTACTCCCATGGGCACCCAATGCCTCCCATTCTTGCTTGGTACTCAAGGCATCAAGGGTTGGATTTGGGGGGTAAGTCCCTATAGCTGTGACATGCTATAGGGTCATGTCCAGGGGATGTATACGTACATATTTATTTCATACTATAGCGTCCTATCCAGGGGAACAGTACCTCAATTACAAGTTTTACAGAGCAACCCTAACTAACGTAGATGAGTATAGGTATCGTCTTCTCTGTCGGTTGTCTTCGCGCCACTTTTCGAGCTTGTAGATTTCGCTACTTAATAATTATAAAGAATTGCATTTTTATAGTGCTTTTCCAAGTGCTCAAAGCACTTTACAATGGTTAATTCATTCATACATTGGGAGGTGAAGCGGCGAACAGTCGCCGCCAGCGTCCTCACCTTCCCACATTCACACACCGACGATGGCGAGCTCACACTGACCGACTCATTGGAGGCAGTGTAGGGTTCAGTGTCTTGCCCAAGGACACTTCGACATGTGGACAGGAGGGGGAGCCGGGATTCGAACCGGCACCGACCCAGGGATCATTGGACGACCTGCTCTACCTCCTGAGCCACGGCCGCTGTCAGGCTGTAGCAGGGCATTCATTTACAGAAAATAATCGTCCTTTTTTCAGTACTGTGGTCGAATAATCTGTCCACCGCTGGATTCTCCGTTTGTCAGTCAGCTGTCCGACACGTGTATCAATCTGTACCACTCTTCAACTTCACTTCAAGGTCTTTGTCTCTTTTGTTATTTCTCTTCCTTTCTGTCTTTTTAAATATGGGCTTCTGTGGCCAATTAGATTTTAATCGACTTTTGAAATTCACTTTTGAAATTCACACAGATCCATGTATAGATATAGCTCATAAAAAGTTGATAATATGTGCTTCCATCCCCTCTGACAGAGGAATGAATAATCAGCCGTAATGAGTTACGTAAACGGGATATGGAAAGGCCTGTTCATATATAATTTAGCTTTTATGCTAATTAAATTAATTTTAGACTTTGAGGACCTCTGCCCCGGCGTGTTCCACTCATGATGTGCTTCT
>NC_136800.1:43890745-43926193 GCF_951216825.1 Electrona antarctica | reverse complement strand
GTCTCTGAGACGGGGAGGTCGGGGATTCAACACCAGTGTTGTTTTCGTCGACTAAAACTATGACGAAAAGTGTTCGTCGACTAGCTTTTTTCACAGACGAAAACTAAATGGAAACTTAATGAAAACTAAGCTATGGTGAGTAAAACTAAGACTAAATATACTGACATTTTCGTCAACAAATAAAAACTAGACTAAAATGTTAGGAAGGGACCCAGTATAGAGAAGAGATCCAGTATAAGTAATTTTACACTTGGTTGCATGCTGAAAATAGCCGATCTACAAGCTCACAACGCGTCACGCTGCGACGTGTTGTGAGCTTGTAGATCGGCTATTTTCAGCAAGTGTAAAAACAAGAAGGAATCAAGGCCCTCCAAAATGCATTTTAGTCGACTAAATCAACTGTAGTCGACTATATTTAGTCGACTGAAACTAGATTAACAATAAACATTCCAATGTGTCTAAAACTAAATGAAAACTTTTCAAGAGACTAATGATTCAAACTAAAATCAAAATTTGCTGCCAAAAACAGCACAATGTTCAATACGCCCACCTGGATCATACCAAAGACTATAGAGAATGGGCACCCAATGCCCCCCATGCTTGGTACCCCATGGGCACCCAATGCCCCCCATGCTTGGTACCCCATGGGCACCCAATGCCTCCCATGATTGGTACCCCATGGGCACCCAATGCCTCCCATGCTTGGTACTCCCATGGGCACCCAATGCCTCCCATGCTTGGTACCCCATGGGCACCCAATGCCCCCCATGCTTGGTACCCCATGGGCACCCAATACCCCCCATGCTTGGTACCCCATGGGCACCCAATGCCTCCCATGCTTGGTACCCCATGGGCACCCAATGCCCGCCATGCTTGGTACCCCATGGGCACCCAATGCCTCCATGCTTGGTACCCCATGGGCACCCAATGCCTCCATGCTTGGTACCCCATGGGCACCCAATGCCTCCCATGCTTGTTACTCCCATGGACACCCAATGCCTCCCATGCTTGGTACCCCATGGGCACCCAATGCCTCCCATGCTTGTTACTCCCATGGGCACCCAATGCCTCCCATGCTTGTTACTCCCATGGACACCCAATGCCTCCCATGCTTGTTACTCCCATGGACACCCAATGCCTCCCATGCTTGGTACCCCATGGGCACCCAATGCCTCCCATGCTTGGTACCCCATGGACACCCAATGCCTCCATGCTTGGTACCCCATGGACACCCAATGCCTCCATGCTTGGTACCCCATGGGCACCCAATGCCCCCATGCTTGTTACTCCCATGGGCACCCAATGCCTCCCATGCTTGTTACTCCCATGGGCACCCAATGCCTCCCATGCTTGTTACTCCCATGGACACCCAATGCCTCCCATGCTTGGTACTCCCATGGACACCCAATGCCTCCCATGCTTGGTACTCCCATGGACACCCAATGCCTCCCATGCTTGGTACTCCCATGGGCACCCAATGCCCCCCATGCTTGTTACTCCCATGGGCACCCAATGCCTCCCATGCTTGTTACTCCCATGGGCACCCAATGCCTCCCATGCTTGTTACTCCCATGGGCACCCAATGCCTCCCATGCTTGTTACTCCCATGGGCACCCAATGCCTCCCATGCTTGTTACTCCCATGGGCACCCAATGCCTCCCATGCTTGTTACTCCCATGGGCACCCAATGCCTCCCATGCTTGGTACCCCATGGGCACCCAATGCCTCCCATGCTTGGTACCCCATGGGCACCCAATGCCTCCCATGCTTGGTACTCCCATGGGCACCCAATGCCTCCCATGCTTGGTACCCATGGGCACCCAATGCCTCCCATGCTTGGTACCCCATGGGCACCCAATGCCTCCCATGCTTGGTACCCCATGGGCACCCAATGCCTCCCATGCTTGGTACTCCCATGGGCACCCAATGCCTCCCATGCTTGGTACCCCATGGACACCCAATGCCTCCATGCTTGTTACCCCATGGGCACCCAATGCCTCCCATGCTTGGTACCCCATGGGCACCCAATGCCTCCATGCTTGGTACCCCATGGACACCCAATGCCCCCCATGCTTGTTACTCCCATGGACACCCAATGCCTCCATGCTTGGTACCCCATGGGCACCCAATGCCCCCCATGCTTGTTACTCCCATGGACACCCAATGCCTCCCATGCTTGGTACTCCCATGGACACCCAATGCCTCCATGCTTGTTACTCCCATGGACACCCAATGCCTCCATGCTTGTTACCCCATGGACACCCAATGCCTCCCATGCTTGTTACTCCCATGGACACCCAATGCCTCCCATGCTTGTTACTCCCATGGACACCCAATGCCTCCCATGCTTGGTACCCCATGGACACCCAATGCCTCCCATGCTTGGTACCCCATGGACACCCAATGCCTCCCATGCTTGTTACTCCCATGGACACCCAATGCCTCCCATGCTTGTTACCCCATGGACACCCAATGCCTCCATGCTTGGTACCCCATGGGCACCCAATGCCTCCCATGCTTGGTACCCCATGGACACCCAATGCCTCCATGCTTGGTACCCCATGGGCACCCAATGCCTCCCATGCTTGTTACTCCCATGGACACCCAATGCCTCCCATGCTTGGTACCCCATGGGCACCCAATGCCTCCCATGCTTGTTACTCCCATGGACACCCAATGCCTCCCATGCTTGTTACTCCCATGGACACCCAATGCCTCCCATGCTTGGTACCCCATGGACACCCAATGCCTCCCATGCTTGTTACTCCCATGGGCACCCAATGCCTCCCATGCTTGTTACTCCCATGGACACCCAATGCCTCCCATGCTTGTTACTCCCATGGGCACCCAATGCCTCCCATGCTTGGTACCCCATGGACACCCAATGCCTCCCATGCTTGGTACTCCCATGGACACCCAATGCTTCCCATGCTTGGTACTCCCATGGACACCCAATGCCTCCATGCTTGGTACCCCATGGGCACCCAATGCCTCCCATGCTTGTTACTCCCATGGACACCCAATGCCTCCCATGCTTGTTACTCCCATGGACACCCAATGCCTCCCATGCTTGGTACCCCATGGACACCCAATGCCTCCCATGCTTGGTACCCCATGGGCACCCAATGCCTCCCATGCTTGGTACCCCATGGGCACCCAATGCCTCCCATGCTTGGTACCCCATGGACACCCAATGCCTCCCATGCTTGTTACTCCCATGGGCACCCAATGCCTCCCATGCTTGGTACTCCCATGGACACCCAATGCCTCCCATGCTTGTTACTCCCATGGGCACCCAATGCCTCCCATGCTTGGTACCCCATGGGCACCCAATGCCCCCCATGCTTGGTACTCCCATGGACACCCAATGCCTCCCATGCTTGGTACTCCCATGGACACCCAATGCCTCCCATGCTTGGTACTCCCATGGACACCCAATGCCTCCCATGCTTGGTACTCCCATGGACACCCAATGCTTCCCATGCTTGGTACTCCCATGGACACCCAATGCCTCCATGCTTGGTACCCCATGGGCACCCAATGCCTCCCATGCTTGTTACTCCCATGGACACCCAATGCCTCCCATGCTTGTTACTCCCATGGACACCCAATGCCTCCCATGCTTGGTACCCCATGGACACCCAATGCCTCCCATGCTTGGTACCCCATGGGCACCCAATGCCTCCCATGCTTGGTACCCCATGGGCACCCAATGCCTCCCATGCTTGGTACCCCATGGACACCCAATGCCTCCCATGCTTGTTACTCCCATGGGCACCCAATGCCTCCCATGCTTGGTACTCCCATGGACACCCAATGCCTCCCATGCTTGTTACTCCCATGGGCACCCAATGCCTCCCATGCTTGGTACCCCATGGGCACCCAATGCCCCCCATGCTTGGTACTCCCATGGACACCCAATGCCTCCCATGCTTGGTACTCCCATGGACACCCAATGCCTCCCATGCTTGGTACTCCCATGGACACCCAATGCCTCCCATGCTTGTTACTCCCATGGACACCCAATGCCTCCCATGCTTGGTACCCCATGGGCACCCAATGCCCCCCATGCTTGGTACACCATGGACACCCAATGCCTCCCATGCTTGGTACCCCATGGGCACCCAATGCCTCCATGCTTGGTACCCCATGGGCACCCAATGCCTCCCATGCTTGTTACTCCCATGGGCACCCAATGCCTCCATGCTTGGTACCCCATGGACACCCAATGCCTCCATGCTTGGTACCCCATGGACACCCAATGCCTCCATGCTTGGTACCCCATGGGCACCCAATGCCTCCATGCTTGGTACCCCATGGGCACCCAATGCCTCCCATGCTTGTTACTCCCATGGGCACCCAATGCCTCCATGCTTGTTACTCCCATGGACACCCAATGCCTCCATGCTTGTTACTCCCATGGACACCCAATGCCTCCCATGCTTGGTACTCCCATGGACACCCAATGCCTCCATGCTTGTTACTCCCATGGACACCCAATGCCTCCCATGCTTGTTACTCCCATGGACACCCAATGCCTCCCATGCTTGTTACTCCCATGGACACCCAATGCCTCCCATGCTTGTTACCCCATGGACACCCAATGCCTCCATGCTTGTTACCCCATGGACACCCAATGCCTCCCATGCTTGGTACCCCATGGACACCCAATGCCTCCATGCTTGGTCCCCCATGGGCACCCAATGCCTCCCATGCTTGGTACTCCCATGGACACCCAATGCCTCCCATGCTTGGTACTCCCATGGACACCCAATGCCCCCCATGCTTGGTACTCCCATGGACACCCAATGCTTCCCATGCTTGGTACTCCCATGGGCACCCAATGCCTCCCATGCTTGGTACTCCCATGGGCACCCAATGCCTCCCATGCTTGGTACTCCCATGGACACCCAATGCCTCCCATGCTTGGTACTCCCATGGACACCCAATGCCTCCCATGCTTGGTACTCCCATGGACACCCAATGCTTCCCATGCTTGGTACTCCCATGGACACCCAATGCCTCCCATGCTTGGTACTCCCATGGGCACCCAATGCCTCCCATGCTTGGTACTCCCATGGACACCCAATGCCTCCCATGCTTGGTACCTCATGGACACCCAATGCCTCCCATGCTTGGTACTCCCATGGACACCCAATGCCTCCCATGCTTGTTACCCCATGGACACCCAATGCCTCCCATGCTTGGTACTCCCATGGACACCCAATGCCTCCCATGCTTGGTACTCCCATGGACACCCAATGCCCCCCATGCTTGGTACTCCCATGGGCACCCAATGCCCCCCATGCTTGGTACTCCCATGGACACCCAATGCCTCCCATGCTTGGTACTCCCATGGACACCCAATGCCTCCCATGCTTGGTACTCCCATGGACACCCAATGCCTCCATGCTTGGTACTCCCATGGGCACCCAATGCCTCCATGCTTGGTACTCCCATGGACACCCAATGCCTCCCATGCTTGGTACTCCCATGGGCACCCAATGCCTCCATGCTTGGTACCCCATGGGCACCCAATGCCTCCCATGCTTGGTCCCCCTGGGCACCCAATGCCTCCCATGCTTGGTACCCCATGGGCACCCAATGCCTCCCATGCTTGGTACCCCATGGGCACCCAATGCCTCCATGCTTGGTACTCCCATGGACACCCAATGCCTCCCATGCTTGGTACCCCATGGGCACCCAATGCCTCCCATGCTTGGTACCCCATGGGCACCCAATGCCTCCCATGCTTGGTACCTCATGGACACCCAATGCCTCCATGCTTGGTACCCCATGGGCACCCAATGCCTCCCATGCTTGGTACCTCATGGACACCCAATGCCTCCATGCTTGGTACCCCATGGGCACCCAATGCCTCCCATGCTTGGTCCCCCTGGGCACCCAATGCCTCCCATGCTTGGTACCCCATGGGCACCCAATGCCTCCCATGCTTGGTACTCCCATGGGCACCCAATGCCTCCCATGCTTGGTACCCCATGGACACCCAATGCCTCCCATGCTTGGTACTCCCATGGACACCCAATGCCTCCCATGCTTGGTACTCCCATGGGCACCCAATGCCTCCCATGCTTGGTACCCCATGGGCACCCAATGCCTCCCATGCTTGGTACTCCCATGGGCACCCAATGCCTCCCATGCTTGGTCCCCCTGGGCACCCAATGCCTCCCATGCTTGGTCCCCCATGGGCACCCAATGCCTCCATGCTTGGTACTCCCATGGACACCCAATGCCTCCATGCTTGGTACTCCCATGGACACCCAATGCCTCCCATGCTTGGTACTCCCATGGGCACCCAATGCCTCCCATGCTTGGTACCCCATGGACACCCAATGCCTCCCATGCTTGGTACCCCATGGGCACCCAATGCCTCCCATGCTTGGTCCCCCATGGGCACCCAATGCCTCCATGCTTGGTACTCCCATGGACACCCAATGCCTCCCATGCTTGGTACTCCCATGGACACCCAATGCCTCCATGCTTGGTACTCCCATGGACACCCAATGCCTCCCATGCTTGGTACTCCCATGGACACCCAATGCCTCCCATGCTTGGTACTCCCATGGGCACCCAATGCCTCCCATGCTTGGTACTCCCATGGACACCCAATGCCTCCCATGCTTGGTACTCCCATGGGCACCCAATGCCTCCCATGCTTGGTACTCCCATGGGCACCCAATGCCCCCCATGCTTGGTACCCCATGGGCACCCAATGCCCCCCATGCTTGGTACCCCATGGGCACCCAATGCCTCCCATGCTTGGTACCCCATGGGCACCCAATGCCCCCCATGCTTGGTACCCCATGGACACCCAATGCCTCCCATGCTTGTTACTCCCATGGACACCCAATGCCTCCCATGCTTGGTACCCCATGGGCACCCAATGCCCCCCATGCTTGGTACCCCATGGACACCCAATGCCTCCCATGCTTGTTACTCCCATGGACACCCAATGCCTCCATGCTTGGTACCCCATGGGCACCCAATGCCCCCCATGCTTGGTACCCCATGGGCACCCAATGCCTCCCATGCTTGGTACCCCATGGGCACCCAATGCCCCCCATGCTTGGTACCCCATGGGCACCCAATGCCTCCCATGCTTGGTACTCCCATGGGCACCCAATGCCTCCCATGCTTGGTACTCCCATGGGCACCCAATGCCTCCCATGCTTGGTACTCCCATGGGCACCCAATGCCTCCCATGCTTGGTACCCCATGGGCACCCAATGCCCCCCATGCTTGGTACCCCATGGGCACCCAATGCCCCCCATGCTTGGTACCCCATGGGCACCCAATGCCCCCCATGCTTGGTACCCCATGGACACCCAATGCCTCCCATGCTTGGTACCCCATGGACACCCAATGCCTCCCATGCTTGGTACTCCCATGGGCACCCAATGCCTCCCATGCTTGGTACCCCATGGACACCCAATGCCCCCCATGCTTGGTACCCCATGGACACCCAATGCCTCCCATGCTTGGTACCCCATGGACACCCAATGCCTCCATGCTTGTTACTCCCATGGACACCCAATGCCTCCCATGCTTGGTACCCCATGGACACCCAATGCCTCCATGCTTGTTACTCCCATGGACACCCAATGCCTCCCATGCTTGGTACCTCATGGGCACCCAATGCCCCCCATGCTTGGTACCCCATGGGCACCCAATGCCTCCCATGCTTGGTACCCCATGGACACCCAATGCCCCCCATGCTTGGTGCCCCATGGGCACCCAATGCCTCCCATGCTTGGTACCCCATGGGCACCCAATGCCCCCCATGCTTGGTACCCCATGGGCACCCAATGCCTCCCATGCTTGGTACCCCATGGGCACCCAATGCCCCCCATGCTTGGTACCCCATGGGCACCCAATGCCCCCCATGCTTGGTACCCCATGGGCACCCAATGCCCCCCATGCTTGGTGCCCCATGGGCACCCAATGCCTCCCATGCTTGGTACCCCATGGGCACCCAATGCCCCCCATGCTTGGTACCCCATGGGCACCCAATGCCTCCCATGCTTGGTACCCCATGGGCACCCAATGCCCCCCATGCTTGGTACCCCATGGGCACCCAATGCCTCCCATGCTTGGTACCCCATGGGCACCCAATGCCCCCCATGCTTGGTACCCCATGGGCACCCAATGCCCCCCATGCTTGGTGCCCCATGGGCACCCAATGCCTCCCATGCTTGGTACCCCATGGGCACCCAATGCCCCCCATGCTTGGTACCCCATGGGCACCCAATGCCTCCCATGCTTGGTACCCCATGGGCACCCAATGCCCCCCATGCTTGGTACCCCATGGGCACCCAATGCCCCCCATGCTTGGTACCCCATGGGCACCCAATGCCTCCCATGCTTGGTACCCCATGGGCACCCAATGCCCCCCATGCTTGGTACCCCATGGGCACCCAATGCCTCCCATGCTTGGTCCCCCTGGGCACCCAATGCCCCCCATGCTTGGTACCCCATGGGCACCCAATGCCTCCCATGCTTGGTACCCCATGGGCACCCAATGCCTCCCATGCTTGGTACCTCATGGACACCCAATGCCTCCATGCTTGGTACCCCATGGACACCCAATGCCTCCCATGCTTGGTACCTCATGGACACCCAATGCCTCCATGCTTGGTACCTCATGGACACCCAATGCCTCCATGCTTGGTACCCCATGGACACCCAATGCCTCCATGCTTGGTACCCCATGGGCACCCAATGCCCCCCATGCTTGGTACCCCATGGGCACCCAATGCCTCCCATGCTTGGTACCCCATGGGCACCCAATGCCCCCCATGCTTGGTACCTCATGGACACCCAATGCCTCCATGCTTGGTACCTCATGGACACCCAATGCCTCCATGCTTGGTACCCCATGGGCACCCAATGCCCCCCATGCTTGGTACCTCATGGACACCCAATGCCTCCATGCTTGGTACCTCATGGACACCCAATGCCTCCATGCTTGGTACCCCATGGGCACCCAATGCCTCCCATGCTTGGTACCTCATGGACACCCAATGCCTCCATGCTTGGTACCCCATGGGCACCCAATGCCTCCCATGCTTGGTACCCCATGGGCACCCAATGCCTCCCATGCTTGGTGCCCCATGGGCACCCAATGCCTCCCATGCTTGGTACTCCCATGGACACCCAATGCCTCCATGCTTGGTACCCCATGGGCACCCAATGCCTCCCATGCTTGGTACCTCATGGACACCCAATGCCTCCATGCTTGGTACCTCATGGGCACCCAATGCCCCCCATGATTGGTACCCCATGGGCACCCAATGCCTCCCATGCTTGGTACCCCATGGGCACCCAATGCCTCCCATGCTTGGTGCCCCATGGGCACCCAATGCCTCCCATGCTTGGTGCCCCATGGGCACCCAATGCCTCCCATGCTTGGTGCCCCATGGGCACCCAATGCCTCCCATGCTTGGTACTCCCATGGACACCCAATGCCTCCCATGCTTGGTGCCCCATGGGCACCCAATGCCTCCCATGCTTGGTGCCCCATGGGCACCCAATGCCTCCCATGCTTGGTACCTCATGGACACCCAATGCCTCCATGCTTGGTACCCCATGGGCACCCAATGCCTCCCATGCTTGGTACCTCATGGACACCCAATGCCTCCCATGCTTGGTGCCCCATGGACACCCAATGCCTCCCATGCTTGTTACTCCCATGGACACCCAATGCCTCCCATGCTTGGTACTCCCATGGACACCCAATGCCTCCCATGCTTGTTACTCCCATGGGCACCCAATGCCCCCCATGCTTGTTACTCCCATGGGCACCCAATGCCCCCCATGCTTGTTACTCCCATGGGCACCCAATGCCCCCCATGCTTGTTACTCCCATGGGCACCCAATGCCTCCCATGCTTGGTACTCCCATGGACACCCAATGCCTCCCATGCTTGTTACTCCCATGGGCACCCAATGCCCCCCATGCTTGTTACTCCCATGGGCACCCAATGCCCCCCATGCTTGTTACTCCCATGGGCACCCAATGCCCCCCATGCTTGGTACTCCCATGGGCACCCAATGCCTCCCATGCTTGTTACTCCCATGTAGCCTGGTTAATAAACCAGACCGAATCAGCCGTTGGCAAAAAAAAAGATTGCCTGCCAGCGGATTAGGGTCTGGCGAGGCTCAGTAGCACGCCTCTTTCCTACAACCGAGAACAGGTCGGGCCAATCGGGACACGGTATGCAATATGGGCGGGCTTTGGTACAGTGACGTTCAATGCTTGAGACCTTTGACTGACAGTAGCTCTGACCAATTGCGTCAAAGAGAAAATGTTTGAACCCGCCCCCCGGGAAATGAAATCCAAGTGGAGCCAGCCCAGACTAATATACCGCGACAGTGTTGTGTGATATTAGTCTGGCTTATTAGCCAGGCTAACTCCCATGGGCACCCAATGCCCCCCATGCTTGGTACTCCCATGGACACCCAATGCCTCCCATGCTTGGTACTCCCATGGACACCCAATGCCTCCCATGCTTGGTACCCCATGGGCACCCAATGCCCCCCATGCTTGGTACCCCATGGACACCCAATGCCCCCCATGCTTGGTACTCCCATGGACACCCAATGCCTCCATGCTTGGTACCCCATGGGCACCCAATGCCCCCCATGCTTGGTACCCCATGGGCACCCAATGCCCCCCATGCTTGGTACCCCATGGGCACCCAATGCCTCCCATGCTTGGTACTCCCATGGACACCCAATGCCTCCATGCTTGGTACCCCATGGGCACCCAATGCCTCCCATGCTTGTTACTCCCATGGACACCCAATGCCTCCATGCTTGGTACCCCATGGGCACCCAATGCCCCCCATGCTTGGTACCCCATGGGCACCCAATGCCCCCCATGCTTGGTACCCCATGGGCACCCAATGCCCCCCATGCTTGGTACTCCCATGGACACCCAATGCCTCCCATGCTTGGTACTCCCATGGACACCCAATGCCTCCATGCTTGGTACCTCATGGGCACCCAATGCCCCCCATGCTTGGTACCCCATGGGCACCCAATGCCCCCCATGCTTGGTACTCCCATGGACACCCAATGCCTCCCATGCTTGGTACTCCCATGGACACCCAATGCCTCCCATGCTTGGTACCCCATGGACACCCAATGCCTCCCATGCTTGGTACCCCATGGACACCCAATGCCCCCCATGCTTGGTACTCCCATGGACACCCAATGCCTCCCATGCTTGGTACTCCCATGGACACCCAATGCCTCCCATGCTTGGTACCCCATGGACACCCAATGCCTCCCATGCTTGGTACTCCCATGGACACCCAATGCCTCCCATGCTTGGTACTCCCATGGACACCCAATGCCTCCATGCTTGGTACCTCATGGGCACCCAATGCCCCCCATGCTTGGTACCCCATGGGCACCCAATGCCCCCCATGCTTGGTACCCCATGGGCACCCAATGCCCCCCATGCTTGGTACCCCATGGGCACCCAATGCCCCCCATGCTTGGTACTCCCATGGACACCCAATGCCTCCCATGCTTGGTACCCCATGGGCACCCAATGCCTCCCATGCTTGGTACCCCATGGGCACCCAATGCCTCCCATGCTTGGTACTCCCATGGACACCCAATGCCTCCCATGCTTGGTACTCCCATGGGCACCCAATGCCCCCCATGCTTGGTACCCCATGGGCACCCAATGCCCCCCATGCTTGGTACCCCATGGACACCCAATGCCTCCCATGCTTGGTACCCCATGGGCACCCAATGCCCCCCATGCTTGGTACTCCCATGGACACCCAATGCCCCCCATGCTTGGTACTCCCATGGACACCCAATGCCTCCCATGCTTGGTACTCCCATGGACACCCAATGCCTCCCATGCTTGGTACCCCATGGACACCCAATGCCTCCCATGCTTGGTACCCCATGGACACCCAATGCCCCCCATGCTTGGTACTCCCATGGACACCCAATGCCTCCCATGCTTGGTACTCCCATGGACACCCAATGCCTCCCATGCTTGGTACCCCATGGACACCCAATGCCTCCCATGCTTGGTACTCCCATGGACACCCAATGCCTCCCATGCTTGGTACTCCCATGGACACCCAATGCCTCCATGCTTGGTACCTCATGGGCACCCAATGCCCCCCATGCTTGGTACCCCATGGGCACCCAATGCCCCCCATGCTTGGTACCCCATGGGCACCCAATGCCCCCCATGCTTGGTACCCCATGGGCACCCAATGCCCCCCATGCTTGGTACTCCCATGGACACCCAATGCCTCCCATGCTTGGTACCCCATGGGCACCCAATGCCTCCCATGCTTGGTACCCCATGGGCACCCAATGCCTCCCATGCTTGGTACTCCCATGGACACCCAATGCCTCCCATGCTTGGTACTCCCATGGGCACCCAATGCCCCCCATGCTTGGTACCCCATGGGCACCCAATGCCCCCCATGCTTGGTACCCCATGGACACCCAATGCCTCCCATGCTTGGTACCCCATGGGCACCCAATGCCCCCCATGCTTGGTACCCCATGGACACCCAATGCCCCCCATGCTTGGTACTCCCATGGACACCCAATGCCTCCATGCTTGGTACCCCATGGGCACCCAATGCCCCCCATGCTTGGTACCCCATGGGCACCCAATGCCCCCCATGCTTGGTACCCCATGGGCACCCAATGCCTCCCATGCTTGGTACCCCATGGACACCCAATGCCTCCATGCTTGGTACCCCATGGGCACCCAATGCCCCCCATGCTTGGTACCCCATGGGCACCCAATGCCCCCCATGCTTGGTACTCCCATGGACACCCAATGCCTCCATGCTTGGTACCCCATGGGCACCCAATGCCCCCCATGCTTGGTACCCCATGGGCACCCAATGCCCCCCATGCTTGGTACCCCATGGGCACCCAATGCCCCCCATGCTTGGTACTCCCATGGACACCCAATGCCTCCCATGCTTGGTACTCCCATGGACACCCAATGCCTCCATGCTTGGTACCTCATGGGCACCCAATGCCCCCCATGCTTGGTACCCCATGGACACCCAATGCCCCCCATGCTTGGTACTCCCATGGGCACCCAATGCCTCCCATGCTTGGTACTCCCATGGACACCCAATGCCTCCCATGCTTGGTACTCCCATGGGCACCCAATGCCCCCCATGCTTGGTACCTCATGGACACCCAATGCCCCCCATGCTTGGTACCTCATGGACACCCAATGCCCCCCATGCTTGGTACTCCCATGGGCACCCAATGCCTCCCATGCTTGGTACTCCCATGGACACCCAATGCCTCCCATGCTTGGTACTCCCATGGGCACCCAATGCCCCCCATGCTTGGTACCTCATGGACACCCAATGCCCCCCATGCTTGGTACTCCCATGGACACCCAATGCCTCCATGCTTGGTACCTCATGGGCACCCAATGCCCCCCATGCTTGGTACCCCATGGGCACCCAATGCCTCCCATGCTTGGTACCCCATGGGCACCCAATGCCCCCCATGCTTGGTACCTCATGGGCACCCAATGCCCCCCATGCTTGGTACCTCATGGACACCCAATGCCCCCCATGCTTGGTACCTCATGGACACCCAATGCCCCCCATGCTTGGTACTCCCATGGGCACCCAATGCCTCCCATGCTTGGTACTCCCATGGACACCCAATGCCTCCCATGCTTGGTACCTCATGGACACCCAATGCCCCCCATGCTTGGTACTCCCATGGGCACCCAATGCCCCCCATGCTTGGTACTCCCATGGACACCCAATGCCCCCCATGCTTGGTACCTCATGGACACCCAATGCCCCCCATGCTTGGTACCTCATGGACACCCAATGCCTCCCATGCTTGGTACTCCCATGGACACCCAATGCCTCCCATGCTTGGTACTCCCATGGACACCCAATGCCTCCCATGCTTGGTACCCCATGGACACCCAATGCCTCCCATGCTTGGTACTCTGCATCAAGGGTTGGATTTAGGGGGTAAGTCCCACTCCCTCTAGCTGCGACATGCTAGGGTCATGTCCAGGGGATGTATACTGTCTACTGTATATGGTTTTTACCATATACTGTAGACATAATTATGCAAGCCTTGTGTTCAAGACACGTATTGGTAATCATAAATGTAACCAGGCCTACTATCACAGGGGTTCTCAACCCGTGGGTCGCGACCCCTCGGGGGGTCGCTAAATTATTTTAGGGGGTCCCCAAATTATTATTTTTTTAAAAAAGGAAAAAAAAGATTTTTTTTTCTTTTTTAATTCATGATTTTTCAAAAATAGCAGACCTACAAGCTATGAGCTTGTAGATCTGCTATTTTTAAATAGCTAAAATATAACAATGCTTAAAACACCAAAAGGGGTTCCCGCCCAAAATGGTTTAAGGTTATTGTAGCAGTCAATTTATATTGGGGGTCGGGAGGGGGAGGGGCGGGGGTCCCGAGACGTTGCCAAAGCATTTTCGGGGGTCCCCGGCCAAAAACGTTGAGAACCCCTGTACTATCAGAACGAGAGAGAGGCTATAGTGCTGTGGGTCAACCTCTGGACTATATGTTAAGATCAAGAATGTCTGGGAATACCGCCAACACATATTATATCAGCATTGTGTAATCTGCCACTATAAGCAGCGTGATATTGTATATTAGCCAATCAGTTTTAAGACCAAAGAGTTAGAGAGAGATTGATGTACCTTTTAAGGTAATGTTTATTTCTGTTAACATCTGTAACCGGGACAATGAAGTGGGAAAGTCATAGTCATGCGAAAGTCACGCCACTTTCGGGAAATATGACTCATGTAACTTAAATAATATAATAGTGGGACCACTCTCCTGTGAGGGGAGAGCGGAGGAGAGAGGAAGAGACAGTGGTACGGAGACGGAGAACTGTGTAGCTGGAGAGATGGTATAGCTGCCTGGACTCTGATTCTGACTGTCACTGAATAAACTGAAGATGTCGACAACTAAAGAGTCTTACTTAATCCTAAAACATCATTTTTCCATCTCAAGAACATAGCCAAACTCCATCCCACCCTCACTCTACCTGATGCTGAACAGTTGGTCCACGCCTTTGTCTCCTCCAGGTTGGACTACTGCAACGCACTTCTCATCAGGATCCCTAGCAAGAGCCTTCAAAGGCTCCAATACATTCAGAACAGCTGCTAGGATCCTGATGAGAGTGCGTAAATACGAGCACATCACACCCATCCTCCGCTCACTCCACTGGCTCCCCATCTCATTCCGGACTGAATATAAGATTTCCCTGCTAACCCACCAGTGCCTCCACGGCAGTGCCCCCCCCACCTCAAGGAACTTGTCACCCTTCAATCCTCAAACCCATAAAGACTAACCTAGGCACCATGGGTGGAACGCTCTCCCCGACCACCTGAGATCCCCACAGTCGGTCGACACTTTTATAACGAATATAAAGTGCGTTATAAATAAAATCCATTATTATTATTATTACTTTCAATAACACTGTCCAGGGGAACAGTAGACTACTCTTTACCTCAATTACAAGTTTGACAGAGCGACCCTAACTTGTAGATGAGTATAGGTATCGTCTTCTCGTCGGTTGGAAACATCGTAATTATGAGGTTTTGAACGAATCCTGTAAAGTAACAGTTTTGGACTCAAAAGTAGCCGATCTACAAGCTCAAAACGTGACGCTTCACGCCACTTTTCGAGCTTGTAGATTTCCGCTACTTAATAATAATAATAATAATACCGGTAATAATAATGAATTGCATTTTTATAGCGCTTTTCCAAGTGCTCAAAGCACTTTACAATGGTTCATTCATTCATACATTAAACAGTCGACGCCAGCGTCCTCACCTTCCCACATTCACACACCGACGATGGCGAGCTCACACCGACCGACTCACTGGAGGCAGTGTAGGGTTCAGTGTCTTGCCCAAGGACACTTCGCCATGTGGACAGGAGGGGGAGCCGGGATTCGAACCGGCGCCGACCCAGGGATCATTGGACGACCTGCTCTACCTCCTGAGCCACGGCAGCTGTCAGGCTGTAGTATAGGGCATTCATTTACAGATAATAATCGTCCTTTTTTCAGTACTGTGGTCGAATAATCTGTCCACCACTGGATTCTCCGTTTGTCAGTCAGCTGTCCGACACGTGTATCAATCTGTACCACTCTTCAACTTCACTTCAAGGTCTTTGTCTCTTTTGTTATTTCTCTTCCTTTCTGTCTTTTTAACCCATTCTGGGCGGGAACCCCTTTTGGTGTTTTAAGCATTATGTTATAGGCTAGTTTAGCTATTGAAAAATAGCAGATCTACAAGCTCGTAGCGCGGCACCGAGTGCCGCGCTACGAGCTTGTAGGTCTGCTATTTTTTGAAAAATCGTGAAAATGTGGCGCAAATCTTTGAATATATTATATTCTTTCAGAGCCAACGTTTTTAACTCAAATCTTTGTTTCTGTGGGGTCCCTGGAACAACACATTTTTAAATGGAGGTCGGCGGCCAATTTCATATATTTTTGGGGGTCCTTGACATGAAAATGTTTGAGAAAACTGTCAGGATTTAGAAGACATTTTGTAGAATCATCTTCAGGACTAAATGGGTTAAATATGGGCTTCTGTGGCCAATTAGATTTTAATCGACTTTTGAAATTCACTTTTGAAATTCACACAGATCCATGTATAGATATAGCTCATAAAAAGTTGATAATATGTGCTTCCATCCCCTCTGACAGAGGAATGAATAATCAGCCGTAATGAGTACGTAAACGGGATATGGAAAGGCCTGTTCATATATAATTTAGCTTTTATGGTAATTAAATTAATTTTAGACTTTGAGGGACCTCTGCCCCGGCGTGTAACACTCATGATGTGCTTCTTCTCCGCGCACGCACGCACGCACGCACGCACGCACGCACGCACGCACGCACGCACGCACGCACGCACGCACGCACGCACGCACGCACGCACGCATGCGCACGCGCACGCGCACGCGCACACACACACACACACACACTCTCATGTGAGCGAATGACGTCCTAAATTATGCTCATCATTTGATCTCATTTTCTCCTCATCTCTCTGGCTATCTCTTTGTTTTTTGACGTCTCTCTCTCTCTCTCTCTCTCTCTCTCTCCCTCCCTCTCTCAAGTTTCTCGGCATGGGATCGGAGGCCTGTGCATCTGCTCGGGGTTCTGGGGTTAAGTAAATTAATTGTTCTCCAAAGTATTTCACTCTCTTTGTGTCTGTGAGTCACTCCATCGCTGCTCCGAAGGGAATTCTGTTCACACAGGAACAATTTATATTTCCCTCATCATCCCCTCTCTCTCTCTCTCTCTCTCTCTCTCTCTCTCTCTCTCTCTCTCTCTCTCTCTGTCTCTCTGTCTCTCTGTCTCTCTGTCACACACACACACACACACACACACACACACACACACACACACACACACACACACACACACACACACACACACACACACACACACAGACACACACACACACACACACACACGCATGAATATATATGAGAGTTTTGAAGGCACACTTTGTTCTGCCAGAGAGATATGGGAATATGAGATATGGGAATCACTTTTGTGGACAATTAATTGTTGTGGCGTATTGTAGTCTGTGATTGATGGTCTGGATTTACTACAGTAGCAAACTGTCTTATGAGGAAGTGAGTGGTTATAACAAACACTCCTCTCTATCGCACGCACGCACGCACGCACGCACGCACGCACGCACGCACGCACGCACGCACGCACAGACTGAACTAGTATCACTATAGCAGCAGTACCATTTTCCTCTTCTTGGCTGTGTTTAAGTCATCAGACTGTGTCCAACAACAGTGTAAGATCTCTTAGATGTAGCCTGGCTAATAAGCCAGACTCAAATCACACTGTCGTGTGGTATTTGAGTCTGGAGATGCTGTGTATGGATCTTGTTTCCCGGGGGGGCGGGTTCAA
The DNA here is from genome assembly GCF_951216825.1 of Electrona antarctica. Taxonomy (NCBI): domain Eukaryota; kingdom Metazoa; phylum Chordata; class Actinopteri; order Myctophiformes; family Myctophidae; genus Electrona; species Electrona antarctica. The sequence goes on along the minus strand of NC_136800.1, from coordinate 43,908,211 downwards.
ACATTTTCTCTTTGACGCAATTGGTCAGAGCTAATGTCAGTCAAAGGTCTCAAGCATTGAACGTCACTGTACCAAAGCCCGCCCATATTGCATACCGTGTCCCGATTGGCCACACCAGTTCTCTGGTGTAGGAAATGGGCGTACAATTGAGCCTCTCCAGACCGTAATCCGCCGGCAGGCAATTTTTGTTTTGTCAACGGCTGATTGGGTCTGGCTTATTAGCCAGGCTACCTAAACTAGGCCCATGTAAGGAGTAAGCCTAGTGGCCAGGCTACCTTAGATGGGCATGCTGTGGCAGCAACACTATGTAAAGTTCTTGAATAAAATGATGTTTTGTCTCCCTGCTCTTCTATTGAGCCATTTAGTTGGTGTCAAAGGTCATGACTCGCCTGGACACCGGAGGGTCTGACCTGATGGTCAATATTCAGTTTATCCCCCGAGCAAGTGTGGTGTATTATGGAACCACAATGATTTAATAAAGTAACTGTTTTAAACTAAACGTGTAAACCTGAGACCACCTTTGCATGTCTTGTCTCTGGCCTACTGTATGAAGACCCAACTGAAATGACTATGTGTGCTAGTTTCCCACAAGCCGTGAGGGTGGGTGGCTCAGGGGGCCCATGGCTGCTGTCTTGTACTTGGTGCTCTGAAATAAAACCAGACTCAGAAACCTTCATCTGCCTGCCTCAGAACTTCTTCTGCCTCAGAACTTCTTCTCCGTATTTTAGTCTAATTATTTTGCAAGTGAAGTCTATTTTTTTGTTTATGTTTATGTTTATTTATTTGATATGGACATAACAATCACATTGCTCATTGCACAGTTGTACAAATTGTAGATGCATCATTTACAGTGTGTTAGCACATGTGCTAATTTTCACCACTTGTCCACAGGAGACTTTTCTAAAAAAATCAATTTAGTTTAAAAAAAACAAAACACCCAATCAAATACAAAACATTATACATTCTAATAATATTTACAGCAAAAAATTACAGTACCCATTACATAATCTCAAATACACAAGTAAACATAATCACTCTAGTAACTCAAGCTATACATGTGAACACAGTTGATTTGATTTCAACCATAGTTTGAGTCCTCTGTAGAACACGTTACCATCCGTCTCTAGTTTTAGAACCGTAGGCAAAGAGTTCCATAGGTTTGCTCCCTTTACTGAGAAGGCAGACTGTCCGAATGAGTTGTTACACCTGGGAACAGTACAGTTACCACTTGTTGAGGCTCGTGTGGTTGCTCTACCAGAGCTCGGAAGTCTAACAACCAGTCCAGAGAACAAAGGTGAATGTTTGTTTGTGTGCTATAGAGCTCCGAAGTCCTGACGTCACTGCCCTCTACTACCAGTAGAGGGCAGTGAGCGCAAAGGTTCATGTATGTTTTTTATAAGCATTGTACTCTCCATAGGGGGATTTTAGATCGCCTCATATAAGAACTGTGTTTGAAAAATAAACCGATCACCCCGGCCTTTTCACTCATATGGATATGAAGCATCGACTGAAGGTGGAAATGTACAAATATACCCAAAGAGTAACAAAATAAGCGTTAGAAACGAGCCAAACAACCCAGAGACTACATTTCCGGGTAGGCTGCTTCTGCCCGCAGCCCGTCGCACAACAGAAACTGAACGTTAATTACGTTTATTTTTATTTTTATTTTATTGATATATAATGTATCGTGGTTAGTACGAGTCGAGTCACCACCAGCTGAGCTTACGTCAACGAGGAATCTCAGGAACGCAATATGTTGACAGCTGGGCGTGACGTATATGCTCAGCGACATTGCATTCATATGTAGTTTCAAGGCTTTTGCGGTCACATTAATTCCATTTTCTCTAGAAACTATATCAAATATGAATGGACATCATTAACGACGCACAGCCACTCCCCTGACAGAAACGCCGAGGTGGTCGGTTTATTTTTCAAACACAGTTCTTATATGAAGCGACCTAAAATCGCCGTTTGGGGATCTCAATGCAAATAAACAAATACATGAACCTGGAGATTGACGACCTCTACTGAAAGTGACGTCAGACTTCGGAGCTCTATAGGAGGAAAACAGTTGTCCCCTTTATGTACGTCACAAGCATCCAAGCTCAATTTAGATCGATGGTAACAATGTGGCACTTGGTGCAGGAAACCACGTTCAAAAGGAAAGTTACATATAGGGTAGCTTTAAGTTAGATCGCTTTAGAGAGAGAGAATTGACCCATTCATCACAGAATATAAAGGAAAGTTACATATAGGGTAGCTTTAAGTTCGCTTTAGAGAGAGAGAATTGACCCATTCATCACAGAATATAAAGTGCGTGCGTGCGCAAAGTAATGCTTAGACTTTAATGCTTACATTAGATTCATGTACACATTATTCATTACGAATTAACATTTGCAATCAAGTACTTTGCTTTCCTTGGGTTTCCTTGTGTGTGCGTGCGTGCGTGCGTGCGTGCGTGCGTGCGTGCAACGCTGTGATTAACTCAAAGCCCCAACAACATGGAGCCTGTCCCTCTCGTCTCTGTGTTTGAAGAAGACTATTATTGTCTAAGCGAGACGGGAGAGGCGTTTAATAGGGTTTGAACAGCAGCACTACTTAACCCAGTCTGGGCGGGAACCCATTGTGTTGTGCTTTAGCTGTTGAAAAATAGCAGATCTACAAGCTCATAGCGCGGCACTCGGGTGAGCTTGTAGAAAAATCGTGGAAAATGTGGCGCAAATCTTTGAATATATATTCTTTCGGAGCGAACGCTTTTAACTCAAAGGTTTGCTTCTGGGAGGTCCCTGGAACAACATATTTTCAGATAGGGGTGGGCGGCCAATTACAGATATTTTTTGGGGTTTCTTGACATGAAATAGTTTGAGAACGACTGACAGAAACATAGGGTTTTTCAGAAAACTGTCAGGTTTTCGAAGACATTTGTAGAATCGTCCTCAGGTCTAAATGTGTTAAGAAGGAAAACGCACAGACACAACGGCCGGGCACACGTCCAAGAACATTTAATTAATCTATGGGTGGCCACAAATAGAAGCCAGCCAGCGAGGGGACACAGAGTGGCCACAGAACCATAAGCCGTCGAGAGCTTACTTGAGTTCGACAGCGCCGGCGGGCGGGCGGGCGGGCGGACGGACGGACGGACGAACGGACGCGCTGGAGACGCACGCATCTCAAGTTGGCCAAGTTTTTAATAGCCGCCAGAACACTTGTTTTATTTCCGAGGTGACTGTCGGAAGGAGTGTGTGTGTGTGTGTGTGTGTGTGTGTGTGTGTGTGTGTGTGTGTGTGTGTGTGTGTGTGTGTGTGTGTGTGTGTGTGTGTGTGTGTGTGTGTGTGTGTGTGTGTGTGTGTGTGTGTGTGTGTGTGTGTGTGTGTGTGTGTGTCGGTCGAGCATAGCGAAGCTGTCAGACTGAAAAACCTTGTATCTCCATATTTTAACTTTCTGTTTTTCCTTTTTAAATCATTTGTATATATTATATCCCACGATTTTGTCCGTTATCTAATGTAATCCTGGGTGCTACACTTCCTCCGCCAAGCTGGGGAGAGCAATGACGTCATGCTTCCTTCAATGCATGAGGAGTCCAAGCCGCTTCTTTTCCCCGAACCGACGTAACGCGTGGAAGGAACGGAACACGTTATTTCAACCAGTTCCTTTCCCCTCCATCAGGCGCTCCGGCTGACCAGGGGGAGGTAGTTTAGAGACCAGGATTACTGCATGTTTTTTTGTGAGGGTACCTACCCTACTAGGGGACACGATGGAGAACATGTGAGGGTACCTACCCTAGGGGACACGAGGGAGAACATGTGAGGGTACCTACCCTAGGGGACACGAGGGAGAACATGTGAGGGTACCTACCCTAGGGGACACAGGGAGAACATGTGAGGGTACTTACTGTACCCTAGGGGACACGGAGAGAACATGTGAGGGTACCTACCCTAGGGGACACGGGGAGAACATGTGAGGGTACCTACCCTAGGGGACACAGGGAGAACATGTGAGGGTACCTACCCTAGGGGACACGAGGGAGAACATGTGAGGGTACCTACCCTAGGGGACACAGGGAGAACATGTGAGGGTACCTACCCTAGGGGACACGAGGGAGAACATGTGAGGGTACCTACCCTAGGGGACACGAGGGAGAACATGTGAGGGTACCTACCCTAGGGGACACAGGGAGAACATGTGAGGGTACCTACCCTAGGGGACACGAGGGAGAACATGTGAGGGTACCTACCCTAGGGGACACGAGGGAGAACATGTGAGGGTACCTACCCTAGGGGACACGAGGGAGAACATGTGAGGGTACCTACCCTAGGGGACACGAGGGAGAACATGTGAGGGTACCTACCCTAGGGGACACGAGGGAGAACATGTGAGGGTACCTACCCTAGGGGACACGGGGAGAACATGTCAGGGTACCTACCCTAGGGGACACAGGGAGAACATGTGAGGGTACCTACCCTAGGGGACACGAGGGAGAACATGTGAGGGTACCTACCCTAGGGGACACGAGGGAGAACATGCAAACTCCTAACGGAAAGGCCCTTTCGCCAACCCCGCCTCGGGTATGGGCACTGATGACGCGGAGGAGGGAACACGCCCCTCAGCGCCCACAGTGGCAAACGAACCCGCAGGACCTTCTAGCTGTGAGGCGACAGCACTACCGACTGTGCCACCGTGCCCCCAGATCTGCTTCTTTTGACGCTTTGGAATGTAAATCTTGAGAAGTAGCAGTTATATGGACGTTATGAGGTTTCCACGCGACAGAGACAATATATTAACTGGCTTCGCATTTAAAAAAAAAACAAAAAAAACACCTATAGTTCAGACTAGTTCAAGCTCTGCCCCGAAGAACTTTTGTAAAGTCGTTTGTCTCCTAAAGTTCGCCGTTATACAAAGAACAGAGAATATATTGTTAAGGAGTCCAGGCACGCTCTCTAATCTCCATTCACTTTACTTCCCGTTCAATTTCACTCCTGGAAGGGCAGAGCATAATTGTTGCCTCCTATAGCATAAGGCTACTGACGGGGAGCGGACAGAACAGATGATGCCATACGTTAGCACATTGAGACCTGGAACGTATCATCTTATAGCTTTTACCCACTTTTAATTAGCTTTTGAAAAATAGCAGATCTACAAGCTCATAGCGCGGCACTCGGTGCCGCGCTATGAGCTTGTAGATCTGCTATTTTTCAAAAGATTGTGAAAATGTGATGTGCATGATGTTTGAATTATAACATTCTTTCACTGCGAAATTTTTTTTACTCAAATCTTTGCTTCTGGGGGTTCCTTCGAACAACATGTTTTGAGATGCGGGTTATTGGCGACCAAATACATATAATTCTGGGGGTCCTTGATATGAAATGATTTGAGTGCCACCGCTATAGAAACTTAGTTTTTACCAGAAAGTAGAATCTGGTCCTCAGGTCTCAACAGGTTAGAAGGAATTGCGGTACTAACAGGACTAATGGTCCAGAACTGTGGTTCCAAACACCGTTCAGCTCATGATGACCCTATAAATATAAAAGGTACATTAAGGTCTCTCCTTAGGATCCGGTCGGATATACACGGTTGTCCAGAACCGCCACCACAGGCTCTGTTCAGGCTCTGCCGCAGTGGACCTATAATGAGCCTATAAGTCACCTCACCTGTAGAATTCCAAGCCTCTGCCTCAGCCAATTGATTGTCATGGCAAACCCCACACACACCTGCCATTTTTATTACTTAACAGTCAGTTTGCACTCTTCAGACACAAATTGTAACATCAATGTTAATTTAACTCTGAGAGTGTACAAATGGAACGGGTCCGAGTACCAGTGCGTAGTCGGAATGCCACTCTGTTCCCCAGATCTGGACATAATGAGGCTTCCACCTTGTAGACGGAAATGAACTACAAACAAATGAAGAGCATGTGTTTTATCAACGATTTGCGGGGCTGTAATTAGACGGACTTCCCATTAAATCAGGGCCAGTCTGCTTTATCTGAAACCACTGCATGTTTTCTCAGACACTTCATTCTTTGTCCTTGTCTTTTTCCTGTCGATGTGTTTCTAATCAGTTGTTTAGTAGCTATAGGCCCGGTTGAGGATCGAGTGTAACGATGCAACCTCACCTGTAGAATTCCAAGCCTCTGCCTCAGCCAATTGATTGCCATGGCAAAACCCCACACACACCTGCCACTTGATTACTTAACAGTCAGTTTGCACTCTTCAGACACAGGCAGACCGACATACACAGAGATCTCTATATATGGGCACAAAAGTGGACACACACAGACGATTTAAACGGGTCCTATGACAAGTTCCCAACTTTCATCGTTCCCATGAAGGCCGGTGGCCGACGGGCACAGACAGGTCAATAGTAAATCATTACGAATTGTATGATTATTACACACCCCATCATGCGAGGCCTTTGAATTCATGGAGATTATTGTAGTTTTGGCCACATTCCTGAACCAATCATTGGAGACCACAGAGACCTCTCTCTGACAGGTGGTGAGATGGCAATAAGCGCTCCGTCCGTCGTATCGATGCCCGAGTGAGCAAACAATGTACACGCTACTCATCGCTGGCGCTATTACCACCGATTAGCCCCCAGAGCTACAGCCCGTAGCTAACACCCCCACTCGTTGGCACCGTGATAACAGAGTACATCCCATAGCCTGGGGGAGCGTAACCAGGGGCAACGGACCCCCGGGGCCGTGCATGCATGTGCACGTGCCCACGCATGCGTAGTAATGGTACGCTAGTAAATGGCTTGAATTGTGAGCCGCTGAGGAGAATTGGGTTTTGTTTGCAGCAGTGTGTAAATAAACATGCGCGTGTGCACGCACGCACGCACGCACGCACGCACGCACGCACGCACGCACGCACACACACACACTCAGAGCAGGCTATTAGGGGCCTCTACCTGCTCCAACCTTCAGGAATGATTGATTGAGCTTTCACTGCAAAACACTGGCTGTTTAGTCATCCTGTGTGTGTGTGTGTGTGTGTGTGTGTGTGTGTGTGTGTGTGTGTGTGTGTGTGTGTGTGTGTGTGTGTGTGTGTGTGTGTGTGTGTGTGTGTGTGTGTGTGTGTGTGTGTGTGTGTGTGTGTGTGTGTGTGTGTGTGTGTGTGTGTGTGTGTGTGTGCGTGCGTGCGCCATATTGCAAGTTAAAGCCCGGCTTTCTTGATCTGCTGCTTTGTTGTTTTTGAGGGGCTGCCCTCCTATATTCAACTATTAGTGTAGATTTCCATCCTATACACAAACAATAAATTCCCATTGACAATGAATGGAGGATTTTAACGTCATAGTGTCTGAGCAAATATAGGTATAGTGTTTATTTCAGTGGGTAGTCGGAATGCCACTCTGTTCCCCAGATCTGGACATAATGAGGCTTCCATCCGATAGACGGAAATGAACTACAAACAAATGAAGAGCATGTATTTTATCAACGATTTGCGGGGCTGTAATTAGACGGACCATTAAATCAGGGCCAGTCTGCTTTATCTGAAACCACTGCATGTTTTCTCAGACACTTCATTCTTTGTCGTTGTCTTTTCCCTGTCGATGTGTTTCTAATCAGTTGTTTAGTAGCTATAGGCCCGGTTTAGGATCGAGTGTAACGATGCAACCTCCGTGCCGTTTGTCGACGCCTAATCTGATCGAGTCTGATTGATCGGATCGATTGTCTTGTCGGTGCCGCGTCCGCATGTTAACGAGAGGCTTGGAATCTGCTTTCTACAGCCGAGGGACATAAAATAAACACATGCCGGTCATAAAGTACTCTTATGTTACGTTTTCTTGGGTGCTAAAACTATAGCAGCATCTATGTGTCAAATCGATCTGGGGGATAATCGGGAATGGTGATGTGCTTGCATTTTGCTAAGCGATACGTACCAATAAAGGACCTTATAGCAGAGATACGTACCAATAAAGGACCTTATAGCAGAGATACGTACCAATAAAGGACCTTATAGCAGAGATACGTACCAATAAAGGACCTTATAGCAAAGATACGTACCAATAAAGGACCTTATAGCAGAGATACGTACCAATAAAGGACCTTATAGCAGAGATACGTACCAATAAAGGACCTTATAGCAGAGAAAGATACGTACCAATAAAGGACCTTATAGCAGAGATACGTACCAATAAAGGACCTTATAGCAGAGATACGTACCAATAAAGGACCTTATAGCAGAGATACGTACCAATAAAGGACCTTATAGCAGAGATACGTACCAATAAAGGACCTTATAGCAGAGATACGTACCAATAAAGGACCTTATAGCAGAGATACCTACCAATAAAGGACCTTATAGCAGAGATACCTACCAATAAAGGACCTTATAGCAGAGAAGAGATACGTACCAATAAAGGACCTTATAGCAGAGATACGTACCAATAAAGGACCTTATAGCAGAGATACGTACCAATAAAGGACCTTATAGCAGAGATACGTACCAATAAAGGACCTTATAGCAGAGATACGTACCAATAAAGGACCTTATAGCAGAGATACGTACCAATAAAGGACCTTATAGCAGAGATACGTACCAATAAAGGACCTTATAGCAGAGATACGTACCAATAAAGGACCTTATAGCAGAGATACGTACCAATAAAGGACCTTATAGCAGAGATACGTACCAATAAAGGACCTTATAGCAGAGATACGTACCAATAAAGGACCTTATAGCAGAGAAAGCGATACGTACCAATAAAGGACCTTATAGCAGAGATACGTACCAATAAAGGACCTTATAGCAGAGATACGTACCAATAAAGGACCTTATAGCAGAGATACGTACCAATAAAGGACCTTATAGCAGAGATACGTACCAATAAAGGACCTTATAGCAGAGATACGTACCAATAAAGGACCTTATAGCAGAGATACGTACCAATAAAGGACCTTATAGCAGAGAAGAGATACGTACCAATAAAGGACCTTATAGCAGAGATACGTACCAATAAAGGACCTTATAGCAGAGAAAGATACGTACCAATAAAGGACCTTATAGCAGAGATACGTACCAATAAAGGACCTTATAGCAGAGATACGTACCAATAAAGGACCTTATAGCAGAGATACGTACCAATAAAGGACCTTATAGCAGAGAAAGATACGTACCAATAAAGGACCTTATAGCAGAGATACGTACCAATAAAGGACCTTATAGCAGAGATACGTACCAATAAAGGACCTTATAGCAGAGATACGTACCAATAAAGGACCTTATAGCAGAGAAACGTACCAATAAATGACCTTATAGCAGAGAAACGTACCAATAAATGACCTTATAGCAGAGATACGTACCAATAAAGGACCTTATAGCAGAGATACGTACCAATAAAGGACCTTATAGCAGAGATACGTACCAATAAAGGACCTTATAGCAGAGATACGTACCAATAAAGGACCTTATAGCAGAGAAACGTACCAAATAAAGGACCTTATAGCAGAGATACGTACCAATAAAGGACCTTATAGCAGAGATACGTACCAATAAAGGACCTTATAGCAGAGATACGTACCATTAAAGGACCTTATAGCAGAGATACGTACCAATAAAGGACCTTATAGCAGAGATACGTACCAATAAAGGACCTTATAGCAGAGAAACGTACCAATAAAGGACCTTATAGCAGAGATACGTACCAATAAAGGACCTTATAGCAGAGAAAGATACGTACCAATAAAGGACCTTATAGCAGAGAAACGTACCAATAAAGGACCTTATATGAGAGATACGTACCAATAAAGGACCTTATAGCAGAGATACGTACCAATAAAGGACCTTATAGCAGAGATACGTACCAATAAAGGACCTTATAGCAGAGATACGTACCAATAAAGGACCTTATAGCAGAGATACGTACCAATAAAGGACCTTATAGCAGAGATACGTACCAATAAAGGACCTTATAGCAGAGATACGTACCAATAAAGGACCTTATAGCAGAGATACGTACCAATAAAGGACCTTATAGCAGAGATACGTACCAATAAAGGACCTTATAGCAGAGATACGTACCAATAAAGGACCTTATAGCAGAGATACGTACCAATAAAGGACCTTATAGCAGAGATACGTACCAATAAAGGACCTTATAGCAGAGAAAGCGACACGTACCAATAAAGGACCTTATAGCAGAGATACGTACCAATAAAGGACCTTATAGCAGAGATACGTACCAATAAAGGACCTTATAGCAGAGATACGTACCAATAAAGGACCTTATAGCAGAGATACGTACCAATAAAGGACCTTATAGCAGAGATACGTACCAATAAAGGACCTTATAGCAGAGATACGTACCAATAAAGGACCTTATAGCAGAGATACGTACCAATAAAGGACCTTATAGCAGAGATACGTACCAATAAAGGACCTTATAGCAGAGATACGTACCAATAAAGGACCTTATAGCAGAGATACGTACCAATAAAGGACCTTATAGCAGAGATACGTACCAATAAAGGACCTTATAGCAGCGAAAGATACGTACCAATAAAGGACCTTATAGCAGAGATACGTACCAATAAAGGACCTTATAGCAGAGATACGTACCAATAAAGGACCTTATAGCAGAGAAAGATACGTACCAATAAAGGACCTTATAGCAGAGAAACGTACCAATAAAGGACCTTATAGCAGAGAAAGATACGTACCAATAAAGGACCTTATAGCAGAGAAAGCCTTCCATGAAACTAGATAAGAGAATTGGACCTCTTCCCACTTTCTCCTCACCTTCCCTGATCTCTATACAGATGTGTTACCGGCTAATAATAATAATAATAATAATAAAATAAAATAAAAGGCCTCACTGGCCGCAAAGTATTATAATGTCTTATGTTCTTTACACATTCGGAACGGAGTATAGGGAGAAGTATGTATAAAACTTATATAACCCAATACTCCTTTATTGCTTGTCTTTCAGCATCATCTCTTGACGTCACACTGCGCAAAAAGCATGGAATACGGATGTGTATATTACAGGAATCCCGTTAAACTTTCCAACAAACTCCGGTAAACTCCCGAATTGTACCATCACACCTGTAGATTACCGTATATTAACTGTATATGCTGCTAAACTTGAGGTTTACGGGGGAAATACAGTACCCATAATTGCCCGTTAACTCCTCTTTCCACGCAGTGTCTATACATACCAACATGGTATAAACTTTAAATAAAAGCATTCACCACAGAGAAGTTAAAGGAGCATTCAGTGATTTGGGTGATTTGGAAAACCACCCAGTCCACCCCGTTAACAAAATGTGCACATGCACGCTCTACAGTGGGGGGAAGTGCAACAGGCCAACAGCATGTGCACCAAGGCCGGCCCCCACTCGATCATGATTGGAGGAAGGCCCCTCTCATCCTGATTGGATGAAGGTTTTGCCACCCGCCACCAAAACTGAAACTAGGGTTTTTTGACCCCAGGGGCTCACTGGGGACAGGGAGGATTTCCTTATATGGTCAGCACACTCTATAGTAGGGAGGATTATCCAGAAAAAAAGAAAAAATAAGTGATATTTGAATTAAGTCAAATCACTGAATATACCTTTAAGCAGATATTTAAATAATGTAATAGTGTAATTCATATACACTTACAACTATTTATATACTCTATAATGTATTCTATTCTCTATATTATATTATCAATATATACCGACAATAAGCCACTCCCGACCTGTACCTATTAGGCTTGGAGGACAATTCACCGATGTTCCACAGAAGTGCTTATATCTATTGCCCATCTGCAGACCGCGGCCATGTTTCCATCAGAGTTTGGAAGCGCTCGTTTTCAGTAAAGCATCGTCCTGCTGCCTCTTGCATTATGTGATAATTCAAAACAGGTGGCAGTGTTGAGTGATATCTAACGAGCACTTCCAAACTCCAGCACTTAGAAAAATAATCACCTGCAAGCAAGGACACAAAGTAGCTCATAACAGGTCTACAGTGGATTTTTATGAAACAAACTCCTTGAGGATAGAAAGATAATACTTCAAGCTTTCCGTACAGCTGCAATGTTGGTGAGTTTGACGTTGTTTAACCCATTCGGGACGGGAACCCCTTTTGGTGTTTTAACTAAGCATTATGTTATACTTTAGCTATTGAAAAATAGCAGATCTACAAGCTCATAGCGCGCCACCGAGTGGCGCGCTACGAGCTTGTAGGTCTGCTATTTTTGAAAAATCGTAAAAATGCGGCACAAATCGTTGAATAGGTATATATTATCTTTTTTATTTCGACATCAGGCCTAAGAACTTTTCTGTTTGGATGAATGGGCTGCCATTGGAAGTTGCACCTAGGTAGCACCTTGCCATTAACTTATATGGTAAGATGGCATATGGAGAATGGAAGGCTCTCTGAAACTTTGGAATGTCACTACAGCTTATTGTCTCATCGATTTGTCTGTCGACAGTTGAGAGAGATGTGAGACTATAGCTTGGAACTGTTCCACAGGTTTTTGAGACTATAGCTTGGAACTGTTCCACAGGTTTTTTTAGTGCAGGTGCAACCACTCCTAGAACCAGCAATGTCTGTCCGTCCCTATATCTGTATGTTTAGGGTACCAACAGGGGGCGCTGTTATACAAGCTCATGTCTACAAGCTCACATTGTCATATTGTCTCTTTATTGTTAATGGCGTTTAATGTTTGCGTTTGTACCGTAGACTTTAATATATTAGTGCCCCTCATTTCACACGGGTGTGATTTTTATTACATCTATATATGTTCAATAAACTATTCAATCAATCGATCCAACTCTCTGTCACAAGTGAAGGACGTCAGTGCCACAGGCTGTGGCGACTGTGGCTCAAGAGGTACAGCAGGTCGTGCTGGTTGTGTGAATTGTCTGATTGGGTGAATGTAATGCACAATCTATGTAAAGCGCCTTGGATAAAGGCGCCATATAAATGCACCATTTACCATTTACCCCCAGAAGAGAAGAATTCTAGAGTTTACCTTTTAACCAAACTCCTTTATCCCTGAACCTTTTGAATAAAGACAATTTAAGTTAATTGAAGAATAAAGACCATTTAAGTTAATGGTGGGGTGTGTGTGTGTGTGTGTGTGTGTGTGTGTGTGTGTGTGTGTGTGTGTGTGTGTGTGTGTGTGTGTGTGTGTGTGTGTGTGTGTGTGTGTGTGTGTGTGTGTGTGTGTGTGTGTGTGTGTGTGTGTGTGTGTGTGTGTGTGTGTGTGTGTGTGTGTGTGTGTGTGTGTGTGTGTGTGTGTGTGTGTGTGTGTGTGTGTATGTCCGTCCGTCCACTACCCCTGGGGTGTGTGTGTGTGCTTCTGAATAATTCCCACTGTCTAAACGAGACTCCCCTGGCCCTAATGAAGACGTCACTGCTGTCACCTCATGGACACACACACACACACACACACACACACACACACACACACACACACACACACAAAGAGAGGCAGTAATTACCCCCCAAAAGCAGCAGAAAATTAGCCTGGTTAATAAACCAGACCGAATCAGCCGTTGGCAAAAAAAAAATTGCCTGCCAGAAAATAGCCCGTGGTGCAACTTGAGAAGAAGTCAGTGTAGTAGAAAGGTCCTCTGTGTGCGTGCGTGCGTGCGTGCGTGCGTGCGTGCGTGCGTGCGTGTGCGCGTGTTGAGAAGGTGTCAGTGTATATAGCAGGAAGGTCCTGGCTGATACATGATTTATGTGGTGGAGTCCTCTGTCTGTTCAGGAAGGTAAACAGAGGCTTTGCGTGCTGTCATAACACATCAGCCCTGGCGTGCTCGTGGCCCACCTGTCTAAATACGGCCTCCTCGTCAGAGGCTGCTGGGAGACGGCCTTTTGTCACGCCGCTAATAGTCTAACATGACCCTGTTGATACTGCCCGGTTAGTGACGCTAATAGATCTAACATGACCCTGTTGATACTGCCCAGTTAGTGACGCTAATAGATCTAACATGAGTTTTTTTCGACGGGTGGCTGGCATCTCCCTTAGAGATGGGGTGAGAAGTTCAGTTACACGAGAGAGACTCGGAGTAGAACCGCTGCTCCTTCGCCTGGAAAGGAGTCAGCTGAGGTGGTTCGGGCATCTGGTTAGGATGCCTCGCGGGCGCCTCCCTAGGGAGGTCCTCGACGCACGTCCCACTGGGAGGAGACCCCGGGGCAGACCAAGGCGCAGTTGGAGGAAATACATCGACTCACTGGCCTTGGAACGTCTCGGAATCCCCCAGGAGGAAGTCACTAATGTTGCTGTGGAGAGGGAAGTCTGGAGCACTCTGGTGGAGCTGTTGCCCCCGCGACCCGACTACGGATAAGCGGTTGAAGATGGATGGATGGATGGATGACCCTGTTGATACTGCCCGGTTAGTGACGCTAATCATTGAAGTACGCTACACTAAGTGCGCTACTCGCTACACAGGATAGCAGTCTGTGGCGACTGTGGCTCCAGAGGTAGAGCAGGTCGTCCAATGATCCATGGGTCGGCGGTTCGAATCCCGGCTCCTCCTGGCTACATGTCGAAGTGTCCTTGGGCAAGACACTGAACCCCAAATTGCTCCCGATGTGCTGGTTGGTGCCTTGCATGGCTTCCGCCGCAATCGGTGTATGAATGTGTGTGTGAATGGGTGAATGTAATGCACAATCTATGTAAAGCGCCTTGGATAAAGGCACTATATAAATGCACCATTTACCATTTTACCATTTACCAGTCTATAACAGGAACGTGCAGAGTGTTGGAGAGGAAGGGGCTGACGTAAGAGGGCACTTTTAGACAAAAATAGCAGATCTACAAGCTCTCAACGTTGAGAGCTTGTAGATCTGCTATTTTCGGGGGCTCAAGCTCGGGAGGTGTGACTTTGTAGTCCAGGGAGGAAGTGAGACCACATTTTCATGACAGGCTTTTGGTCATGATCATGGCGTCATGCATGACTGAAATATCAACAACAACAAAAACATATTACACATAAAAACCCCTGGGAAGTGTTTATTGTGTTCTAAACATCGTTAAAATAAGCTCTGGTTGCAAAAGGGGTGAAGTGGCCATTTAAGAATATACAAAACAAGTGTGAACCTTGGCATAAAAATGGAGCTATGTATTTTTTTTATCCCCAGAAAGTACAAAAAAAAGTGTTACATTTAACGGTAATTAAACTTTTACATATCATTGTATATTGACGATTTACTTTGCGCAAGTGAGCGTGACCTTTGGACAAGGAGAACAGGCCCAGGGGAAAATTAGCCATTGATCCAGTGGGGCAGTGGCCCAGGGGCCCTTGGCTCTCAGGGGCCCTTCGGAGAAGCTGGACTGAGCTGTTGACGCCCTGAAAAAGGGCTCCTGTGGCCCTTCATTGGCCATTGATTTAGTTCAATTTAGGTCAATAAGATGGTAAAAACACGGACAATCACGAAAATGTTGCGTGCACGTGTGCATGCAGGGGCCCTCATGGGGATTAATCCGTCCCTGTACTTGCCCGACGAGCAAGTGCCTCTGAGACCTGATATTGTCAAAGTCAACCCCTCTGGGGAGATAATGGACCTCACAAGTATGTAAGCGCCACTGCACACGCACGCAGGCACGCACGCACGCAGACACACGCACGCACGCACAGACACACACGCACACAGACAGAGTAATGTGGAGTTTATGGTTTCAAAAAGTGGAGCTGTCAGCCGGGCAGCTGTGAAGGCTTAAATGTTGCTGCATCAGCAGCCATGCAGTCACACAAACCTCCCTCTACAACAAACAGCTCACTGCTCACTACTCACTTTAACCCATTCTGGGCGGGAACCCCTTATGTTACAAACCTCCCTCTACAACAAACAGCTCACTGCTCACTACTCACTTTAACCAATTCTGGGCGGGAAGCCCTTTTGGTTATGTTAATACTTTAGCTATTGAAAAATAGCAGATCTACAAGCTCATAGCGCGGCACCGAGTGCCGCGCTACGAGCTTGTAGGTCTGCTATTTTTTTTTAAATCGTGAAAATGTGGCGCAAATCTTTGAATATATATTATTTTATTTCAACGTATTTTCAGATGGGGGTCGGCGGCCAATTACATATGATTTATGGGGTCCTTGACATGAAAATGTTTGAGAACCACTGACATAGAAACATGAGGTTTTTTCAGAAAACGGTCAGAATTTAGAAGGCATTTGTAGAATCGTTCTCAGTCGTAAATGGGTTAAAACTCTATAACACTAAGCCCGTTCGCTGGCCTCCATCATCATCATCATCATCATCATTGGGACAAACCCGACCGTAGTGGGAAAACTAGACTGAATGAAAACAATATGTTTCTAAGCCACTTAACCCATTCAGGACGGGAACCCCTTTTGGTGTTTTAAGCATTATGTATATGTTATGCTTTAGCTGTTGAAAATAAGCCAATCTGCAAGCAATTGTTTTGAAAAATCTTTAAAATGTGGTGCAAATCTTTGAATATATATTCTTTCAGAGCGAAAGTTTGTAACTCATCATTGCTACTGGGGGGGGGGGGGGGGGGTCGTCTCTGGAACAACATATTTTCAGATGAGGGTCGGTGGCCAAATACATATAATTGTTGGGGTCCTTGACATGAAATAGTTTGAGAACCCACTGACACAGAAACAAAACATGGGGTTTTCAGAAAACTGTCTTGATTCAGAAGACATGTTTAGAATCTGGTCTCCGTCTTAAATGTGTTAAACCCACTATTCTTACTAAAAACGGACCTGATTTAAAACCAGTGAAGTAAAGTAGGCTATACATTTACTCAAGTACTACTAGTAGGCCTACTTAAGTATGATGTTTAGGTACTTTTACTTTTGTTACAGTATTTCCAATTTCCAGTCCTTTTCTACTTCTCCCACTACATCTCGGATCCAATATAATATTGTACTTTTACTCCACTACTCACTACTCATTTGATCTACATCATATAGCAGGGGCCCTACTGTATGTTTGAGGTGATATTATGCTGACTTTGTGATGGTGCTAACATGATTTAAAATTAGCTTTGAGTCCATGACTACAGCAAGGATTTTGACCTGGCTAGAAGTTTTCCACATTAGTTTAATTGACGATCTTTTTTAGATCCGCCTATGATCATACCTATGGTCCGCCTCATCACCAGGTCCACGACAAATCCGCTATTTATTTTTAAATGATTACAAGACAGCGAATTAAACACATAAAGCAAATAGCGGGTTTAGCGTAGATTAAGCAGCAGCAAAACATGGATTAAATTGCGGGGAAAACGGGTCTTGCAGTAGAACTACAGGACTCCCTGCCTCTCTCAGTCAGTGTGTTTTGTTGTAATAATATTCAACATCTACAAAGTAACTAGTAACTAACAAGAGGAAGGAAGGAAGGCGCTGGAGCAACTCAGACCATAGACGTGTATAAAGGCTCGCTAAAATCAGGACGGATTTACAAACGGGTTGGTTTATTACAAACGTTGTCAACGTGGCTATGATTCAGGACGCTTATCTGCTTAATTTCGTTTTTTATATGAATGTTG
>NC_136800.1:43792637-43890545 GCF_951216825.1 Electrona antarctica | reverse complement strand
GCTAGAATAGGGTGTACTAGACTCTTGTCAGCCCTGCAGTTCCTCGCACTTGAAATAACCACTGTGTACACGGGCAATAGTTTTTACAGGAGTTTGTGTGCACGGCCAATAGTTTGACATGAACATTTCTACGCTATAGTACTGTGGCTTGTACAGCATAATAGACCCTAGTACAGCCTAGCACAGTCTACTAGAGCCGAAAACAGCCTATTAGAGGCCAGTAGAGTCTAGTACAGCCTTGTACACACACGTCCTGCCTAGTCCAGCCTAGTGGGAGAATATACTTGGAGAGGGGGGTATTTTGGTGGCTGTAATAGGCTATACTAGGTTGGATCAGGCTGGAAAAGGCTAGAATGGGGTGTAGTAGGCTGTGCTAGACTCTAATAGCCTCTATTAGGCTGTACTAGGCTCTTGTCAGCCCTGTAGTTCCTCGCACTTGGAAATAACCACTGTGTACACGGCCAATAGTTTTTACAGGAGTTTGTGTGCACGGCCAATAGTTTTACATGAACATTTCTAGGCTATAGTACTTTACTGCCTCGTACAGCCTAATAGACCCTACTACAGCCTAGCACAGTCTACTAGAGCCGGAAAACAGCCTATTAGAGGCCAGTAGAGTCTAGTACAGCCATGTACACCCACGTCTAGCCTAGTCCAGCCTAGTGGGAGAATAGACTTGGAGGGGGGGGTATTTTGGTGGCTGTACTAGGCTATACTAGGTTGGATCAGGCTGGAAAAGGCTAGAATGGGGTGTCCTAGGCTGTGCTAGACTCTAATAGCCTCTATTAGGCTGTACTAGGCTCTTGTCAGCCCTGTAGTTCCTCGCACTTGGGAATAACCACTGTGTACACGGGCAATAGTTTTTACAGGAGTTTGTGTGCACGGCCAATCGTTTTACATGAACATTTCTAGGCTATAGTACTTTACTGCCTCGTACAGCCTAATAGAGCCTAGTACAGTCTGCCAGAGCCGGAAACAGCCTATTGGAGCCCAGTAGAGTCTAGTACAGCCTTGTACACCCACGTTTAGCTTAATCCAGCCTAGTGGGAGAATAGACTAGGAGGGGGGGGGGGGTATTTAGATGGCTGTACTAGGCTATACTAGGCTACATCAGGCTGGAATAGGCTAGAATAGGGTGTACTAGACTCTTGTCAGCCCTGCAGTTCCTCGCACTTGAAATAACCACTGTGTACACGGGCAATAGTTTTTACAGGAGTTTGTGTGCACGGCCAATAGTTTTACATGAACATTTCTAGGCTATAGTACTTTACTGCCTCGTACAGCCTAATAGAGCCTAGTACAGTCTGCTAGAGCCGAAAACAGCCTATTGGAGCCCAGTAGAGTCTAGTACAGCCTTGTACACCCAAGTTTAGCTTAGTCCAGCCTAGTGGGAGAATAGACTTGGAGAGAGGGGTATTGAGATGGCTGTACTAGGCTATACTAGGTTGGATCGGGCTGGAAAGGGCTAGAATAGGGTGTACTAGGCTGTACTAGACTCTTGTCAGCCCTGTAGTTCCTCGCACTTGAAATAACCACTGTGTACACAGGCAATAGTTTTTACAGGAGTTTGTGTGCACGGCCAATAGTTTTACATGAACATTTCTAGGCTATAGTACTTTACTGCCTCGTACAGCCTAATAGACCCTAGTACAGCCTAGCACAGTCTACTAGAGCCGAAAACAGCCTATTAGAGGCCAGTAGGGTCTGGTACAGCCATGTACACCCACGTCTAGCCTAGTCCAGCCTAGTGGGAGAATATACTAGGAGAGGGGGGTATTTTGGTGGCTGTACTAGATTATACTAGGTTGGATCAGGCTGGAAAAGGCTAGAATGGGGTGTACTAGGCTGTGCTAGACTCTAATAGCCTCTATTAGGCTGTACTAGGCTCTTGTCAGCCCTGTAGTTCCTCGCACTTGGGAATAACCACTGTGTACACGGGCAATAGTTTTTACAGGAGTTTGTGTGCACGGCCAATAGTTTTACATGAACATTTCTACGCTATAGTACTTTACTGCCTCGTACAGCCTAATAGAGCCTAGTACAGTCTGCTAGAGACGGAAACAGCCTATTGGAGCCCAGTAGAGTCTAGTACAGCCTTGTACACCCACGTTTAGCTTAATCCAGCCTAGTGGGAGAATAGACTAGGAGGGGGGGTATTTAGATGGCTGTACTAGGCTATACTAGGCTACATCAGGCTGGAATAGGCTAGAATAGGTTGTACTAGACTCTTGTCAGCCCTGCAGTTCCTCGCACTTGAAATAACCACTGTGTACACGGGCAATAGTTTTTACAGGAGTTTGTGTGCACGGCCAATAGTTTTACATGAACATTTCTAGGCTATAGTACTTTACTGCCTCGTACAGCCTAATAGACCCTAGTACAGCCTAGCACAGTCTACTAGAGCCGAAAACAGCCTATTAGAGGCCAGTAGGGTCTGGTACAGCCATGTACACCCACGTCTAGCCTAGTCCAGCCTAGTGGGAGAATAGACTAGGAGGGGGGGTATTTAGATGGCTATACTAAGCTATACTAGGCTGGATCAGGCTGGAATAGGCTAGAATAGGGTGTACTAGGCTGTACTGGACTCTAATAGACTCTATTAAGCTGTACTATAGGCTCTTGTGAGTCCTGAACCTTTTCGCACTTGGGAATAACCACTGTGTACACAGGCAATAGTTTTTACATGTGTGTGCACGACCAATAGTTTACCAATAGACCAACAAAATATGCTGGACTAGGCTGAACTAGGCTGGACTAGGCTGCTCTAGGCTGGACTAGGCTTCTCAAGTCTGGACTAGGCTGGACTAGGCTGGTCTAGGCTGGACTAGTCTGCACTAGGCTGGACTAGGCTGTACTAGGGTGGACTAGGCTGTACTAGGCTGGACTAGGCTGGCCTAGGCTGCACTAGGCTGCACTAGGCTGTACTAGGGTGGACTAGGCTGTACTAAGATGGACTAGGCTGTACTAGGCTGCACTAGGCTGTACTAGGCTGTACTAGGCTGTACTAGGCTGGACTAGGCTGGACTAGGATGTACTAGGCTGGACTAGGCTGTACGAGACATTACTGTACTATAGCCTATGTAAAACTATTGGCCGTGCACCCAAACTCATGTAAAAACTATGGCCTGTGTACACAGTGGTTCATCTCAAGCGTGAGGACCTACAGGGTTGACAAGAGCCTAGTACAGCCTAGTGGGAGAATAGACTTGGAGAGAGGGGTATTTAGATGGCTGTACTAGGCTATACTAGGTTGGATCGGGCTGGAAAGGGCTAGAATAGGGTGTACTAGGCTGTACTAGACTCTTGTCAGCCCTGTAGTTCCTCGCACTTGAAATAACCACTGTGTACACGGGCAATAGTTTTTACAGGAGTTTGTGTGCACGGCCAATAGTTTTACATGAACATTTCTAGGCTATAGTACTTTACTGCCTCGTACAGCCTAATAGACCCTAGTACAGCCTAGCACAGTCTACTAGAGCCGAAAACAGCCTATTAGAGGCCAGTAGGGTCTGGTACAGCCATGTACACCCACGTCTAGCCTAGTCCAGCCTAGTGGGAGAATAGACTAGGAGGGGGGGTATTTAGATGGCTATACTAAGCTATACTAGGCTGGATCAGGCTGGAATAGGCTAGAATAGGGTGTACTAGGCTGTACTGGACTCTAATAGACTCTATTAAGCTGTACTATAGGCTCTTGTGAGTCCTGAACCTTTTCGCACTTGGGAATAACCACTGTGTACACAGGCAATAGTTTTTACATGTGTGTGCACGACCAATAGTTTACCAATAGACCAACAAAATATGCTGGACTAGGCTGAACTAGGCTGGACTAGGCTGCTCTAGGCTGGACTAGGCTTCTCAAGTCTGGACTAGGCTGGACTAGGCTGGTCTAGGCTGGACTAGGCTGCACTAGGCTGGACTAGGCTGTACTAGGGTGGACTAGGCTGTACTAGGCTGGACTAGGCTGGCCTAGGCTGCACTAGGCTGCACTAGGCTGTACTAGGGTGGACTAGGCTGTACTAAGATGGACTAGGCTGTACTAGGCTGCACTAGGCTGTACTAGGCTGTACTAGGCTGTACTAGGCTGGACTAGGCTGGACTAGGATGTACTAGGCTGGACTAGGCTGTACGAGACATTACTGTACTATAGCCTATGTAAAACTATTGGCCGTGCACCCAAACTCACGTAAAAACTATGGCCTGTGTACACAGTGGTTCATCTCAAGCGTGAGGACCTACAGGGTTGACAAGAGCCTAGTACAGCCTAGTAGACCCTATTCTAGCCTTTCCCAGCCAGATCCAGCCTAGTATAGCCATCTAACTGTGCGTGCGTGCGTGCATGCATGCGTGCGTGCGTGCGTGCGTGCGTGCGTGCGTGCGTGCGTGCGTGCGTGCGTGCGTGAGGGTCCACGGGAGGTCACTATACCAGAAACACTGTTTCCCATAGCATACTGTGGACCTACAGGACATTACTGTACTATAGTCTATGTAAAACTATTGGCCGTGCACCCAAACTCATGTAAAAACTATGGCCTTTGTACACACTACAGTGGTTCATCTGAAGCGTGAGGACCTACAGGGCTGACAAGAGCCTAGTAGACCCTATTCTAGCCTTTCCCAGCCAGATCCAGCCTAGTATAGCCATCTAACTGTGCGTGCGTGCGTGCGTGCGTGCGTGCGTGCGTGCGTGCGTGCGTGTGTGCGTGCGGGTCCACGGGAGGTCACTATATCAGAAACACTGTTTCCCATAGCATACTGTGGCCCTACAGGACATTACTGTACTATAGTCTATGTAAAACTATTGGCCGTGCACCCAAACTCATGTAAAAACTATGGCCTGTGTACACACTACAGTGGTTCATCTCAAGCGTGAGGACCTACAGGGCTGACAAGAGCCTAGTAGACCCTATTCTAGCCTTTCCCAGCCAGATCCAGGGTCCACGGGAGGTCACTATATCAGAAACACTGTTTCCCATAGCATACTGTGGGAGGTGTACACAGAGCACTGTTCTAATAGTTTTTGCCACCCTGTGGAATTATGCTTGAACTGCAAGATAGGGCCCTAAAAATGTATTAATAATAAACAAAGAGAAACAAATCAGTGTGGGTCATCCGTTGGACTGATGGGCGAACAAGTGGTGTCCACGCGAAGAGTCGGGCCCAGAGGACATGTAGAGTCCCCCCCCTGAATTTTCACGCCCCCATGGGCCGCACGGTGGGGACCGGAAATTTGGCCTGGTGCACTGGCCATAGTCACTATGTTTCATGCACACGAAACTTGATAAATGTAATAATAAAATAAAATAAAAAGCCTCACTGGCCGCAAAGTATTATAATGTTCTTTACACATTCGGAACGGAGTATAGGGAGAAGTATGTATAAAACTTATATAACCCAATACTCCTTTATTGCTTCAGCATCATCTCTTGACGTCACACTGCGCAAAAAGCATGGAATACGGATGTGTATATTACAGGAATCCCGTTAAACTTTCCAACAAACTCTGGTAAACTCCCGAATTGTACCATCACACCTGTGTATTACCGTATATTAACTGTATATGCTGCTAAACTTGAGGTTTACGGGGGAAATACAGTACCCATAATTGCCCGTTAACTCCTCTTTCCACACAGTGTCTATACATACCAACATGGTATACACTTTAAATAAAAGCATTCACCACAGAGAAGTTAAGCAGATAATTAAATAATGTAATAGTGTAATTCATATACACTTACAACTATTTATATACTCTATAATGTATTCTATTCTCTATATTATATTATCAATATATACCGACAATAAGCCACTCCCGACCTGTACCTATTAGGCTTGGAGGACAATTCACCGATGTTCCACAGAAGTGCTTATATCTATTGCCCGTTTGCAGACCGCGGCCATGTTTCCATCAGAGTTTGGAAGCGCTCGTTTTCAGCAAAGCATCGTCCTGCTGCCTCCTGCATTATGTGATAATTCAAAACAGGTGGCAGTGTTGAGTGATATCTAACGAGCACTTCCAAACTCCAGCACTTAGAAAAATAATCACCTGCAAGCAAGGACACAAAGTAGCTCATAACAGGTCTACAGTGGATTTTTATGAAACAAACTCCTTGAGGATAGTGTGTGTGTGTGTGTGTGTGTGTGTGTGTGTGTGTGTGTGTGTGTGTGTGTGTGTGTGTGTGTGTGTGTGTGTGTGTGTGTGTGTGTGTGTGTGTGTGTGTGTGTGTGTGTGTGTGTGTGTGTGTGTGTGTGTGTGTCCGTCCGTCCGTCCGTCCGTCCGTCCGTCCGTCCCCACTACCCCTGGGGTGTGTGTGTGTCCGTCCGTCCGTCCCCACTACCCCTGGGGTGTGTGTGTGTGTCCGTCCGTCCGTCCGTCCGTCCGTCCACTACCCCTGGTGTGTGTGTGTGCTTCTGAATAATTCACACTGTCTAAACGAGACTCCCCTGGCCCTGATGAAGACGTCACTGCTGTCACCTCATGGACACACACACACACAAAGAGAGGCAGTAATTACCTGTAATTATAATTATTATTAGTATAAAGAGATGGGACACAGAAGAGTTGAGGGGTTGGTTGGTTGGAGTGGGAGAACGGATGGGACAGGCTTGGCCTGGCCTGAGAATGCTGTATGGAATTGATGCTTGATGACTTGATGCGTGTAACTTGATGTAACTATGGGATATGCCTTGATTGAATAAAGAAGGACTTTGCCTGGATATCGCGACTCACTTCATGCTATAGGAAGATAAGGAGAGAATCCACGGACCCCTGTTAGGTTCAGATTCCACACCTAACCCCCCAAAAGCAGCAGAAAATTAGCCTGGTTAATAAACCAGACCGAATCAGCCGTTGGCAAAATAAAAATTCCCTGCCAGAAAATAGCCCATGGTGCAACTTGAGAAGAAGTCAGTGTAGTAGAAAGGTCCTCTGTGTGCGCGCGTGCGTGCGTGCGCGCGTGCGTGTGCGCGTGTTGTGAAGGTGTCAGTGTATATAGCAGGAAGGTCCTGGCTGATACATGATTTATGTGGTGGAGTCCTCTGTCTGTTCAGGAAGGTAAACAGAGGCTTTGCGTGCTGTCATAACACATCAGCCCTGGCATGCTCGTGGCCCACCTGTCTAAATACGGCCTCCTCGTCAGAGGCTGCTGGGAGACGGCCTTTTGTCACGCCGCTAATAGTCTAACATGACCCTGTTGATACTGCCCGGTTAGTGACGCTAATAGATCTAACATGACCCTGTTGATACTGCCCGGTTAGTGACGTTAATAGATCTAACATGACCCTGTTGATACTGCCCGGTTAGTGACGTTAATAGATCTAACATGACCCTGTTGATACTGCCCGGTTAGTGACGCTAATAGATCTAACATGACCCTGTTGATACTGCCCGGTTAGTGACGCTAATAGATCTAACATGACCCTGTTGATACTGCCCGGTTAGTGACGTTAATAGATCTAACATGACCCTGTTGATACTGCCCGGTTAGTGACGTTAATAGATCTAACATGACCCTGTTGATACTGCCCGGTTAGTGACGCTAATAGATCTAACATGACCCTGTTGATACTGCCCGGTTGGTGACGCTAATCATTGAAGTACGCTACACTAAGTACGCTACTCGCTACACAGGATAGCAGTCTGTGGCGACTGTGGCTCAAGAGGTAGAGCAGGTCGTCCAATGATCCATGGGTCGGCGGTTCGAATCCCGGCTCCTCCTGGCTACATGTCGAAGTGTCCTTGGGCAAGACACTGAACCCAAAATTGCTCCCGATGTGCTGGTTGGTGCCTTGCATGGCTTCCGCCGCAATCGGTGTATGAATGTGTGTGTGAATGGGTGAATGTAATGCACAATCTATGTAAAGCGCCTTGGATAAAGGCGCTATATAAATGCACCATTTACCATTTTACCATTTACCAGTCTATAACAGGAACGTGCAGAGAGTGTTGGAGAGGAAGGGGCTGACGTAAGAGGGCACTTTTAGACAAAAATAGCAGATCTACAAGCTCTCAACGTTGAGAGCTTGTAGATCTGCTATTTTCGGGGGCTCAAGCTCGGGAGGTGTGACTTTGTAGTCCAGGGAGGAAGTGAGACCACATTTTCATGACAGGTTTTTGGTCATGATCATGGCGTCATGCATGACTGAAATATCAACAACAACAAAAACATATTACACATAAAAACCCCTGGGAAGTGTTTATTGTGTTCTAAACATCATTAAAATAAGCTCTGGTTGCAAAAGGGCTGAAGTGGCCATTTAAGAATATACAAAACAACAAGTGTGAACCTTGGCATAAAATGGAGCTATGTATTTTTTTTTATCCCCAGAAAGTACAAAAAAAAGTGTTACATTTAACGGTAATTAAACTTTTACATATCATTGTATATTGACGATTTACTTTGCGCAAGTGGGCGTGACCTTTGGACAAGGAGAACATGACCTATTACTAGCCCAGGGACCAATTAGCCATTGATCCAGTGGGGCAGTGGCCCAGGGGCCCTTGGCTCTCAGGGGCCCTTCGGAGAAGCTGGACTGAGCTGTTGACGCCCTGAAAAGGGCTCCTGTGGCCCTTCATTGGCCATTGATTTAGTTCAATTTAGGTCAATAAGATGATAAAAACACGGACAATCACGAAAATGTTGCGTGCACGTGTGCACGCAGGGGCCCTCATGGGGATTAATCCGCCCCTGTACTTGCCCGACGAGCAAGTGCCTCTGAGACCTGATATTGTCAATGTCAACCCCTCTGGGGAGATAATGGACCTCACAAGTATGTAAGCGCCACTGCACACACACACACACACGCACACACACACACACACACACGCAGACACAAACGTGCGCGCACGCAGACACACGCACGCACACACGCGCACGCACAGACACACACGCACACAGACAGAGTAATGGGGAGTTTATGGTTTCAAAAAGTGGAGCTGTCAGCCGGGCAGCTGTGAAGGCTTAAATGTTGCTGCATCAGCAGCCATGCAGTCACACAAACCTCCCTCTACAACAAACAGCTCACTGCTCACTGCTCACTTTAACCCATTCTGGGCGGGAACCCCTTATGTTACAAACCTCCCTCTACAACAAACAGCTCACTGCTCACTACTCACTTTAACCAATTCTGGGCGGGAAGCCCTTTTGGTTATGTTAATACTTTAGCTATTGAAAAATAGCAGATCTACAAGCTCATAGCGGCACCGAGTGCCGCGCTACGAGCTTGTAGGTCTGCTATTTTTTTTTTAATCGTGAAAATGTGGCGCAAATCTTTGAATATATATTATTTCAGAGCGAACGTTTTTAACGTATTTTTAGATGGGGGTCGGCGGCCGATTACATATGATTTTTGGGGTCCTTGACATGAAAATGTTTGAGAACCACTGACATAGAAACATGAGGTTTTTCAGAAAACTGTCAGAATTTAGAAGGCATTTGTAGAATCGTTCTCAGTCGTAAATGGGTTAAAACTCTATAACACTAAGCCCGTTCGCTGGCCTCCATCATCATCATCATCATCATTGGGACAAACCCGACCATAGTGGGAAAACTAGACTGAATGAAAACAATATATTTCTAAGCCACTTAACCCATTCAGGACGGGAACCCCTTTTGGTGTTTTAAGCATTATGTATATGTTATGCTTTAGCTGTTGAAAATAAGCCAATCTGCAAGCAATTTTTTTGAAAAATCTTTAAAATGTGGTGCAAATCTTTGAATATATATTCTTTCAGAGCGAAAGTTTGTAACTCATCCTTGCTACTGGGGGGGGGAGGGTCGTCCCTGGAACAACATATTTTCAGATGAGGGTCGGTGGCCAAATACATATAATTGTTGGGGTCCTTGACATGAAATAGTTTGAGAACCACTGACACAGAAACATAACATGGGGTTTTCAGAAAACTGTCTTGATTCAGAAGACATTTTTAGAATCTGGTCTCCGTCTTAAATGTGTTAAACCCACTATTCTTACTAAAAACGGACCTGATTTAAAACCAGTGGTGTAAAGTGGTTTGTTTTTGGCCGGGGACCCCCGAAAATGCTTTGGCAACGTCTCGGGACCCCCGCCCCGCCCCCTCCCGACCCCCAATATAAATTGACTGCTACAATAACCTTAAACCATTTTGGGCGGGAACCCCTTTTGGTGTTTTAAGCATTGTTTAGCTATTTAAAAATAGCAGATCTACAAGCTCATAGCGCGCCACCGAGTGGCGCGCTACGAGCTTGTAGATCTGCTATTTTTGGAAAAAACAAACAAAAAAGATTTTTTTTTTTTTTTGAAAATAATTTGGGGACCCCCTAAAATAATTTGGCGACCCACCAAGGGGTCGCGACCCACGGGTTGAGAACCCCTGGTGTAAAGTAATGTAGGCTATATTCATTTTACTTTTGTTACAGTATTTCCAGTCCTTTTCTACTTCTCCCACTACATCTCGGATCCAATATAATATTGTACTTTTACTCCACTACTCACTACTCATTTGATCTACATCATATAGCAGGGGCCCTACTATATGTTTGAGGTGATATCATGCTGACTTTGTGATGGTGCTAACATGATTTAAAATTAGCTTTGAGTCCATGACTACAGCAAGGATTTTGACCTGGCTAGAAGTTTTCCACATTAGTTTAATTGACATAGATCCGCCTATGATCATACCTATGATCCGCCTCATCACCAGGTCCGCGACAAGTCCACTATTTATTTTTAAATGATTACAAGACAGCGAATTAAACACATAAAGCAAATAGCGGGTTTAGCGTAGATTAAGCAGCAGCAAAACGTGGATTAAATTGCGGGGAAAACGGGTCATGCAGTAGAACTACAGGACTCCCTGCCTCTCTCAGTCAGTGTGTTTTGTTGTAATAATATTCAACATCTACAAAGTAACTAGTAACTAACAAGAGGAAGGAAGGAAGGCGCTGGAGCAACTCAGACCATAGACGTATAGATGTATAAAGGCTCGCTAAAATCAGGACGGATTTACAAACGGGTTGGTTTATTACAAACGTTGTCAACGTGGCTATGATTCAGGACGCTTATCTGCTTAATTTCGTTGTTTATATGAATGTTGTATAAAAGCTTGTATGCCGTTTGAAAATCGGTTGAAAATTGAGCTAAGTTATGGTTATTTAAAAGTACATGCCCCATAGACACAATGTTATGCTTCCCCGAGGTAAGATGGCCGCCACGTAGCAACGTCGCTCTCCATTGGCCAGAGCGCGGGTGAGCCATCTAGCTGTCTTTTTCTATATATATATATATATATATATATATATATATATATTCTATGACTCAGACATATTCTATGACTCAGACAGTAAGGAATGACAACGTTTCAAGGTATAATCTGTCACGTCTTCGTTGAGGTCCTGACGACCTGACGGAGACGTGACGGATACATGGAAACGTTGTCATGTTTTACCTGCACCATGTTGATTATAAAAGGCTTAAACTGTCTGAGTTGCAACAGCTTGCCTTCCTTCCTCCTCCTACCTCTGGAGACGCACCAGACCAGCCGACCAGAACCACAGGCTTGAGGCGTGGTGGAACTCCCTTTGGCTTAAATAGAACCAGAACCACAGGCTTGAGGCGCGCTGGAACTCCCTTTGGCTTAAATAGAACCAGAACCACAGGCTTGAGGCGCGCTGGAACTCCCTTTGGCTTAAATAGTAACTGACATTTTCATATAATTGGACCATAAAGAGTAAATGTGTAGTATTTTCCACTGAGATGTAGTGGAGTGTAGGCTATAGAAGCAAACGCACACTGAACACTGGAAATACTGCAGTAAAGTAAAAGTACCCCATAATTGTACTTAAATAATACAGTACTTCAATAAATGTACTTAGTTACTTTCCACCACCGTGATAGATAATGGATATACGGGGTTGTGTAGCCGAGGACAGCCCCACAATGCATCACTAAGTGAATAAACAAGAAACACCTCTCTCTCTCTCTCTGTCTCTCTCTCTCTCTCTGTCTCTCTCTCTCTCTGTGTATATCTCTCTCTCTCTCTCTCTCTCTCTCTGTCTCTCTCTCTCTCTCTCTCTCTCTGTCTCTCTCTCTCTCTCTGTATCTCTCTCTCTCTCTCTCTCTGTATCTCTCTCTCTCTCTGTATCTCTCTCTCTCTCTCTCTCTCCCTCTCTCTCTCTCTCTCTCTCTGTATCTCTCTCTCTCTCTCTCTCTCTCTCTCTCTCTCTCTCTCTCTCTCTCTCTCTCTCTGTATCTCTCTCTCTCTCTCTCTCTCTCTCTCTCTCTCTCTCTCTCTCTCTCTCTCTCTCTCTCTGTATCTCTCTCTCTCTGTATCTCTCTCTCTCTCTCTCTCTCCTCTCTCTCTCTCTGTGTATCTCTCTCTCTCTCTCTCCTCTCTCCTCTCTCTCCTCTCTCTCTCTCTCTCTCTCTCTCTCTCTCTCTCTCTCTCTCACCCAGAGTCTCCTTTGAGGGACTGAATCAATTTTTCTGATTACATGCTTCAAGGTAGCCGCGGCCATAGAGCCACTAAGCTTATTAACTCTCTCTCTGCTGCTGCCTTCGCCTGCAGCGCCGGAGGTCTGGGCCAGCAGTCCACATACCGTTTACCGTGCGTGCGTGCGTGCGTGCGTGCGTGCGTGCGTGCGTGCGTGCGAGCCCCTCGTCTGTCCAAAAAACCCAATCAATACGGTGACATGCTATAAATCATAAATGTAATCGTGTAACAAACTGGGAAAAAAAAAAAAAAAAAAAAAAAAACTGCTGAAAGAAGAATTAAACGGTAATGTCATCAACATATCTGTCTTTGTCGAGTGGAAACTGTAACGATACTTTTCAGAATGCATATTTAACACATTCATATTAGCTCGTAGCCAGATCTTCAAGCTCGTAGCTTGTAGATCAACGCTACGAGCTTGCAGATCTGATATTTTTGGAAAATCGTGAAAATGTGAAGCTAATTTGAAATATATATTCTTTCAGAGCGAACATTTTTAACTCAAATATTTGCTTCTGGGGGGGGGGGGGGGGGGGTCCCTGGAACAACATATTTTGAGTTATGGGTGTCCGTGACCAAATTCATATAATTCTAGGGGTTCTTGACATGAAAAAGGTTGAGCACCACTGACATAGAAAACATAGGGTTTATCAGAAAACTGTCAAGATTTAGAAGACATTTTGTGGAATCGAGCTCAGGTCTAAATGGCTTAACATGAAATGCAAGGCTTTTGCACACCTACAGTTGGGTGCCACCGATATTGTCCCTTATCATTTGACCCATTTAGGCCTGACCTCAAAATCCTTCTAAATCCTCCAGTTTTCTGAAATAAATATTTTCAGATTTTTCAAAAATAGCAGACCTACAAGCTCGTAGCGGCGCGGGAGACGCTCGAGAGGCATCCTAACCAGATGCCTCGAGGACCCCCCTAGGGAGACGCTCGAGAGGCATCCTAACCAGATGCCTCGAGGACCTCCCTAGGGAGACACCGAGAGGCATCCTAACCAGATGCCTCGAGGACCTCCCTAGGGAGACACCGAGAGGCATCCTAACCAGATGCCTCGAGGACCTCCCTAGGGAGACACCGAGAGGCATCCTAACCAGATGCCTCGAGGACCTCCTCTAGGGAGACACCGAGAGGCATCCTAACCAGATGCCTCGAGGACCCTCCCTAGGGAGACACCGAGAGGCATCCTAACCAGATGCCTCGAGGACCTCCCTAGGGAGACGCCCGAGAGGCATCCTAACCAGATGCCTCGAGGACCTCCCTAGGGAGACACCGAGAGGCATCCTAACCAGATGCCTCGAGGACCTCCCTAGGGAGGACACCGAGAGGCATCCTAACCAGATGCCTCGAGGACCTCCCTAGGGAGACGCTCGAGAGGCATCCTAACCAGATGCCTCGAGGACCTCCCTAGGGAGACGCTCGAGAGGCATCCTAACCAGATGCCTCGAGCACCTCCCTAGGGCTACACCGAGAGGCATCCTAACCAGATGCCCCGAGCACCTCCCTAGGGAGACACCGAGAGGCATCCTAACCAGATGCCTCGAGGACCTCCCTAGGGAGACACCGAGAGGCATCCTAACCAGATGCCTCGAGGACCTCCCTAGGGAGACACCGAGAGGCATCCTAACCAGATGCCTCGAGGACCTCCCTAGGGAGACGCTCGAGAGGCATCCTAACCAGATGCCTCGAGGACCTCCCTAGGGAGACACCGAGAGGCATCCTAACCAGATGCCTCGAGGACCTCCCTAGGGAGACACCGAGAGGCATCCTAACCAGATGCCTCGAGGACCTCCCTAGGGAGACACCGAGAGGCATCCTAACCAGATGCCTCGAGGACCTCCCTAGGGAGACGCTCGAGAGGCATCCTATAACCAGATGCCCGAACCACCTCAGCTGGCTCCATTCCAGGCGAAGGAGCAGCGGTTCTTCTCCGAGTCTCTCTTCTGTCTGTCTTCAAATGCAGTGAAGTAATAGTTTATTAGGGAAACAGCAACGTTTCCTTAATCCATTTAGACCTGCGGCTGATTCTTTAAAAAAATGGCTTTCAATGTCTGTGTCTTTGTGCATTTTATAGCAGGAGTAAAGTAAACCTGTCGCTGCTGGGGCAACCCATTGGTTTTTCAGAAAACTATTAGGATTTAGAAGACATTACATCCAAACATTGAGCGCTCGTTTGCACTTCCGCATTTGGACACCAACTGTTGGTGGTTCCGGGTGCTTCAAAACGCCACTGAGCAACTTCCACTGAAATTAACAGCAGGGGGGGCGGTGCTGTCGCTATACGTACTGGTCCGCACTTTATCCTTTATTGTGTGTGTGTGTGTGTGTGTGTGTGTGTGTGTGTGTGTGTGTGTGTGTGTGTGTGTGTGTGTGTGTGTGTGTGTGTGTGTGTGTGTGTGTGTGTGTGTGTGTGTGTGTGTGTGTGTGTGTGTGTGTGTGTGTGTGTGTGTGTGTGTGTGTGTGTGAGCGCACACACCTGGCAGTCTGCCAGAGTACATGTACGGGCGAGACTATTTACGACCAGAGAGGAGATAATTGAAAAAGTATTGGAAGATAGAGAGTGGGAGGTGTATCGCTCATAATGAGCATACATTGTTTTCCTTTGCGTTCGGTGTGTGTGTGTGTGTGTGTGTGTGTGTGCACGTGCGTGCGCGCATGCGTGCGTGCATGCGTGTGATTTGATTCGTTCATCCAAAAGGTAGTTTTGAGGATGCAATCTGATTGGTTTAAATAGCCATATATCTTGATTACAAGCCTCGTTGGTGCAGCAACTCTGTCGTTGCCAATAAACACCCAAAAGGTCCTTGCGGTCTTGTTTCCATTGGGGTCCCATGTGTTCAATTCATAAACATAACATAACAATGTTGTGACCAAAATATAAAGCACTTTGTACAGAACCTGCTGTCCAAGGAGGGAGGAGGGAGTATCTACCTCCCTCTGTGGTCTCCTGGAGGGAGGAGGGAGTCTCTACCTCCCTCTGTGGTCTCCTGAAAGGAGGGAGGAGGGAGTATCTACCTCCCTCTGTGGTCTCCTGGAGGGAGGAGGGAGTATCTACCTCCCTATGTGGTCTCCTGGAGGGAGGAGGGAGTATCTACCTCCCTCTGTGGTCTCCTGAAAGGTGGGAGGAGGGAGTATCTACCTCCCTCTGTGGTCTCCTGGAGGGAGGAGGGAGTATCTACCTCCCGCTGTGGTCTCCTGGAGGGAGGAGGGAGTATCTACCTCCCTCTGTGGTCTCCTGGAGGGAGGAGGGAGTACCTACCTCCCTCATGGTCTCCTGGAGGGAGGAGGGAGTATCTACCTCCCTCTGTGGTCTCCTGGAGGGAGGAGGGAGTATCTACCTCCCTCTGTGGTCTCCTGGAGGGAGGAGGGAGTATCTACCTCCCTCTGTGGTCTCCTGGAGGGAGGAGGGAGTATCTACCTCCCTCTGTGGTCTCCTGGAGGGAGGAGGGAGTATCTACCTCCCTCTGTGGTCTCCTGGAGGGAGGAGGGAGTATCTACCTCCCTCTGTGGTCTCCTGGAGGGAGGAGGGAGTATCTACCTCCCTCTGTGGTCTCCTGGAGGGAGGAGGGAGTATCTACCTCCCTCTGTGGTCTCCTGGAGGGAGGAGGGAGTATCTACCTCCCGCTGTGGTCTCCTGGAGGGAGGAGGGAGTATCTACCTCCCTCTGTGGTCTCCTGGAGGGAGGAGGGAGTACCTACCTCCCTCATGGTCTCCTGGAGGGAGGAGGGAGTATCTACCTCCCTCTGTGGTCTCCTGGAGGGAGGAGGGAGTATCTACCTCCCTCTGTGGTCTCCTGGAGGGAGGAGGGAGTATCTACCTCCCTCTGTGGTCTCCTGGAGGGAGGAGGGAGTATCTACCTCCCTCTGTGGTCTCCTGGAGGGAGGAGGGAGTATCTACCTCCCTCTGTGGTCTCCTGGAGGGAGGAGGGAGTATCTACCTCCCTCTGTGGTCTCCTGGAGGGAGGAGGGAGTATCTACCTCCCTCTGTGGTCTTCTGGAGGGAGGGAGTATCTACCTCCCTCTGTGGTCTCCTGGAGGGAGGAGGGAGTATCTACCTACCTCTGTGGTCTCCTGGATGGAGGAGGGAGTATCTACCTCCCTCTGTGGTCTCCTGGAGGGAGGAGGGAGGAGGGAGTATCTACCTCCCTCTGTGGTCTCCTGGAGGGAGGAGGGAGTATCTATCTACCTCCCTCTGTGGTCTCCTGAAGGGAGGAGGGAGTATCTACCTCCCTCTGTGGTCTCCTGGAGGGAGGAGGGAGTATCTACCTCCCTCTGTGGTCTCCTGAAAGGTGGGTTTTCAGGCCTGTTTTAAGCCATCCTGAACGGGAACCCCTTTTGGTGTTTTAAGCATTATGTTAAACTTTAGCTATTGAAAAATAACAGATCCACAAGCTCGTAGCACGGCACAGAGTGCCGCGCTACAAGCTTGTAGGTCTGCTATTTTGTGGCCCAAATGTTTGAATATATCCTTTCAGAGCGAACGTTTTTAACTCAAATCTTTGCTTCTGGGGGGGGGGGGGTCCCTGGAACAACATATTTTCAGATGGGGGTCGGCGGCCAATTACATATATTTTTGGGGGTCCTTGACATGAAAATGTTTGAGAACGACTGACATAGAAACATGGGGTTTTTCAGAAAACTGTCAGGATTTAGAAGACATTTTGTAGAATCGTTCCCAGGTCCAAATGGGTTAAAGGGAGTAAATCACAATGCAATGCAAACTGTAAGGCTCTATAGAAGTGAAACCACTTTTCTTACACATTCTCACAAAGAGAGAAGCATATGAGTCATCAGAGCAGGCTGTCCAGGCGCTGTTGCACCACTCACTTCAGATAGGTCAGATTGTGGACAGGGTATTTTGTATTTGTTTTTTATTGAAAATGTGCATTTCCTGTCAGTTTGTTATAGTCCGTCACCCCCAGGTCATGCCTTGTGACATCACGTGACATCACGTGACATCATCAGGGATGGAGATCCCTGATGTCACGAATATTAAGCCCATATATGGGAATGCCCATATATGGAGATCCCTGATGTCACCAATATTGGCCAGCAACTCTACATCTGACCTCAAACCTTTAGATCTCTATATATGGAGCTGACCTGTTCTGACATTACAGAAGTTGATCCATCCCCATCTATCCTTCCTCTTCGATGTCTCCCTTTGGACTGATACCTGTCCATTTAAACTCTGGATGGAAGTTATTAGCGCAGCCACGCCCGGCAGCCGGCGAAAACTAGAGTTCTCAACAGGCCATAAAATGAAGGCCCGGCCCTACCTGGGCCCTCATCAAACCCTGTGCACTCAAGACACTGCCCCGGCTGCCACCCTTAGATCTCCATACGTATGGCCAGTACAGAATTCATTCCATATGTTGATCTGACCCCCCCCCCCCCCCCCCCCCCCCCCCATGCCAAAGCGCCAGTGTTTGTTGACTCAAATTGGGGCGATGACCCCGGGTGCTCTCACACAGTGATCACATGCATCTGCCCACTTTCCTGCCTATATGATATGACATCGTACTTTATTGTGGGTGGCTCAGTGCGAATCCCGGCTCCTCCTGTCCACATGTGAATGTTGGGAAGTGAGGACGCTGGCGTCGACTGTTTCGCCGCTTCACCTCCCAATGTATGAATGAATGGATCGAGAAGCTTGTTGGTCGATGATCTCAAGCAACGACCGCGTGAGCAACAGATTTTACAAAAGCTATACGCAACAAATTATGCTCTGATCTTTGCATGTTTTGCATCTTTTGCATGTGCTCATATGAATGCAGCATAAGGCATAATAATAATAATGAATTGCATTTTTATAGCACTTTTCTATGCACTACGTGCCTACTCAAAGCGCTTTTACAACGGTTCATTCATTCATACATTGGGAGGTGAATCGGCGAACAGTCGACGCCAGCGTCCTCACTTCCCACATTCACACACCAATGGTGGCGTAGCCTGGCTAATAAGCTAGACTCAAATCACACTGTATTTGAGTCTGGAGATGCTGTGTATGGATCTTGTTTCCCGGGGGGCGGGTTCAAACATTTTCTCTTTGACGCAATTGGTCAGAGCTACTGTCAGTCAAAGGTCTCAAGCATTGAACGTCACTGTACCAAAGCCCGCCCATATTGCATACCGTGTCCCGATTGGCCACACCAGTTCTCTGGTGTAGGAAATGGGCGTACAATTGAGCCTCTCCAGACCGTAATCCGCCGGCAGGAATTTTTTTTTGCCAACGGCTGATTCGGTCTGGTTTATTAGCCAGGCTAATGGTGGCGAGCTCACACCGACCGACTCATTGGAGGCAGTGTAGGGTTCAGTGTCTTGCCCAAGGACACTTCCACATGTGGACAGGAGGAGCCAGGATTCAAACCGTCGACCCAGGGATCATTGGACGACCTGCTCTACCTCCTGAGCCACAGCCGCCCAAGGCATAAGGTTGACCAGCTCAGTAAGGCGGAGGACAGGAGGACAGGAGGACAGGAGGACAGGAGGACGGTGATGATCATGTTGAGAGGACAGGAGGACAGGAGGACAGGAGGACAGTGATGATCATGTTGAGAGGACAGGAGGACAGGAGGACAGGAGGACAGGAGGACAGTGATGATCATGTTGAGAGGACAGGAGGACAGGAGGACAGGAGGACAGGAGGACAGTGATGATCATGTTGAGAGAACAGGAGGACAGGAGGACAGTGATGATCATGTTGAGAGGACAGGAGGACAGGAGGACAGTGATGATCATGTTGAGAGGACAGGAGGACAGGAGGACAGGAGGACAGTGATGATCATGTTGAGAGGACAGGAGGACAGGAGGACAGGGGGACAGGAGGACAGGAGGACAGTGATGATCATGTTGAGAGGACAGGAGGACATGAGGACAGGGGGACAGGAGGACAGGAGGACAGGAGAACAGGAGGACAGGAGGACAGGAGGACAGTGATGATCATGTTGAGAGGACAGGAGGACAGGAGGACAGGAGGACAGTGATGATCATGTTGAGAGGACAGGAGGACAGGAGGACAGTGATGATCATGTTGAGAGGACAGGAGGACAGGAGGACAGGAGGACAGGAGGACAGTGATGATCATGTTGAGAGGACAGGAGGACAGGAGGACAGTGATGATCATGTTAGGAGGACAGGAGGACAGGGGGACAGGAGGACAGGAGGACAGTGATGATCATGTTAGGAGGACAGGAGGACAGAGGGACAGTGATGATCATGTTAGGAGGACAGGAGGACAGGAGGACAGGAGGACAGTGATGATCATGTTAGGAGGACAGGAGGACAGGAGGACAGTGATGATCATGTTGAGAGGACAGCCTGTAATCATGATGAAAGCCATCTGCTCACGCTAAAGACTCCTCGTACAGAATGCCTCTGTAACCCACTGAGACTTGAGACCAGCTTCTACAATAATGTCTTCTATAAATCATGAAAAAACGTGTCAGTGGTTCTCAAACTATTTCATGTCAAGGACCCCCAGAATCGTATGTAGGCTATTTGACCGCGGGAACCCGAGTGCCGCGCTACAAGCTTGTAGATCTGCTATTTGTCAACCGCTAAAGTTTAAAATAAGTGGTTAAAAGCTATAAGACGACATAGATGTGTCGTCAGGTATGAATGGGCTAATCTGGGAGGCATGTATAGCACTCTGGTTTATGTCCAATAAGGAGCACAATGACTCGCCACGCATGATAAACGTCTCATGGCACGTGTTCCGTCTAGCGTGCGCCGAATCATAGCAGACCTACAAGCTCACACCGCGTTGCAAACCTGACGCGGTGTGAGCTTGTAGGTCTCATATACTGTGTGTGTGTGTGTGTGTGTGTGTGTGTGTGTGTGTGTGTGTGTGTGTGTGTGTGTGTGTGTGTGTGTGTGTGTGTGTGTGTGTGTGTGTGTGTGTGTGTGTGTGTGTGACTGTGTGTGTGTGTGTGTGTGTTGCCGTTAATAAATCAGCAATAAAGAGGGGAGCGGCTTTAGTGTGTCATCAATAAATGCGAGGAACAGACGGTGCCATAACCACCGTGGCGTTTACGATCCTCCATGATTAGAAAATAAATAAATACGCGAATAAAAAATATCCTCCCCCCCCCCCCACAAGATTGCTATACTGCTGAATGCATGCTGTCGTAAATATAGCACCACGTTTATTTGAGTTTATTAACCCTGGAACACTAAAACATATTTTTTTGTTACACCATAAGCAGGGGAGGATTATCCAACGGACCTGTTGGGGCCCAGGCCCAGGGGCCCCTGAGCTAGGGGGGCCCCTGAGCTTGAGCGTCTGTGTGACCCCGCGAAGCCCCCCAAAAAAGGGGTAACAGTGACCGTGCAACGGTCCTTGTCACTGTTATTAACTATCGGCTTATTCATTTGTGTCAATAAAATAACCCCAAAGGTCCTAAACCATCACGATACGGTACATTACTGTGTCTTTAAACCCTCAGTTTGGCTTAGTTTTTGGCTGTTTATAATTTTTAAGCAATATCGCAGCCCTATATGCCATAATTGTTATGCGTACACGTGTGCAGACGGTATGCGCCACGTCGGGAAGGAAAACAAAAGCACCAGGTGGGTGGGGGGGGGGGGGGGCCATAATTTCTAGATCCGCCTATGACCATATTAGGGATGTCCCGATACCAGTGGTGGAACCAGTGGTGGTATACTTTGACTCATTAAGTCAAAGTATACCAATACTGCAGGTTAGAACTACTTCGTTACAATTAATAGTACGGAATTGAAAATGTACTTGAGTAAAAGGACAAATGTATCGGCATCAAAATGTACAGTGATTTCATCATTTATTTTTAGTTTTTCAATTATAAAACAACCATTTATCTTGTGAGGACGAGGACAACAGTCCTCGCAACGTCTATTTCTCATGTTTACGATTGACAATTCACAATTTAGGCATTTGCCAGACGCTATAAATCCAGAGCGACTTGCAGTAAGCAAGAGCAATACAACTAATGCACAAATGGTAAATGGTGCATTTATAAAGCGCCTTTATCCAAGGAGCTTGTAGATCTGCTATTTTCAAATGGCCAAAATGTAT
Organism: Electrona antarctica; assembly: GCF_951216825.1. NCBI lineage: Eukaryota > Metazoa > Chordata > Actinopteri > Myctophiformes > Myctophidae > Electrona > Electrona antarctica. Next base: position 43,869,015 of record NC_136800.1, on the reverse strand, counting down.
ATAGGGCTGGAGTGGTTAATGGATGTTTTCTAATGAAAATTACAATCTCCAAAGTAAGTAGTAACTAAAGTTTTCAAATAAATGTAGTGAAGTAGAAGTGAAAGTATTGGCAATTGGAAATACTCAAGTAAAGTACAAATTCCTCAAAATTGTACTTAAGTATACAGTACTTAAGTAAATGTATTTAGTTACTTCCCACTACTGACCCTGAACACTAAACATATGTTTTGTTATAACTAGGGATGTCCGGATACACTTTATTCGTTTCCGATCCGATCCCGATACCATCATTTCTGTGTTTACCGAATACCGATACCAGAGAATAATATTTATAATAATAATCCAAAAATAAAAAAATATCTTATTTTGAAGTCTACCGACCGGGAATTATGTTTATAGCTATCTATCTGGTGTTGTGTTTATAGTAGGGCCGGGACTTTAACGCGTTAATTGAGATTAATTAACTACAGAAAAATTAACGCGTTAAAAAAAATTACGCATTTAATCGCACCTTTTTTTTTCACGGCGGAACGTTTCTCACTGGGCGCATTTCTAGGCTCATTAGGCTGCTGCACTCCTTGCACGGCAGGGGGAGCAGCAGCAGCAGCAGCAGCAGCAGCAGCAGCAGCAGCAGCAGCAGCAGCAGCAGTCCAGTCCACTCTACTCTAGTCTACACTACAGCTCCGTCAGACAACAACTTACAACACCCAAACGTTTGCTCCGTGGATGGGACATTTAGATTTAAAAGCTATCAGATGGACGCGTGGATAGCAGCATGGTTGTGTGCAATGTCAGAGGGAAAGGAATCGGATCCATAAGCCATATGACCAATGTTAGCTTCCATGCTTCATGCTAGCTCTGGTCCATAGCCAGAGCTATGGATCAGAGCTAGCTTCCATGCTAGCTGCTTCAGCTTAGCATGTCTCGCAGAGCAGAGGCTTGCACGCCTCGCGGAGATTTCACCACAGCACGAAGCTGTCAAGCTGTCCTCGATGCGAAACATACTGAAGCAGCAAGTGTGAAAGTCCGTGGTCAGACAATGGTCTGCCCCAACCCCATGTGAAATGCACTCCCCAGCTAGTTCATTCCACCGTTTTTTTATTTAGTTCCTTTGTTTAAGTGTTTACCCCCTAATAAAGTTGTTTTTATTTTTTTTCCTCATGCCCCACCATGTAAAGCACATTTGAGTATTCATAGACACTTTATATAGGCACTTGCTGCACTTGTTTATCTGTTGGAGAAAAAAAAGTTGTAAGGGGAATACCCCTCATTTTCAAAAATAATCTATGGAGTGGAAATAATAAAAAGTCACCCCATTTTGCCTAGAACTGGAGGTCTGACAAAAAACAGTAACACTATGAAGTACAGCTTTGTGATGTCACTGAGATGTACTTGTTACTGATTTTTTTCAGACCTCCAGTTCTAGGCAACACAGAATGGGGTGACTTTTTTATTATTTCCACACAACAGCTCTAAGGTATATTAATGACTATATTGATTCATTGATTCACTGGGATACCAAAAAACATTTGAAAAAAAAGGTTTATCACTGTTCTCGGGTTGAATATTGATATGCGATTAAAATGTGATTAATCGAGATTAATTAATCACAAAGCTTCTAATTAATTAGATTAAAAATTTTAATCGAGTCCCAGCTCTAGTTTATAGCTATCTAGCTATATATCTGGTGTTGTGTTTATAGCAGACTCCTCACTCTAATGTGCACTTGCAGTTTGGGGCAACTCCAAAGCAAAATCCACATGTCCCAACATTTTATTTACCTGCCATATAGAGCGTCGCAGTCCCGCCCCCTACCATGGCCCAGGAAATGATTCTCCGTTAATTTTCCTCATAGACATTTCAGAAAGTATTTATTTAAAGACGTTTACGCCGCGGACAAAGCCAACTCTTGTCGTGACAAATCATGACAACAAACACAATTTTTCGGGCCAAACAAAATTAGAAAGTAGAAAAAAACGGCAGGTTACAACACTTTTTTTGTGGTTTTTCTTCTATGTAATTATTTGTTTGGTCCAAAATATTGTGTGTGTTGTCATGATTTGTCGCGACTTGAGTTGGCTTTGTACGATGCTTAAAAGGTCTTTAAATAAATGCTTTTTGAAATGTCTATGGGAAAAATGCATTGGGATTCATTTCCTGGGCCATGGTAAGGGGCGGGACTGCGACGCTCTATAGTGTCAACCCCTTAGCCCTGGGTCGGATCGGTGGTTAGACTGGCATATTTGCCGATACCAATATGACCAAATAAGGGCCGATCCGATATATTAATAATTAAAAACATAAAAAAAATCAATTGAGCATATTAATACATTTACCGCCAGCATTAATTAATCCCTCGCTAGCGTATTGCCAAGGTTTTATCATGCGTAACACTTACTTTGAAGATCCAAATATTCGTAATCGCATGTTACAATGACAAACTGTGTGGTCTCATGCCCGGATGATGTTGTGTCGGTGGTGGAAAAAGGCGACCGCGAGTGTCAGCCCGCCTGCTACAGCCCGTTGAAAACCCTTGTATTCACCAGAAACGGCCCCTCAATGTTGTTTCTGAGATACAGAGCTGTGAATGGTGGGCTTAGGCCTCACTCAGACCTTTACTGCATTGCTGTATGCTTGTTGGATGAATGTTGTGTTGTGTCATGGCCGCCCCAATGCATTTCCAATGGAAGTCACATGGTTTGTAGTCCACATTTTGGACTACAAGCTGTTGTATGGCTTTCGGCTGTGTTTCGACTGCGCCCCTCCCCCTCATACAACACAAATGTTGTGTCAAACCATGCGACTCCCATTGGAAATGCATTGGGGCGGCCATGACACTACACAACATTCATCCAACAAGCATACAGCAATGCAGTAAAGGTCTGAGTGAGGCCTTAGACTGGAAGTGGATGCACGCGCATGTTCAAAATGGCCGTGGCCACAGTGTCCCACTGTGTTGATGCGGGTAGCAACATCAGCTAGCATTACGATGGGATAAAATAAATGATACAAACCCGAGAATCTCGGGTTTGGCGGAACTAGGGTACTAATTTACACCCGCGTGTTCCTCGTTTGCGGCGGGCAGGCGGTTAAATTGGGAGGATTTATATTGCATAATATAGTTGCGTGCCATAATAGCCAATACCACAAAAATAACAGATCTACAAGGTCACAACGTGTTGTGCTGCGATCTTTGATGAGCGACAACAGGCGCGCAAACAATCGTCTCTGTCGGAAGGAGAGTCCTCATAATGTCCAAAAACAGTGGCGTGCACAGACATTTAGAGGGGCAGGTGCTCAAGTGAAAAAAGGGCACCTTGTGCAGCGCGTGGAACCGGCCGGTTGCCTTAATAGTGTGAGATTTATAGATTTTGGGGGCATAAATAATATAATAGAAGCTTGTTTTTATCAAGAATTGATCAATGTCACCATGGTCCACATACTGTACACTGTACAGAAATAATCAAAAGGGCACATTGCTGTCCAGAGGGCAAAGGGCAGGTGCTCTAGCACCACCTAGTGTCTATCTGTGCACGCCACTGTCCAAAAACTGTTGTTACTTTCCACGATTCAAATTCAAAAGTAGCAGATCTACAAGCTCGTAACGCGTTGCAGAGCGCCCCGTTTCGAACTGGTAGATCTGATACTTTTGATTGTTGTGTGACGTTGTAGTGTGATCAAGTATCGCGTTAAAGGAGCATTCAGTGATTTGGGTGATTTGGAAATCCACCCATTCCGCCCCGGTAACAAAATGTGCACATGCACGCTCTACAGTGGGGGGAAGTGCAACAGGCCAACAGCATGTGCACCAAGGCCCGCCCCCAGTCGATCATGATTGGAGGAAGCCCCCTCTCATCCTGATTGGATGAAGGCTTTGCCGCCACCAAAACTGAAACTAGGGTTTTTTGACCCCAGGGGCTCACTGGGGACAGGGAGGAACTCCTTATATGGTCAGCACACAATATAGTAGGGAGGATTATCCAGAAAACCTTTAATTTTACGGAGAAAAAAACAGGCACAAAGTTAGACTATAGGAGTCAGGAGGTTTCTGTGCGATATCATGGTATATAACTCAGACGTTCTAACATTCATGACAGGGTTATGTGCACACCCTAATAAATGTTTGAATAATTTTTAGCCGTGTGTCTGACTTTGTGGGGGATACTTAATCCCGGCCAGTTTACGAGCGTCATGATTAGGCACGCGTGATTTATTTTAGCCCTAAAAAGTTTTATCCCCCTGTGGGTTTTTATTTCTTTAATTGTAAAACGTCCACTCAGAGATATTATTCTGGTTATTCTCTCTCTCGCTTTCTCGCTCTCTCCCTCTCTCTCTCTGTCTCTCTCTCTCTCTCTCTCTCCCTCTCCCGCTCTCTCTCTAGCTCTCTCTCTCTCTCGCTCTCTCTCTCTCTCTCTCTAGCTCTCCCTCTCCCGCTCTCTCGCTCTCTCTCGCCCTCTCTCTCTCAGACAAATTATTTTTGACGCCGTCCATCCCATTATTGTGGAGGACTCCCAAAACACACAAACACACACACACACACACACACACACACACACACACACGCACGCGCACATGCGCACATGCACGCACACACACACACACACGCACACACGCACTCACACGCAAACGCGCACACGCAAGTTTCTATTACTATACTTGTGAGGGCATTGACATTTTAGGACAGTGATTTCATCATTTATTTTTTGTTTTTCAATTATACAACAACCATTTATCTTGTGAGGGACGAGGACAACAGTCCTCGCAACGTCTATTTCTCATATTTACGATTGCCAACAATTCACAATTTAGGCATTTACCAGACGCTATAAATCCAGAGCGACTTGCAGTAAGCAAGAACAACAACACAGGGCAATACAACTAATGCATGGAAATATACATCGAGGATCATAAGCAAGCTAAGAACAGTGGAATATTCTGTACGATGAAACTATGAGTAAACAGAGTGCTATGCTATTCGTCGACTAAAACGAAGACAGAAAATGTTCGTAGACTACCTTTTTTCACTGACGGAAACTAAATGGAAACGAAATTGAAACAAAGCTACGATGACTAAAACTAAGACTAAATATACTGTCGATTTTGTCAACAAATAAAAACTAGACTAAAATGTTAGGAAGGGACTAGTGGACAAGAGATCCAGTATAAGTCATTTTACACTTGGTTGCATGCTGAAAATAGCAGATCTACAAGCTTGTAGATCTGCTATTTTCAGCAAGTGTAAAATCAGTCATTACGACGGCATCCAGGCCTGCCAAAATACATTTTAGTCGACTAAATCAACTGTAGATTTAGTCAACTAAAATCTCATGAGATTCAGTCGACTAAAACATTCCAGGTGACTAAAATGTGACTAAAACTAAATGAGAGACTATGACTAAAACTAAAATCTAAATTTTCTGCCAAAAACAACACTGGACTACATTGAATGCTATCTAAATTACATACGTTTAGCCTTGTCGTCGAGGCTATAGGGCTACGGGCTAAGATGGAGTTTGAAGAGGTGGGTTTTCAGACTACCGCAGAAGATTGGGAGTGAGTCTGCAGTTCTCATTGCAATGGGAAGTTCATTCATATAGTTTTGTAGCCAGAGGGGAGAGCAGTTGAAACTGAAACTGGGAGGTCGGGGGTTCGATCCCCGGCCGGGTCATACCAAAGACTGTACAACTGGGACCCAATGCCTCCCTGCTTGGCACTCAGCATCAAGGGGTTGGATTGGGGGTCAAATCAACTAATGATTCCAGAGCGCGGCGCACGCTGCGGCTCACCGCTCCAAGAGATGGGTCAAATGCGGAGAACAAATTTCACTGCGGCAACGTGTGTCACTAATCGTACGACTTTGACTTTGGGTGATCTGAGGGAGCGGGGGGGATTTAAATAGGGTTGGATCAGAGACTCAACATCAGTGTTTTGTACTCAAAAAATGGAGGGAGCGGAAAATGGGGGGATAATTTTGGACGGTTGAAGACCAAGCGAGCTGCGGCATTCTGGATCAATGGGAGAGGTTTAAGTGCCAACACTTGTGGGAACGTTTGGTTCTCTCTCTCTCTCTCTCTCTCTCAAACGCCAGCCTATATCTGCGCGGTGGCTTGCTGCTCGACGCGTGTGTGAGTTCAGTCTTGGCTCGTACCACACGTCCCCGTGATGAATGGAACGCTAAGCGCATTCATCTGTGTGAACACGCCTGTGATCTTTCTACAGTTTGACTGTAATTCCTCCACGGCGAACGAACCGACCGACGCACGAAGGAACGGGCGTCTCTGACGGCGCCGCAACGCCTTGTGCTTCTTTGAGATTAAAAAAGCCTCTCCTCTCCTCTGAATCGGCGGCATGCCTTTAATAGCGAGACGGAGATAACCGGAAGGATGACATTAATCTAACACTGTTCTGTTCTTCTGCACTTAAGCACTCTCCCTGGTATGAGGGCAGCTCACTGCCGCAGAGCTGAAACACACTCTGTGATGTCAGATGAAGAATGAGAAGAAGAATATAAATATATAAATAAAATAAAAAATAAAATATTTTTCCACCCTCTTTAGCAATACTACAGAACGTCTTCCAGAAGTGGGGGAAGTGGGAACCCCTAAGAGGCCCTCAGAATGACTACACAGCTGCCAAAGCGTCATTTGGGGTGAATTTGGGTTTCTTACAAAATAAAAGCCCCCTGTCGTGCATCCTGTTGGCAAGGAAGCCACAGTGCCTTTGGAGTTCAATATTGGGAGTCAAAGAGTTAAACGCACAGACCGCTAAATACCTCTTTGACGTTTATTCAGTACCTCCCACGATGTCAAAGACGTTTTATTTAGCGTTCTATTTAATGATAAACATGTAATGTTGGCTTACCGCAGATTAAAGGTCTCGGTCGGCCGCGCTATGAACTTGTAGGTCTGCTATTTTTGAAAAATCATGAAAATGTGGCGCAAATCTTTGAATATATATTATTTCACAGTAAACGTTTTTAACTCAAATCTTTGCTTCTAGGGGGTGCCTGGAACAACATATTTTCAGATGGGGGTCGGCGGCCAATGTTTGAGAACCACTGACATAGAAACATGGATTTTTCAGGATATTTTCAGGATGTCAGGATTCAGAAGACATTTGTAGTCCTCAGGTCTAAATGGGTTAAACATTTGAACAGACCTACAACATGCTCGCCTGACTCCAACCCCAGCATGGCTGGTGTTACGGTGAAAGTTGTTACCGTCCTGCAGACAATCACACAACTTCAGTGAACCGAACGTAAATCATTGTGGTTTGTTTTATTAGCAGAGTTCAACACAGACAGACGTTTAGAAACAGAGCAAATATAAGAGCTCCAATTCTAAGAACAGACCAAACGGTTCCAAGAAGGTCCAATAAGTGCACTAGAAGAAATGAAAACACACATAAATCCTCCAGTGAGCTGATTGGTGTGTGTTTTTACTCTCCTATAAGCAGTGTTGCCAAGTCTGCTCATTATGGGCGACTTTGGGCATGAAGAATCCTCTTATCTCCAATATTCTAACTATTTTTCGGATTTTCAGGCCGTGGTCCGTGGCCAAATTCACATCGATATGGGGGTAGTCTTCCGCCGTAGTCTGAAAATTCACCTTTTCAAACTCCATCATGGCCCGTAGCACTTGCTCTAGCGAGCCCCTTCGATAAGCACTTTATGTAGACTTAGATATCATTTTATACAGACGTATAGCATGTTACGTAGACAGCATGAGAATTGCATTTTATGTAGTCATAGCACTTTATAGTAGTATAATATATTATAGTATGTATAGTTTATATGTATAGTTTCATTATATAGATATTCCACGGTTACGTTCTTAGCTTACCCATGTTCATGATAACTACTTTTTATGTATGTAATGTATTGCCATGCTTTTGTTCTTGCTTAAAGGGGAAAACCACCCATTTTCAACATTTTACTATGTCATTAATATACCTTAGAGCTGTTGTGTGGAAATAATAAAAAGGTCCCCCCATTCTGGGTTTCCTAGAACTGTAATTATGAAAAAAATCATTAACATGGTGAAACACATCTTGATGACATCATCAAGATGTGTTTCACCATGTTAATGATTTTTTTCAGACCTCTAGTTCTAGGAAACACAGAATGGGGGGACTTTTTTATTATTTCCACACAACAGCTCTAAGGTACATTAATGACATAGTAAAATGTTGAAAATGAGTGGAATGCCCCTTTAATGTAAATCGCTCTGGATTAACAGCGTCTGCTAAATGCCTAAATTGTAAATTGGTAGTAGTAGTAGTAGTAAGCCTTGCCGAGCCATGAGGCCCACAGGGCAGGAGCCTATCTCCTGTTTCTGTAGCGTGAGGCAGCTTGATGTACAAGTACACCCCCTGGACATGACGCTAGTATGTTGCAGGGATTTACCCCCAATCCAACTCTTGATGCTGAGTGCCAAGCAGGGAGGCACTGGTTACCATTTTTTACAGTCTTTGGTATGACCCCGGCCGGGGATCGAACCCCGACCTCCCAGTCTCAGGGCGGACACTCTTAACACCCTGAGCGGCAAGGACGGAGTTCTCCGTTCAATCAATTAGTAACGCCCAGCGCTCAGGACGGAGATTGATCAAAAGGATGGAGATTATTAATATCAAAACCGATCGCATCACTCCATCCACAGGCTGGGAGCGTCTGTTGCGCAACATTCAATGTTATTTTCCAGTGGGACGTCATCGAAAATGTTCCCCCCCCATTTTAGCCGACGAGATCGAAAATCTTAAAAACGTGAATAACTCTTGATCTAAATCAATCCGTCCAATTCTAACCAAAGATTATGTGTTAGACGGCCCATCGCGGTCCCGTCGTTAGTCGCGTTAGAATTAATCATATACCTCCCGTTGTTGTCGATCACATCGAGAGTGTTTTTGGCTACATCAAGCTAACCCTAACCCATCAAGCTACTTCACCTACATCCAGGATAGCGGCTTGTCCGTCGCTAAATGTGCTCCGCTGCTATAAATCGCTGCAGGGCGTTCGGGGTGTTAATTAACCACAAGGCCACTGCAGCTGGTGTGGTCTCGGGGGTCCTCGGGGGTCCTCGGGGGTCCTCGGGGGTCCTTGACATGAATATGTGAGAACCAACTGCTCTAAAACAACTTTTAGACCAAACCTAATACACGTTTGAAGGAGCATAATGTAATTATGATAAAGACTTTATAATGTTTGAGAAACAGCGTGTCATCATGACACCTTTAACATTATGGAGACGGTCATCGTTTACAAACTGGTAAACGGCGTGTAAGCAAACACACGCTAGCCGCGTTTAGCCGCCATGTTGTCCCATGTGTGTGTCATTAAGTTAATTAACAGAACATACACAGCATGGCTCTTACTAAAGGGATCAAACTCATCCTAGGCCTTATAGATAGAGGCGGGTATTAACCAATTTAGACCTGAGGATGATTCTACGAATTCCTTCTAAATCCTGACACTTGTCTGAAAAAACCCATTGTTTCTATGTCACTAGTTTTCAAACATCATCATGTCAAGGAACCCCACAAAAATATCTGCAACAGGCCGACGACCCCCAACCGAAAATATGTTGTTCTCTATAGGGACCTCAACCAGAAGCAAATATTTGAGTTCTCTTATGGACGAATTATATATTCAAAGATTTGCGCCACATTTTCACGATTTAAAAAAACAAAAAAATAGCACATCTACCAGCTCGTAGCGCGGCACCGGGTGCTGCACTACGAGCTTGTAGATATGCTATTTTTCAATAGTTAAAGTATAACATAATAATGCTGAAAACAACATAAGGGGGTTCCCGTCCTGAATGCATTAAGGCACAAGCACAGCCCTTCTCCATACAGTATCCGCCGCATGCAGCCACAGACACATTAGACAGAGACTGTATGGGTCGGGGGACCCAGAAGGGATTAGCTGGTCTTTTTTTATTATTTGTTGCCACATGACAAGCCTGGTAAGATGTTTTTAATAAGCCCGGGCTCCCCATGGGTACCACTAGGAGAATTAATTCACCAGACCCCTACTCTCTCTCTCTCTCTCGCACGCACGCATGCACGCACGCACGCAACGCACGCACGCACAGACACAGACACACCAGTTCAATAATTCACCAGACCCCTACTCTCTCTCACACACACACACGCACGCATGCACACACACACACACACGCGCGCGCGCGCACACACACACACACACACACACACACACACACACACACACACACACACACACACACACACACACACACACACACAGACACACCAGTTCGATATGATTCTCAACCCCTCTGGTATTCCATGAATCTTTCCGAGAGTGTGAGCGAGTTAAGCCATTAAGCCCTATACTATTACTACTATTACTACTGTAACAGTACGTTAACGACGAATCTTCTGGAAGTGCATTATTTGTCAACGGGACCCTACAGGCAACTACTGGCGATAGAGGCGAATAGCAGGCGAACAGGCGATGGTCGAAAAGTGGGCGGAGGAACGTCGGCCGAAAAGATAAAAATAATTCACCTTTTGGGCGACGTCGCCCGGCGATAGTGGGCGATTGGGCGATATAGCCAATGAAATTCAAGTGACGCTCGCCGTCGCCGCTGTTAAAACGTAGGGTAAGGACCTGTGATTCTCAGTGGTGTGCAAAAACTTTGGACCTGGAGGACCTGGAGATGGGTGCCGCCGACCCCCATCTCAAAATACGTTGTTCCAGGGACTCCCCCAGAAGCAAACAGTAAAAAACAGTAGAAAAAAAACATTGTAAGAATATATTCATTCAGAGATTCTCAAAAACTTTCACAATTTTTCAAAAGATAGAAGATCTATACAAGCTTGTAGATCTGCTATTTCTGAACAGCGAAATGCATTTAAAACAAAATGCTTTCCCGGTTTGAATGGCTTAAGTAATATTGATTAGGTGGCCAGAAAGAGATACTGCTAAAAAAATAAATACATTTAAATTTACTGTGAGGGGAAATAAAAGGCGAGCTTAGCAAGCTCTTGTTGGAGCAGATTTATTGAGCTCTTTTAATATATCCTAAATTAAGTGATTAATGCACAGACGAAGGGATGAGTGGCGAGGTGTACTTAACCCATTCAGGCCTGACGTCGAAATTTTAAAAAAAAAGTTTTCTAAATCATGACAATTTTCGTAAAGATTTGAGGCACATTTTAACGATTTTTCAAAAATAGCAGATCTACAAGCTCATAGCGCGCCACTCGGTGGCGCGCTATGAGCTTGTAGATCTGCTATTTTCCAATAGCTAAATTATAACAATGTTTAAAACACCAAAAGGGGTTCCCGCCCCAAAATGGGTTAATGGTTAATGTGGTTAAACGCTAACGTGACATGGATGCGTTCCAGGTCTCAATGGATTAAAACACGGACAGCATATTCCCTTTAAGACTCTGGTTGAAGAGTGAATCAAAGATAAGTCTGCTAGCTCGCCAAAATAACCCCCCCCACACACACACACACACACACACACACACACACACACACACACACACACACATTTTAACCATTTATTTATGTCCACACAAAGGAATGCATACAAGGACACAAATATTATAGGTGCATTCAAGTTACATCTGCAAAGTCATGGTATGTGTTTTCATGATACAACAGGCATGTCACACAGTACTCTATGGGTATAAGTAACAGCGTCTCCGCCATATATGACGGCTGCCAATTATAGCGGAGACACCACAATACTTTGCCAGCCTTTTTGCCTCCTTTTTGGGCATCCCAAGTTGTTGGAACCCTCTAACAACCAGTCTGTGCATATGCCCTAGGCTGCCAAATATAAAGACAAATAGTCTGCACCTATAGCCCAGCTCTGAGATGTTATGTAGAAGTGGTTGGTATTTTATGACCTTGGTCATAAAGGCTTCCTCTAGGCTGTGGTCAAAGGTGCAGGCTATCTCTAATACAGACACTTCTCTGGACTCTTCATCAACAACAACAATATCTGGTGTATTAGCTGCTAGAGATGTAAAGGTATCTGAGTTATCACTGAGTTGGAACATGGATGGAATGACCCTGGAATGTTTGTACATTCTCACTGAAGATGCATGGTATTTTGATATATCCTTTGCTATGAGTTCCACTATTCTATCATGGCGTGCTATGTACATTCCTTTGTAGGCATAACATCCATTCAAGATGTGTGACAGTGTTTCAGTGATCTGTTCTGTGGTGTGGTGCAAGCAATGAGGGACCTGAGTGGTGGGGAACCAGATGGATAGATTGAGTCTGGTGGGAAGGACTTGTAGTCTGGCCTTAACTGTAAATGTGATAATGTCCTCATTGAGTGCAGTGTTCTTGATGAATGCGTGTGAAACGGAGTGATCAGCATGGGGAAGACATGCAAGCTTCCCTTGGAGTTTTAGTCCAGTCCAGTGTTGTTGTTGTTGGTGCTGGTGTACATCCATGAGGACTCGTCTGGCACCTGTAGCTGTTAGCAGGTGACTGTGTCCAGCATAGGTGACCGTTGCCCTGACCTGGGTGAGGGGGTCAGTTATGATATCCTCGGAGACCCTCACACACACACACACACACACACACACACACACACTGTTCTGTAAACATACTTAATTATATTAGTCTCGTCCCTCTCAGTGTTAGATTGTTTTCCACAATGTCCCGCCCCATATTTGCATACTGGGCCCTGGTTGGCTCGTCACCATTTCGGCCGTGAAGTCCTCCCACAATCGGGAGGGGCCAGACTTAATCTGCCTGCATTGCAAAGGCAGATGAATGAAAGGCATGGCTACGCGAGGCTAATACTGGAGGCCTACATGTCTTGATGAATTTAATACATATGGGACCACAATGGAAACAAGCCCTCAGGGCTTTTTGTGTTATCCTTTTAGCATCATTGTGAAACAGTGAAACCGTTAATACAGTGTTAATACAGTATTCAATCAATCAATCAATCAATCGTATTCAATCAATCAATCAATCAAAACCGGTTCTATGAAAACGGAGTTTCAGATGAAAAACAAAACGGAGATGATTTGAACTGAAATTTAGGAAAAATCATGGAAGGGGAACCTTCTGAGAGCTTCACGGGGCAAAGATAATCGACTTAAAGATCTCAAAATGGGTCAGAAAGACCTCACAGACACTAGTGTTGAAAGGTTTTAACGGGAAAAAACCAACTCATCGCCTCTGCTACCCCTACCCTATTATTATTATACTAGGAGGAAGATTTCTTTCAAAAGAGTGTACAGAAAGTATTACAATGATGTTTTTATGTGGCCACACCCACCAGTTCATTAGGTATACCTGGTTTTCACCTTAGCACCACCCACCTGAACTGAAGCCTCGCCCACAGCCGTTGTTGTATGATAATGTGGGAGGGGTTAGGGTTATGATGTCACTAAAATTGTGTTATTTCGATTGGGCCTTTTGACTCAAAGGCTTTCAGCTTTCGGGAAGAAAAATACACAGGGAAGACATGTTTGAATATTATAACCACACCTGGGGGTCTATTAGAGTAATGTTAACTCCATAGACACATACAGAACACCTGGGGGTCTATTAGAGTCATGTTAACTCCATAGACACATACAGAACACCTGGGGGTCTATTAGAGTAATGTTAACTCCATAGACACATACAAAACACCTGGGGGTCTATTAGAGAAATGTTAACTCCATAGACACATACAAAACACCTGGGGGTCTATTAGAGTAATGTTAACTCCATAGACACATACAGAACACCTGGGGGTCTATTAGAGTAATGTTAACTCCATAGACACATACAGAACACATGGGGGTCTATTAGAGTCATGTTAACTCCATAGACACATACAAAACACCTGGGGGTCTATTAGAGTAATGTTAACTCCATAGACACATACAAAACACCTGGAGGTCTATTAGAGTAATGTTAACTCCATAGACACATACAAAACACCTGGGGGTCTGTTAGAGTAATGTTAACTCCATAGACACATACAAAACACCTGGGGGTCTATTAGAGTAATGTTAACTCCATAGACACATACAGAACACCTGGGGGTCTATTAGAGTCATGTTAACTCCATAGACACATACAAAACACCTGGGGGTCTATTAGAGTAATGTTAACTCCATAGACACATACAGAACACCTGGGGGTCTATTAGAGTAATGTTAACTCCATAGACACATGCAAAAAACCTGGGGGTCTATTAGAGTAATGTTAACTCCATAGACACATACAAAACACCTGGGGGTCTATTAGAGTAATGTTAACTCCATAGACACATTCAAAACACCTGGGGGTCTATTAGAGTAATGTTAACTCCATAGACACATACAGAACACCTGGGGGTCTATTAGAGTAATGTTAACTCCATAGACACATACACAACACCTGGGGGTCTATTAGAGTAATGTTAACTCCATAGACACATACAGAACACCTGGGGGTCTATTAGAGTAATGTTAACTCCATAGACACATACACAACACCTGGGGGTCTATTAGAGTAATGTTAACTCCATAGACACATACAGAACACCTGGGGGTCTATTAGAGTAATGTTAACTCCATAGACACATACAAAAGACCTGGGGGTCTATTAGAGTAATGTTAACTCCATAGACACATACACAACACCTGGGGGTCTATTAGAGTAATGTTAACTCCATAGACACATACAAAACACCTGGGGGTCTATTAGAGTAATGTTAACTCCATATACACATACAGAACACCTGGGGGTCTATTAGAGTAATGTTAACTCCATAGACACATACAGAACACCTGGGGGTCTATTAGAGTAATGTTAACTCCATAGACACATACAAAACACCTGGGGGTCTATTAGAGAAATGTTAACTCCATAGACACATACAAAACACCTGGGGGTCTATTAGAGTAATGTTAACTCCATAGACACATACAGAACACCTGGAGGTCTATTAGAGTAATGCTAACTCCATAGACACATACAAAACACCTGGAGGTCTATTAGAGTAATGTTAACTCCATAGACACATACAAAACACCTGGGGGTCTATTAGAGTAATGTTAACTCCATATACACATGCAATACACCTGGGGGTCTATTAGTGTAATGTTAACTCCATAGACACATACAAACCACCTGGGGGTCTATTAGAGTAATGTTAACTCCATAGACACATACAAAACACCTGGGGGTCTATTAGAGTAATGTTAACTCCATAGACACATACAGAACACCTGGGGGTCTATTAGAGTAATGTTAACTCCGTAGACACATACAAAACACCTGGAGGTCTATTAGAGTAATGTTAACTCCATAGACACATACAAAACACCTGGGGGTCTATTAGAGTAATGTTAACTCCATAGACACATACAAAACACCTGGGGGTCTATTAGAGTAATGTTAACTCCATAGACACATACAAAACACCTGGGGGTCTATTAGAGTAATGTTAACTCCATAGACACATACAAAACACCTGGGGGTCTATTAGAGTAATGTTAACTCCGTAGACACATACAAAACACCTGGGGGTCTATTAGAGTAATGTTAACTCCATAGACACATACAAAACACCTGGGGGTCTATTAGAGTAATGTTAACTCCATAGACACATACAAAACACCTGGGGGTCTGTTAGAGTAATGTTAACTCCATAGACACATACAAAACACCTGGAGGTCTATTAGAGTAATGTTAACTCCATAGACACATACAAAACACCTGGTGGTCTATTAGAGTAATGTTAACTCCGTAGACACATACACAACACCTGGGGGTCTATTAGAGTAACGTTAACTCCGTAGACACATACAAAACACCTGGTGGTCTATTAGAGTAATGTTAACTCCGTAGACACATACAGAACACCTGGGGGTCTATTAGAGTAATGTTAACTCCATAGACACATACAAAACACCTGGGGGTCTATTAGAGTAATGTTAACTCCATAGACACATACAAAACACCTGGGGGTCTATTAGAGTAATGTTAACTCCATAGACACATACAAACCACCTGGGGGTCTATTAGAGTAATGTTAACTCAATAGACACATTCAGAACACCTGGGGGTCTATTAGAGTAATGTTAACTCCATAGACACATACAAAACACCTGGAGGTCTATTAGAATAATGTTAACTCAATAGACACATACAAAACACCTGGAGGTCTATTAGAGTAATGTTAACTCCATAGACACATACAAAACACCTGGGGGTCTATTAGAGTAATGTTAACTCCATAGACACATACAGAACACCTGGAGGTCTATTAGAGTAATGTTAACTCCGTAGACACATGCAAAACAGAAAAAGTACAAAAATCATGGCACTAAATAAGGGAAAATTGGCGAAAATAGAGTAACAAACTCAAAACGTGTCGTATTGTGAGGTTTCCGTCCGACAGAGATTATCGTAGATCGGGCCTCAGCGTTGCTGATGAAGGAGAAACGTGTGGTTCTTAATTAAGGTGTGTTTCACGCGTCGCAAAACCCTTATTATAATTATAATGGATACGAAGGTTTGAGTAAACGCTGCCAAGGGGTGAAGCCAGTCAATAATGTTTAGGGCGCACGCCTGATGTCCAGTGAGCCAAGTGCATCTTTAACACATTCAGGACGGGAACCCCTGTTGGTGTTTTAAGAATCGTGTTATACTTTAGCTATTGAAAAATAGCAGATCGTGAAAATGTGGCGCAGATCTTTAAATATATATTCTTTCACAGTGAACGTTTTTAACTCAAATCTTTGCTTCTGGGGGGAGGTTCCTGGAACAACATATTTTCAGACGGGGGTCGGCGGCCAATTACATATAATATTTGGGGGTCCTTGACATGAAAATGTTCGAGAACAACTGACAGAAACATTTCGAAGACATTTGTAGAATCAGTTCTCAGGTCAAAACGCGTTAAAATAGGCGGTGAAGAAAAGACAAACATATAAAGCATACTTCAGCAGTGTGAAAGCTATCCAAGTAGTTTTAAGTTAACAACTCATTTCAGGTTGTCATTAAGCCAGGAGACTAATTACAGGCCTTCATAAGATTGCAGTTCTCTCTCTCTCTCTCTCTCTCTCTCTCTCTCTCTCTCTCTCTCTCTCTCTCTCTCTCTCTCTCTCCCCCCCTCCCCCCCCCCCACCCTCCTTTCTTTTTTGCTGGGGATTGGAATAAGAAGTAATTTTCCCCAAACGTTATCAGTATACCACACATAAGAATAACACAACGTAACTGTTATCTTCTCCTCGGTCATCATTTTAACTAAGACATGGTGAACAGTGAACACCTTATTTTTTTCTAAGAACAATTTCTAAGAACAATTTCTAAGAACAATTTTACTAAGAACAAACTGAGTCATAATACATTCCCTCTCTTATGGGTTCAATTATTATTATAAGTCTTTTATTTCCAATTTGGGGATGATTCCTCCTCATGTCAAGGGAATAAGGCTCGGTCCCTTAACCCATTTAGGCCTGACGTCAAAATTAACAAAACAATCTTCTCAATCCTGACATGTCAGCTGGTGCTCAAGATTTCATGCCAAGGACCCCCAGAAATATATGTAATTGGCCACCGACCCCCATCTGAAAATATGTTGTTTCTGGGACTTCCCCAAGAAGCAAAGATTTAACTTGAAAATGTTCGCTCTGAAAGAATATACTCAAAGATTTGCACCACATTTTCAAGATTTTTCAAAAATAGCTGACCTACAAGCTTGTAGCGCGGCACTCTATGAGCTTGTAGATCTGCTATTTTTTCATTAGCTAAAGTATAACACAATGCTTCAAACACCAAAAGGGGTTCCCGCCCAGAATGGGCTAAGTGATAAGGACGCATAACGGTGAGTTGGATATATTGCGTTATAAATGGAGTTCACAATCAATCATTGGGGGGGGGTTATATTAAAGTAATTGCTGTTAAATTAGACTTGAGTGCTGGTCTAGACGATTCATCAAACAACGTGACTCCTCCTTATCTCTAGAAGCACTTAAACCATTTTGTGCGGGAACCCCTTTTGGTGTTTTAAAGCATTATGTTAGAATATAGCTATTGAAAAATAGCAGATCTACAAGCTTGTAGGTCTGCTATTTTTGAAAATCGTGAAAATGTGGCGCAAATCTTTGAATATATATTCTTTCAGAGCAAACGTTTTTAACTCAAATCTTTGCTTCTCATGGGGGGGTCCCTGCATGGAACAACATATTTTCAGATGGGGGTCGGCGGCCAATTACATATATTTTTGGGTGTCCTTGACATGAAAATGTTTGAGAACGACTGACATATAGAAACATGAGGTTTTCAGAAAACTGTCAGGATTTAGAAGACATTTGTAGAATCAGGCCTAAATGTGTTAAACCCCTGACCCTCTCTCTACTTAGTGGAACGGACATGAGAGTTCTACAGTAAAAGCATGAAGTTAAATACGGCCATCTCCAAGCTTGTGTCACGTTGAGATGTGTCGAATGCTAAGCTAGGTCCGCGAGGCGTTCCAGGTGGTCCCCAATGAACAATAAAATCACACCCGTGTGAACTGAGTGGTGCAAATCCCCCCCCCCCCCCCCCCCCCCCCCCCCCCCCCCTCTCTCTCATTAGCAGGCAACAGTGCAGCACTATCTCTCTCTCTCTCTGTTTCTGGCACAACAGCGCCACTTTTGGTACTCATTGGTACTGGTGCTCAATAGTCACACACACACGGTTGAACACAGGGTTGACACGGACATTGCCGTTCCTTGGAGTGGTTGCACGACTCAAAAACGATGGAGAGTTGGTAACCAAACCAAATGGACCAATATAGGTCCTTCGGTTTCATTGTACGCCCTCAGGAGTTAAATTATTGCTAAACAACCGCATCACTTACTTTACCAGAACAAGAAACATTTTAATCATCTTGTGTCAGTGGTTCCCAAACTTTTCAGGTCGAGACCCAAAAGAGAGATTATCTGTTTAACCCATTCAGGCCTGACGTCGAAATTTTCTAAATCATGACAATTTTCGGAAAGATTTGAGGCACATTTTAACGATTTTTCAAAAATAGCAGACCTACAAGTTCATAGCGCGCCACTCGGTGGCGCGCTATGAGCTTGTAGATCTGCTATTTTTCAATAGTGATGTATATTTAGCACCAAGTTACCCAAATTGTGTCTTTAGCAGTGATGGTCGAGAGTGGAAGAAAGGAAGCAAGCAGGTTTGTAGTCGTCACATTCTGATCAGTTTTATTGAACAGAATAACTCAGTACAAGGCACCACGGGCAGAATGCCCCGTGGTAATACATGAAGTCACATCATAGCTAATTCGTGTGGACTCTCTAGAAGTTTCACTGCGTCAAAGTATTTACTAACTTCTAAGTCCCGCCTCCCTGGAAACTCACAGGCTCTTCCGGTGGAGGGGAGGAGGGACACCTGGCATGCAGCTCATGTAACACTCTATAAGTTTTATACCAAATAGGACTAATTCAATATCTATACTATATATGAAGTATGCCGAACACATGTAATGAAATAGTTCAAACTATATTGTTAACCAGTCTGAATGATTAAGCACAAATACATTTGTAGACTCATGTCAATTCTGGAGCAGAGAGCAGGAAGCTCTCTGCCACACACACACACGCACCCCCACAGCTGTTGGTTTAGCAGTTGGAGATAGGAGCTGTTCCTATGATTAGGTCAGAAACAGAACCCCCGACCCCCCTGGGGTGTTTTAGCAGCATCTTAACAAAAGGCTTTGTTTTTACGGACTGGCTGTAAATAACTCTAGCAGCTTACTCTGTTACCACAGTATTGCATGTCTCAACTTAGTTCCTGTGCCTTGTGCAAACTGACACTGTGTGTCAACTGTCTATTAAAATATCAACTGATTGATATATACGTGTCCATGTCTATAATATATCCATCAATAGCTAAATTATAACAATGTTTAAAACACCAAAAGGGGTTCCCGCCCCAAAATGGGTTAATGGTTAATGTGGTTAAACGCTAACGTGACATGGATGCGTTCCAGGTCTCAATGGGTTAATTGCCCGGGACCCAAACTACTGAAAGTGGCAGATCTACCATCTGAGCTCAATGCGTCCATTTATTTACATATATTAATGCCTTACTTGATCATATACTTAAAAGCATCAAAAGCATCAGATCTTCAAGCTCAAAACACGACACGTTTCGAGCTTGTAGATCTGATACTTTTGAAGCACAATTAGATCATGCATGTAAAATAATTGCTATTTTGATCAACGTTAATCAAATAATAATAATAATAATCAAAGCCTGTTATCTCTCCTAATGGCACCAACATCAATACAGCATGGATGTGGACAATTTTCTATTCAACGATAACAAAATACTCTTAAGTCTGACAGGCAACATCTCATCAAATGGTGGTCTGTGGCTCAAATGCTGACTAAATAATGGACCTTGATATTATGAAACGGGTTGAAAACCACAGTTCTACAGTGAATGTCTTCTGCAGAAATATCCGATCTACAAGCTCACAGCGAGTCACGTTGTGAATGTGTTGAATGCTAAGCTAAATCGCCTACACAGTACTACGTATGCGTACAGCGGGTATTGCATAACCCAGGCAGTACAGTGGGTATTGCATAACCCAGGCAGTACAGCGGGTATTGCATAACCCAGGCAGTACAGCATAACCCAGACAGTACAGCATAACCCAGGCAGTACAGTGGGTATTGCATAACCCAGGCAGTACAGCGGGTATTGCATAACCCAGACAGTACAGTGGGTATTGCATTACCCAGGCAGTACAGTAGGTATTGCATAACCCAGGCAGTACAGTAGGTATTGCATAACCCAGACAGTACAGTGGGTATTGCATTACCCAGGCAGTACAGTAGGTATTGCATAACCCAGGCAGTACAGTGGGTATTGCATAACCCAGGCAGTACAGCATAACCCAGGCAGTACAGTGGGTATTGCATAACCCAGGCAGTACAGCATAACCCAGGCAGTACAGTGGGTATTGCATTACCCAGGCAGTACAGTAGGTATTGCATAACCCAGGCAGTACAGTGGGTATTGCATAACCCAGGCAGTACAGTAGGTATTGCATAACCCAGGCAGTACAGTGGGTATTGCATAACCCAGGCAGTACAGCATAACCCAGGCAGTACAGTGGGTATTGCATAACCCAGGCAGTACAGCATAACCCAGGCAGTACAGTGGGTATTGCATTACCCAGGCAGTACAGTAGGTATTGCATAACCCAGGCAGTACAGTGGGTATTGCATAACCCAGGCAGTACAGTAGGTATTGCATAACCCAGGCAGTACAGTAGGTATTGCATAACCCAGACAGTACAGTGGGTATTGCATAACCCAGGCAGTACAGCAGGTATTGCATAACCCAGGCAGTACAGCGGGTATTGCATAACCCAGGCAGTACAGCGGGTATTGCATTACCCAGGCAGTACAGTGGGTATTGCATTACCCAGGCAGTACAGTAGGTATTGCATAACCCAGGCAGTACAGTGGGTATTGCATAACCCAGGCAGTACAGTAGGTATTGCATAACCCAGGCAGTACAGTGGGTATTGCATTACCCAGGCAGTACAGTAGGTATTGCATAACCCAGGCAGTACAGTGGGTATTGCATTACCCAGGCAGTACAGTAGGTATTGCATAACCCAGGCAGTACAGTGGGTATTGCATAACCCAGGCAGTACAGTAGGTATTGCATAACCCAGGCAGTACAGTGGGTATTGCATAACCCAGGCAGTACAGCATAACCCAGGCAGTACAGCATAACCCAGGCAGTACAGCATAACCCAGGCAGTACAGTGGGTATTGCATAACCCAGGCAGTACAGCATAACCCAGGCAGTACAGTGGGTATTGCATAACCCAGGCAGTACAGCAGGTATTGCATAACCCAGACAGTACAGTGGGTATTGCATTACCCAGGCAGTACAGTGGGTATTGCATAACCCAGGCAGTACAGTGGGTATTGCATAACCCAGGCAGTACAGTAGGTATTGCATAACCCAGGCAGTACAGTGGGTATTGCATAACCCAGGCAGTACAGCGGGTATTGCATAACCCAGGCAGTACAGTGGGTATTGCATAACCCAGGCAGTACAGCGGGTATTGCATAACCCAGACAGTACAGTGGGTATTGCATTACCCAGGCAGTACAGTAGGTATTGCATAACCCAGGCAGTACAGTGGGTATTGCATAACCCAGGCAGTACAGCGGGTATTGCATAACCCAGGCAGTACAGTGGGTATTGCATAACCCAGGCAGTACAGTAGGTATTGCATAACCCAGACAGTACAGTGGGTATTGCATTACCCAGGCAGTACAGTAGGTATTGCATAACCCAGGCAGTACAGTGGGTATTGCATAACCCAGGCAGTACAGCGGGTATTGCATAACCCAGGCAGTACAGCGGGTATTGCATAACCCAGGCAGTACAGCGGGTATTGCATAACCCAGACAGTACAGTGGGTATTGCATAACCCATGCAGTACAGTGGGTATTGCATAACCCAGGCAGTACAGTGGGTATTGCATTACCCAGGCAGTACAGTGGGTATTGCATAACCCAGGCAGTACAGTGGGTATTGCATTACCCAGGCAGTACAGTGGGTATTGCATAACCCAGGCAGTACAGTGGGTATTGCATAACCCAGACAGTACAGTGGGTATTGCATAACCCAGGTAGTACAGTGGGTATTGCATAACCCATGCAGTACAGTGGGTATTGCATAACCCAGGCAGTACAGTGGGTATTGCATAACCCAGGCAGTACAGTGGGTATTGCATAACCCAGGCAGTACAGTGGGTATTGCATAACCCAGGCAGTACAGCGGGTATTGCATAACCCAGACAGTACAGTGGGTATTGCATAACCCAGGCAGTACAGTGGGTATTGCATAACCCAGGCAGTACAGTGGGTATTGCATAACCCAGGCAGTACAGCATAACCCAGGCAGTACAGTGGGTATTGCATAACCCAGGCAGTACAGTGGGTATTGCATAACCCAGGCAGTACAGCATAACCCAGGCAGTACAGTGGGTATTGCATAACCCAGGCAGTACAGCGGGTATTGCATAACCCAGGCAGTACAGTGGGTATTGCATTACCCAGGCAGTACAGTGGGTATTGCATAACCCAGGCAGTACAGTGGGTATTGCATTACCCAGGCAGTACAGTGGGTATTGCATTACCCAGGCAGTACAGTAGGTATTGCATAACCCAGGCAGTACAGTGGGTATTGCATTACCCAGGCAGTACAGTAGGTATTGCATAACCCAGGCAGTACAGTGGGTATTGCATTACCCAGGCAGTACAGTAGGTATTGCATAACCCAGGCAGTACAGTGGGTATTGCATAACCCAGGCAGTACAGTGGGTATTGCATTACCCAGGCAGTACAGTAGGTATTGCATAACCCAGGCAGTACAGCATAACCCAGGCAGTACAGCAGGTATTGCATAACCCAGGCAGTACAGTGGGTATTGCATTACCCAGGCAGTACAGTAGGTATTGCATAACCCAGGCAGTACAGTGGGTATTGCATAACCCAGGCAGTACAGTGGGTATTGCATAACCCAGGCAGTACAGTAGGTATTGCATAACCCGGGCAGGGCATGCATTTCCAACTGGCATCGTTTCCCGAGTAGACCAGTATCCGTCTAGTAGAGATTATTCGGCTTACTGTACTATATGTATGAGCCAATAGGGGAAGGGAATCAACGTCACATGATTCCCTTGTTTGACCTTTTGATGTGTGTCTCAGAGAATGATGATTATTGGTATACAATCATGGGCGGTTTAGAATATTTTGCAGTCCCGTTTTCATTTTCCACAAACATCGGTGGTTGTTGCATTCACCTGCACTACAATACTAAAGTAGCCTTGCCGAGCCATGAGGCCCATAGGGCAGGAGCCTATCTCCTGTTTCTGTAGCGTGAGGCAGCTTGAACAAGAACACCCCCTGGACATGACGCTAGTATGTCGCAGGGACTTACCCCCAATCCAACCCTTGTGTCCAGCAGGGAGGCATTGGGTCCCATTTTTAGAGTCTTTGGTATGACCCGGCCGGGGATTGAACCCCGACCTCCCAGTCTCAGGGCGGACACTCTAACCACAAGGCCACTGAGCTGTATGACGAAAGAGACACAAAATGTAACAATGCATAAGTTTCGTAATGCAATCCCAATGGTGAAAGCTGGGGGTGCATACTTAGTTTAGACTAGTCATTGGTTAGACATGGGTTAAGGTTAGGTTTAGGTGTGCTGCCCCGTGGGAGGAGCTGTGTTGTCTCACAGCACCAGTATCTGTTACTAGGGCCATTAAATACAGCGCTGGTTGGCCGGTATCAATACACTTTTAGACCGACCGATGTCTGTGCCAACATGGATGATTACATTTATTTCTTGATCGCCTCTTGTCTTGATTGTTTAAAGATGACGTCATGGGCCGCTATGCTCGATGACCGGCTTGATAAGCCCAAAGCTTATTGATAACGGGTTCTCGATAACCTTGTTATGGGATTTTTCCGGGTATCGGTTATCGAGCTCCATCCCTAATATGGACACAGCTGTGGTTTTAATAAGTGGATCATCAGGGTAGGTACCCTCACAAAAAACATGCAGTAATCCTGGTCTCTAAACTGCCTCCCACCGGCCAGCCTGATGGAGGGGAAAGGAACTGGTTGGAATAACGTGTTCCTTCCACGCGCTACGTCCAACCAGGGAAACTCCCCCCTGTCAGGTGTAAAGGAGCAACTTGGACACTCAGGCATGAAGGAAGCATGAGTTCAAGTCCGTTGCTCTCCCTAGGTTGGCGGAGGGTGTGTAGAGCCCAGGATCACATTAGATAATTGACACAGTGGTGAAAAATGGGTTACAAAATCGTGGGATAAAAAAAATATATATAAATAAATAAGTGGATCATGGACAACGAACGGGCCAGGGGGATTTGAGTGGACAGCGTACGGGCCAGGGGGATTTGAGTGGACAGCGTACGGGCCAGGGGGATTTGAGTGCATTGGCTCCCATGGAGAGGATGATTGGCAGCAAAGGGACAGCTGACAAAACCTGATGCAATTACTGGGTGAAGAGCTCTGTTAAAATGATTGCCTTTTATACTGCTGTCCACTCCTTCTGAATAATACACTGAGTGGACACAGTGTGTCCATCGAGATGTTTCGGTAATGATTTGTATAAATCATGTTCACATCAGGCGTGGAACCAAGTCCAGGTTCCTGGTGAATAGTGGTGAAACATTTGTTACTGTGTCCAAAAAAGTATTTATTAAATATAATGTATAATATAATTAAATATTCAAATGTTTTGTATGGTCATGTGATCACCAGGAACCTTGGCTTGGTTCCAGGCTTAAAATAATATAAATACATGTTTTCGGAAATCTCTAGGGAGGAAAATAATATGGGGCCACAAAATGGATGCCATGCACTGCTCTGTCCTACACACTGCAGAGACTGTGGACTGTGTCTGTGTGACTTCATCCAAACTTATCCAATCATATGGTCACGCAGGACACAACTCACTGCACTGTAGCCACCGTCACAGATAAAATGATGGCTGGTATCTTATCAGTCCTTATGTTGCCTGTGAAAAGAGTGCATTCGTGAAGGGACTGCAACTATCTGTCGCTCCCTCGCAAGCAGGCAGGCAGGCAGGCACGCATGCAGGCCCTCTCTCTCCCTCTGTCTCTCTCTCTGTCTCTCTCTCTGTCTCTCTCTCTCTCACTGTGTGTGTGTGTGTGTGTGTGTGTGCGTGCGTGTGTGCGTGCGTGGGGTGTCCAGAGGCAATACAGAATCACAACTTTCCAAACAGATTATACAATCATTGTTTTGGGGGATTGCTTGTGGGACTGAGTTAGAATATGACTTTGAATTGAATTCTCTGAATGCTGTATGTTTAGAATAACCATGTGTACGTATTGCAGGAAGGCATAAACAGGTGTCCTCACAAGATAAAGATAAGTTTAAAATGAGCTGCATCACACCTTCCTTTTCCACATGCCTTTCAGCCAGAGATCATTAAGTTAATGATACTGATACCCGATTGTCTTATACCAGTGATTACTGACGTTTTACTGACATTTCGACAAACATTGCACAAATTAGGCTATTTTGTATTTGATTTGAAGAAATAACCGGTAAGTGTAGTGATGTCCAGGAGCGGGGATTGAACCCCAGTCTACCCCTCGCCCTGTCGTGCCAGCAGGGCTGAGCCATCCAGTCTCTGGAGCGCATCCGTCCTCACGCTTCACACTTCACGCCGCGGATCACCGCACACAACGTCCCTCATGTCCCTCACACATGGATCCCCGCGCTCCAAGTCCTGCCGACTACGCCATATTGTAGTGATGCGCAGGAGTGGAGTGGATGAACCCCAGTCTCCAGACTCGCCGGACCGACACGCAACCTGTCGTCTCAATGGGGCTGAGCCCGCTTGGCAGGGCTTTTGTGGGACGGGTCTTGGCTGGCTGGCTTTGCTACATAAGCAAACAAAAATAAATAAATAAAAAACTGCTTTTTAGCCAGGTGCACCCTGGCTATACTGTCAATGTTGAGACTAGTGAGGACCAAGTGGACACTTTTTTCATGATTGGCTGCCTCTAGCGCCTCTTAGCCAATGAGAGATAAAACCCATAGTCTGAACCCTGCAACGTGAAGCCATATATCCTCTAAGCCAATGGGAGATAAAACCCATAGTGAACGTGCTGCAAGTTATGGCGTGAGTCATTCTTGTTTGTTTTATACCTTTGGCATGGCTTCATAATTCCCAATATAGATGTGGTCGATATTAATCATTGTTTGGATACATCGGCCACATCCGATACACGGGTCTTGCTCCAGTTTTAGCAGGTCTGTAGCATATTGCTAAAACATGACATGACACTGAGGAGCATTCTGGCCCTGTGGCGCAGCGGGGACAAGTAATGCTCCTTTGACTCTCCGTCTAATTTGTACCATGGAGGAGTTAACGGTCAATTATGGGCACTAGATTTGCCCGTAAACCTCAAGTTTAGCAGCATATACAGTAATATACTGTAATATACAGGTGTACAATTCGGGAGTTTACCGGAGTTTGTTGGAAAGTTTAACAGGAGTTTCCTGTAATATACACATCCGTATTCCATACTTTTTGCGCAGTGTAGTGCATTACCTGTAGTGCAGTGTAGTGCATTACCTGTAGTGCAGTGTAGTGCATTACCTGTAGTGCAGTGTAGTGCATTACCTGTAGTGCAGTGTAGTGCATTACCTGTCTCATCATTACAGTGTAGTGCATTACCTGTCTCATCATTACAGTGTAGTGCATTACCTGTCTCATCATTACAGTGTAGTGCATTACCTGTCTCATCATTACAGTGTAGTGCATTACCTGTCTCATCATTACAGTGTAGTGCATTACCTGTCTCATCATTACAGTGTAGTGCATTACCTGTCTCATCATTACAGTGTAGTGCATTACCTGTCTCATCATTACAGTGTAGTGCATTACCTGTCTCATCATTACAGTGTAGTGCATTACCTGTCTCATCATTACAGTGTAGTGCATTACCAGTCTCATCATTACAGTGTAGTGCATTACCTCTAGTGCAGTGTAGTGCATTACCTGTCTCATCATTACAGTGTAGTGCATTACCTGTCTCATCATTACAGTGTAGTGCATTACCTGTCTCATCATCTCAACTCACAGAGCATGAAGACACTGCAGTGCGACTGAACAACTCTTCATCCCAGGCTGGTTGTTAAAGAGACATCAAAGCCTATAGGATGATTTGTACTGCTTTGTTTTCTGGTTCAGCTTAATGTATGTATTGCACTGTATTAGCTGCAGCTGTGTGTGCCTTTACTGGCCTATAACACATGTTACTCTTCTGTAGTTTTTAACCTTGCAGGAAATCAAACTACAGAGTTTCATGCCTCTTTAAAAGATGAGGATGTATAATGTCATGTGCCATTTGAGAACTTCACATTTTTCCATCTATCCATCTATCCATCTTTTGCATTATTAGTGCGGCCGACCGGCCAGCGGCTGGTGACAACACTAATCCCTCACCTTGTCCCACACATTTCCTCCTCCTCTCATCTCTTCCTAATATGAGGGGATAAATTACATCTCCTCCTCTTTTAACCTACTCCTCTGGACTTTGATTGTCTTTGCTATATTCACATCAGGCGCTCAGATCGGCGGTGTTTTCTGCTCTCTCTCTCTTGTTCTATTCTATAGTCTCTTGGCCTCAGAGCAGGTGCTGTTTCTCCTCTCTCTCTTTCTCTGTTCTATTCTATAGTCTCTTGGCCTCAGAGCAGGTGCTGTTTCTCCTCCTCTCTCTCTCTCTCTCTCTCTCTCTCTCTCTCTCTCTCTCTCTCTCTCTCTCTCTCTCTCTCTCTGTTCTATTCTTTAGTCTCTTGGCCTCAGATCAGGTGTTGTTTCTCCTCCTCTCTCTCTCTCTCTCTCTCTCTCTCTCTCTCTCTCTCTCTCTCTCTCTCTCTCTCTCTCTGTTCTGTTCTATAGTCTCTTGGCCTCAGAGCAGGTGCGTTTTCTCCTCCTCTCTCTCTCTCTCTCTCTCTCTCTCTGTTCTGTTTAGCCTTTTAGCCTCTGGTGTTGATCCTGGACGCTGTGTGTCAGGATCTACTTAAGGCAACGGCCCAAGACCAGAGCTGCAGCACGCACTACATCGGTCCTCCATATCAACACCATTAGCCTCTGGTCACTTGCATCATAAAGCCCTGATTAGAATAGTGTAATGGTGGGACGGAGAATACTGAGGCTATCCAAGGCCTCGACACTCTTACACACAGAGAGAGAGAGGATAGGGAGAAAGGGGAATAACAGAGAGAGAGAGAGACTGAAGCCCATGCAGTTTTGATTTCGTCGACTAAAGCTAAGACAAAAAATGCTCGTCGATTATGAAATTATGACCGATATCTGATCTCCGATTATGTGCAGGGTCATATCTGCCGATACCGATTCTGATCGATTCCGATATTATACAAAGGACCACAATGGAAAAAAGGCTAGGCCATAGGGGCTTGGCCCAAAGCCTGTTAATTAATAAAGTATTCAATCAATAAATAGCCTATACTCTTTTCCAAGTGTCTGTTTTTACAACTGAATGAGATTAATGCACACATTAAATGTAGGTTTATTTATCCCTACTTAGAATTGAAGTGCTGTTCAGGCTGGAAACAGAGAAAAATACATCAACAAGAAAGTATGCAAAAACAAAGTGCAACATCACAAACCGACCGAGACATGGATTTAAGTGCGATTAAAACTTGAAAGTCAATGAATAAAAGTGTGTTTTAAGAAGGGATTTAAAGGTCTCAGTATAGAATTAGCACTTCCAAATCCTATAGGATCGGCAGTTAACGTCAAATTAAGTGCATGGTGTGTGTGTGTGTGTGTGTGTGTGTGTGTGTGTGTGTGTGTGTGTGTGTGTGTGTGTGTGTGTGTGTGTGTGTGTGTGTGTGTGTGTGTTCGTGTGTGTTCGTGTGTGTTCGTTTCATCAAAAATGATGAAAAAAGAGTATTTGAAAAAAAGATGAAAATCACTCCGAGACCATGGGCTATAGCCCATCATCTCGGAGTCATTTTCGTCTTTTTTTAAAATCCTCAAAAATGATGGAAAACGGCATGCTATAGTATTGTTCTCGTTCCAAGGTAAGTGAGTCGATCTCTCTCCGAGTCGAAGGGGTCCATTTGGTTACCAACTCTCCTATGCATGAGGAGTCCAAGCTGCTGCTTTTCACCTGACAGGGGGGAGTTTCCCTGGTTGGACGTAGCCCGTGGAAGGAACACGTTATTCCGACCAGTTCCTTTCCCCTCCATCAGGCACCCCGGCTGGCCAGGGGGAGGCAGTTTAGAGACCAGGATTACTGCATGTTTGTTGTGGGAGAACATGCAAACTCCACACAGAAAGGCCCTTTTGCCAACCCTGCCTAGGGTATGGGCACTGATGACGCGGAGGAGGGAACACGCCCACAGCGGGAATCGAACCCAGGACCTTCTAGCTGTGAGGCGACAGCACTACCGACTGTGCCACCGTGACCCCTAACCATGTTGTTCTTTGAACGAATATTGTGAGTTTGAACCACATGAAGCAGTGTGACTTTCAATGAACACAGCCTTGAAGATGTCTACTTCTTAAGAAACACAGTCATTCTTCTCTTTTTATGCAGAATATAAAACAGGAGTCAGTCCATTATTTTTTATATTCATGTCTGTTGGCAAGACTGTCAGCCTAATAACTCAAAGGAAAGCAATCCAGCGAACCGTCTTTGAAATCTCTGATGTTGATTCAAATTGGTGCTGAACACGCTCTAGGCTGATGACTATCCCATTTGAGACCACATTCTACATGTAGAATGGCTACATGTAGAATATAGCTTGTAGATCTGCTATTTTACAACAGTTAAAGTTTAAAATAATGTTCAAAAGAGGTTATAAGCTATAAGGCGACAGCGATGCGTTGCGGATCTTAACCCATTTTGGGCGGGAACCCCTTTTGGTGTTATTGAAAAATAGCAGATCTACAAGCTCATAGCGCGCCACCGAGTGGCGCGCTATGATCTTGTAGATCTGCTATTTTTGAAAAATCGAAGAACCACTGACATAGAAACATAGCTTTTTCCGAAAACTGTCAGGATGTAGAAGACATTTTTAGAATCTGATCTCAGGTCAGAATGGGTTAATGGGTTATAATAGTGAAGGACATGAACAGTGAGACCCTCTGAAGAAGCTGCTTGTACTCATTTGTAAGCTTTTTTTTTGGTCTTTTTTTAAAAAAAAAATACCTCCACCAGTGGATTTGGGACGAGGTTATGTTTTCGCTTCAATCTCGTTAACAAGATGACCTCGGGAACGGATGGTCGGATTGTCGTTGGAACTTTGGTGGGGATGGTTAGTACAGTATAATAATAATACAGTTGCACATGAAGAAGAACTAATTACGTTTGGCGCTGAAAATGTCACGGTACAAGATAAATGTCACGGTACAAGGTCACGGTACAAGGTCACGGTACAAGGTCACGGTACAAGGTAAATGTCACGGTACAAGTGCAAGTGCAACACGAATGAAATTAATTGTCATTAGCTGGGAATGTCACACCATGGCCTAAAATGGAGACACACCGTTTGCATCAGATTGATTACAAATAAGACAATTCATGCATGCATACAGTTCAGCACGGACAGACGGACTGACGGACGGAGGGTATAGGACCAAAGCTACTACCCAAATTGACAGTTTATTTGCCCTCATTTGTTTGTTCATCACAAATTGACAGCTTGCCTCACATTTGTTGTTTTGTTCATCACAAATTGACAGCTTGCCCCGACGTGTTGTGATGTGACATTATGGTGATCATGGGGGATGGGGGCAGCTTGCTGGCCGTTCCCACCAGCAGCTGCAGTGGGGAGAAAAAAACAAAACATCCACCCGTTCTCCATGTTGACTTTGACCTTTCGTTTTGACCCTGACTTTTTCGCCCCAAAACAGAATCAGCCTAGTGAGGCGTTCTTATTGTCATGCCCAGCTGCCCATCTGTCCTCAAGTTATGCACACACACACACACACACACGCACGCACGCACGCACGCACGCACGCACGCACGCACGCACGCACACACGCGTGCACACACACGTGCGCACACGAGCACACACGCGCACACACACACCACCAACACTGGTTCCAGTGCATGCTGTGCTGTACGCAGGGGAGCAGCACATGTTTCTTCTAAACATACTGCATGCATGCTCCTTAATCCCAGAGGTGGACAGAAGTACTGCATTGTTGTATCAACAGCCTACTGCAATGTAGAACTACTCGGTTAAGAGTAAAAAGACCAGAATTAAAACAATATATATACTTTGGTGGAACTGCTTTTTGATGATTTATGTCGGATTAGCTTTTATTCATGTTAAAGGACCACTTCACCACTTTTCAACCTATCTCCATATACTAGTCCTCACTAATAATCATGATAAAATGGCTACCATTTTTTTCTACTCAGTCTGTGTCTCATAGGAGGACTGTGGGCAGTTCAGGAACCCGTCCACCAGTGACATCATCGATGGGGAATCCAAGCTATTAGAAACTGCAGGCTTTCTAGTCATGAAAAGTTGCAATGCGAAAATGGAAGCCATCGTTCTCACGATAATACAAATCTAAACATTTTTGTAAAAAAATATTGTTTAAAAATTGTTCTGCCTAACGATGATGTCACTGGTGGACGGGTTTCTGAACTGCCCACAGTCCTCCTATGAGAAGCAGACTGAGTAGAAAAAAATGGTGCCATTGTATCATGATTATTAGTGAGGACCAATTATATGAAGATGGGTTGAAAAGTGGTGAAGTGGTCCTTTAAGCTGTATCACTTTTGGAGATATTATGGGTAATTTCTGTCTGTGTATCATTGCTGTCCTATTGTTGTCGCTTCATATTGCATGTTTGTCAAAGGGTGGGGCATGGGTCTCCAACTTGCATCGTTACCGACTCGGTGGTCACAGCAGGACACCGGTCTAGTGTTCTGTAATGACTCGGTGGTCACAGCAGGACACCGGTCTGGTGTTCTGTAATGACTCGGTGGTCACAGCAGGACACCGGTCTGGTGTTCTGTAATGACTCGGTGGTTACAGCAGGACACCGGTGTAGTGTTCTGTAATGACTCGGTGGTCACAGCAGGACACGGGTCTAGTGTTCTGTAATGACTCGGTGTTCACAGCAGGGCACCGGTCTAGTGTTCTGTAATGACTCGGTGGTCACAGCAGGACACCGGTCTGGTGTTCTGTAATGACTCGGTGGTTACAGCAGGACACCGGTCTGGTGTTCTGTAATGACTCGGTGGTCACAGCAGGACACTGGTCTAGTGTTCTGTAATGACTCGGTGGTTACAGCAGGACACCGGTCTAGTGTTCTGTAATGACTCGGTGGTTACAGCAGGGCACCGGTCTGGTGTTCTGTAATGACTCGGTGGTCACAGCAGGACACCGGTCTAGTGTTCTGTAATGACTCGGTGGTCACAGCAGGACACCGGTCTAGTGTTCTGTAATGACTCGGTGGTCACAGCAGGACACCGGTCTAGTGTTCTGTAATGACTCGGTGGTCACAGCAGGACACCGGTCTAGTGTTCTGTAATGACTCGGTGGTCACAGCAGGACACCGGTCTAGTGTTCTGTAATGACTCGGTGGTCACAGCAGGACACCGGTCTAGTGTTCTGTAATGACTCTGTGGTTACAGCAGGACCGGTCTAGTGTTCTGTAATGACTCTGTGGTTACAGCAGGACACTGGTCTAGTGTTCTGTAATGACTCGGTGGTCACAGCAGCAGGACACCGGTCTAGTGTTCTGTAATGACTCGGTGGTTACAGCAGGACACCGGTCTAGTGTTCTGTAATGACTCGGTGGTCACAGCAGGACACCGGTCTAGTGTTCTGTAATGACTCTGTGGTTACAGCAGGACACTGGTCTAGTGTTCTGTAATGACTCGGTGGTTACAGCAGGACACCGGTCTAGTGTTCTGTAATGACTCGGTGGTTACAGCAGGACACCGGTCTAGTGTTCTGTAATGACTCGGTGGTTACAGCAGGACACCGGTCTAGTGTTCTGTAATGACTCGGTGGTTACAGCAGGACACCGGTCTAGTGTTCTGTAATGACTCGGTGGTTACAGCAGGACACCGGTCTAGTGTTCTGTAATGACTCGGTGGTCACAGCAGGACACCGGTCTAGTGTTCTGTAATGACTCGGTGGTTACAGCAGGACACCGGTCTAGTGTTCTGTAATGACTCTGTGGTTACAGCAGGACACTGGTCTAGTGTTCTGTAATGACTCGGTGGTCACAGCAGGACACCGGTCTAGTGTTCTGTAATGACTCGGTGGTCACAGCAGGACACCGGTCTAGTGTTCTGTAATGACTCGGTGGTCACAGCAGGACACCGGTCTAGTGTTCTGTAATGACTCGGTGGTCACAGCAGGACACCGGTCTAGTGTTCTGTAATGACTCGGTGGTTACAGCAGGACACCGGTCTAGTGTTCTGTAATGACTCTGTGGTTACAGCAGGACCGGTCTAGTGTTCTGTAATGACTCGGTGGTTACAGCAGGACACCGGTCTAGTGTTCTGTAATGACTCGGTGGTTACAGCAGGACACCGGTCTAGTGTTCTGTAATGACTCGGTGGTTACAGCAGGACACCGGTCTAGTGTTCTGTAATGACTCGGTGGTTACAGCAGGGCACCGGTCTAGTGTTCTGTAATGACTCTGTGGTTACAGCAGGACCGGTCTAGTGTTCTGTAATGACTCGGTGGTTACAGCAGGACACCGGTCTAGTGTTCTGTAATGACTCGGTGGTTACAGCAGGACACCGGTCTAGTGTTCTGTAATGACTCGGTGGTCACAGCAGGACACCGGTCTAGTGTTCTGTAATGACTCGGTGGTTACAGCAGGACACCGGTCTAGTGTTCTGTAATGACTCGGTGGTTACAGCAGGACACCGGTCTAGTGTTCTGTAATACTAAACCAAATCAACACATTATTTTGTAATTTAAGATTTCAGTCAATCATCGTCTCTGAGACGTAGTGGAGCAACAGGACATGTTATACTCAAGTCAATTAAAAGTACCTCTAATTGGTTCTTAAGTGCATTACTTGAGAACATGCACATCGTACAGTAGTGGCTCGTGTCCAGTGGGTAGCCTAAAGCAGTGGCTTACAGTGGATTACATCAAGGACAGCAAAGATCCTTGTCACTAATGGCCTTATCGACTGTTGCTCCCATGGATGGATGTGAAACCCTGAGAAGGAAGAGGGAAACGGATCATTGGTGATCCTCAGTGACCAGGGACTGATGCCTATGGCACAACAATACAAGTCATGCTTTTCGTGAACATCATCCGTGCGCGTGTGCGTGTGCGTGCGTGCGTGCGTGTGCGTGTGTGCATCCGTGCGTGCACTTCAGAACGACACTGAATTCATGTTGTAGCATAATTGAGACTAGCTGTGACTCTGTCCATGGTGCTGAATGCATGTGCATGTGAACAATAGCACGTATTCAGACCCACTCTAGTGATTTCTTAAGGCTCAAGGTTCCTCAGGCTCAGACAGAGTTGGGCAAGACAGCTCTCACTGTCAGTGGCCCAACATCATGGAATGAAACTCTTTAAAACTGGCAGCTCCCTGCCATCCTTCGGTCAGTTCAAAGGAATGCTCCAGAACATGTTTCACCGCGATTGCTCCTGCTTCAATTGATTTATTTTACTGGTTGTTCTGCATTTAAGTTCCTTTGTAATTGTATCCTGATTTATAATGTTGTGTTGATGTATTGTTTTGACTGTATTTTGTGTATTGTAACCTCGGCTACATTGAAAATGAGGGCTTGCCCTCAACTGTATTTCCGAGAATAAATGAAGGTGATGATGATGATGATGTTGTAGCATTGAGCCTAGCTGTGACTCTGTCCATGGTGCTGAATTCATGTTGTAGCATTGAGCCTAGCTGTGACTCTGTCCATGGTTCTGAATTCATGTTGTAGCATTGAGACTAGCTGTGACTCTGTCCATGGTGCTGAATTCATGTTGTAGCATTGAGACTAGCTGTGACTCTGTCCATGGTACTGAATTCATGTTGTAGCGTTGAGACTAGCTGTGACTCTGTCCATGGTGCTGAATTCATGTTGTAGCATTGAGACTAGCTGTGACTCTGTCCATGGTGCTGAATTAATGTTGTAGCATTGAGACTAGCTGTGACTCTGTCCATGGTGCTGAATTCATGTTGTAGCATTGAGACTAGCTGTGACTCTGTCCATGGTGCTGAATTCATGTTGTAGCATTGAGACTAGCTGTGACTCTGTACATGGTTCTGAATTCATGTTGCAGCATTGAGACTAGCTGCACGCACGCACGCACGCACGCACGCACGCACGCACGCACGCACGCACGCACGCACGCACGCACGCACGCACGCACGCACGCACGCACGCACGCACACAGCTCTCCTTTGTGTAGTCCAAAAACAATGGAGCAGAGCAAGGGACCAGGATCCAAAGGTCCAGATGGCAAAAAGGCAACATCATTATTCAGGCCATTACCTCTGCTAATTAAGGCAGTGCGCGCACACGCACGCGCACGCACACACACACACACACACTTACGTCATCTTAACCCAGCTTCATCATCACATCTGCACTCACACACAAGTAGGCTATGCATATTCATGTGTTCCAACACACGCACACACACGCACACACACACGCAAACTCGCGCAAGCACCATCATGTGCGCATTAAGGATTTTAAAGGCTCAATCTGGAGCTGCAACATGGTGTGGTGGAACACTGGTCCTCTGTGTATCGCTCTCTCACATTACAACATCTAGTATACTGTATACGCTGTGTGTGTATTCTGTTGTTTGGATAAAAGACCTTTTTAGTTGTATCATGAGAAACTTGAATAACCTCTATCCTGCTGCAGTGGTTCAGCGGTAGAGTGGCCGGATGGGAACCGCAAGGTTGCCAGTTCCATAACTGTGGGCTCCCCCAGAGTTAGTGTCGAAGTGTCCTTGAGCAAGACTCTGAACTCCTAATTGCTCCTGATGTGCTGGTTGGTGCTGGTTGGGGCCTTGCATGGGTGGGCAGCGGTGGGACACAGACCACAGATGGGTGGGCCGTGGGACTCAAACCACAGATGGGTGGGCCGCGGGACACAGACCACAGATGGGTGGGCCGTGGGACTCAAACCACAGATGGGTGGGCCGTGGGACTCAAACCACAGATGGGTGGGCCGTGGGACACAAACCACAGATGGGTGGGCCGTGGGACACAAACCACAGATGGGTGGGCCGTGGGACACAGACCACAGATGGGTGGGCCGCGGGACACAGACCACAGATGGGTGGGCCGTGGGACACAGACCACAGATGGGTGGCCTGCGGGACACATACCACAGATGGGTGGGCCTATGTGACACAGACCACAGATGGGTGGGCCGTGGGACTCAAACCACATATGGGTGGGCCACGGGGACACAGACCACAGATGGGTGGGCCGTGGGACTCAAACCACAGATGGGTGGGCCGCGGGACACAGACCACAGATGGGTGGGCCGTGGGACTCAAACCACAGATGGGTGGGCCGTGGGACTCAAACCACAGATGGGTGGGCCGTGGGACACAAACCACAGATGGGTGGGCCGTGGGACACAGACCACAGATGGGTGGGCCGCGGGACACAGACCACAGATGGGTGGGCCGTGGGACACAGACCACAGATGGGTGGCCTGCGGGACACATACCACAGATGGGTGGGCCTATGTGACACAGACCACATATGGGTGGGCCGTGGGACACATACCACATATGGGTGGGCCGTGGGACACAGACCACAGATGGGTGGGCCGCGGTGGGACACATACCACAGATGGGTGGGCCGTGGGGACACAGACCACAGATGGGTGGGCCGCGGTGGGACACATACCACAGATGGGTGGGACGTGGGACACATACCACAGATGGGTGGGCCGCGGTGGGACACATACCACAGATGGGTGGGCCGTGGGGACACAGACCACAGATGGGTGGGCCGCGGTGGGACACATACCACAGATGGGTGGGCCATGGGACTCAAACCACAGATGGGTGGGCCGTGGGACTCAAACCACAGATGGGTGGGCCGTGGGACTCAAACCACAGATGGGTGGGCCGTGGGACTCAAACCACAGATGGGTGGGCCGCGGGACACAGACCACAGATGGGTGGCCTGCGGGACACATACCACAGATGGGTGGGCCTATGTGACACAGACCACATATGGGTGGGCCGTGGGACACATACCACATATGGGTGGGCCGCGGGACACAGACCACAGATGGGTGGGCCGTGGGACACAGACCACAGATGGGTGGGCCGCGGTGGGACACAGACCACAGATGGGTGGGCCGCGGGACACAGACCACAGATGGGTGGACTGTGGGACACAGACCACAGATGGGTGGGCCGCGGTGGGACACATACCACAGATGGGTGGGCCGTGGGGACACAGACCACAGATGGGTGGGCCGCGGTGGGACACATACCACAGATGGGTGGGACGTGGGACACATACCACAGATGGGTGGGCCGTGGGGACACATATGGGTGGGCCGTGATACACAGACCACAGATGGGTGGGCCGTGGGGACACATACCACAGATGGGTGGGCCATGGGACACAGACCACATATGGGTGGACTGTGGGACACAGACCACATATGGGTGGGCCGCGGTGGGACACATACCACAGATGGGTGGACTGTGGGACACAGACCACATATGGGTGGGCCGCGGTGGGACACATACCACAGATGGGTGGACTGTGGGACACAGACCACATATGGGTGGGCCGCCGTGGGACACACACCACATATGGGTGGACCGCGGGACACATACCACAGATGGGTGGGCCGTGGGGACACATATGGGTGGGCCGTGAGACACAGACCACAGATGGGTGGGCCGTGGGGACACATAACACAGATGGGTGGGCCATGGGACACAGACCACAGATGGGTGGCCCGCGGGACACAGACCACATATGGGTGGGCCTACGTGACACAGACCACATATGGGTGGGCCGTGGGACACATACCACATATGGGTGGGCCTACAGGATACAGACCACATATGGGTGGGCCACGGGACACATACCACATATGGGTGGGCCACGGGGACACATACCACATATGGGTGGGCCGTGGGACACAGACCACAGATGGGTGGGCCATGGGACACAGACCACAGATGGGTGGGCCGCGGGACATAGATCACATATGATGGGTGGGCCACGGGACACAGATCACATATGGGTGGGCCGCGGGACACAGACCACAGATGGGTGGGCCGCGGTACATAGACCAGATGTTTAAGATGGGTGGGCCACGGGACACAGACCAGATGTTTAAGATGGGCCGCAGGACATAGACCACAG
The DNA here is from genome assembly GCF_951216825.1 of Electrona antarctica. NCBI lineage: Eukaryota > Metazoa > Chordata > Actinopteri > Myctophiformes > Myctophidae > Electrona > Electrona antarctica. The sequence continues at coordinate 43,830,095 of NC_136800.1, read as the reverse complement.
GTGTTTAAGATGGGTGGGCCGCGGGACACAGACCACAGTTGTTTAAGTGGACCCTGATCACAGACAGAAAAAGCTTGATATTATCCGGCTGTTTTTCACGGCACATTCTCGTGGGAAATCTTGCCCGCGGTTATTATTATGTGCGGCTGTATCCGCCACGAGCTCTGGGTTTGATATTTGCTGTGGGCAAATATTGTCCGTCTCTGCCTCTCGCTGAACGCCTCCCTCAGGTGTTGGCGGTGTTACAACCTGGCCTGATGGAAACGGAGCAAAAAGTTACAGCCGTGCACGTTTAATCCTGGAGACGTTTTCTGCATGTGCTTCATCTCTGTGTAGCTCTATCTAAGCTCAATTCAACCCCAATAGCCATCACCATGCACTGATGATGGGACTGACTGACTGACTGACTGACTGACTGACTGACTGACTGACTGGCTGGCTGACTGACTGACTGACTGACTGGCTGGCTGACTGACTGACTGACTGGCTGGCTGACTGACTGACTGACTGGCTGGCTGGCTGACTGGCTGGCTGGCTGGCTGGCTGGCTGACTGGCTGGCTGGCTGGCTGGCTGGCTGGCTGGCTGGCTGGCTGGCTGGCTGGCTGGCTGGCTGACTGACTGATCGGATGCTTGTATTAGTGAAAGGTGTAAACAGCACAGTGGTACAGTAACACACTTAAGCTAAAAAGGTGTTTATGTGATACAGAAATCAGCTGACAATTTCACTCATGACGCATCATTATTATTTTTATCCAAACACAGACGTTATCAAAGTAATATACGTCACATACCTGCAGGCCAAATCACCCCGGCTGACTCTATAGCGCTGACGTTATACTGTTCAACAAAGTACTTAATTTAGACATGACCACCAGGTACGCTGTATGACAACATGTTCCTGCACCGTTAGTACCATGAATTAGGACTTCTGTCGTATCGCGGAGACACACAGTGCTCACGTCAGGGAAGCATGCAATGCAGACGTCATTGACAGACGCACACGCACTGTACCGTACTGTACTGACTACCTACCGCATGCTTCTCATCAAAGCATAGCCTAATATTAGCCCCATTCTCTTCCCCGCCAGATTGGCTCTTGGATCAGGCTGTGTGTGTGTGTGTGTGTGTGTGTGTGTGTGTGTGTGTGTGTGTGTGTGTGTGTGTGTGTGTGTGTGTGTGTGTGTGTGTGTGTGTGTGTGTGTGTGTGTGTGTGTGTGTGTGTGTGTGTGTGTGTGTGTGTGTGTGTGTGTGCGCTTATACTGAGGGACCAACCTGGCAAGACAGCGACAGAAACACTGCCGGGAACCGAACCAACAATGTGTTCACCCCCCGTTGGAGGTGGCGTGCCTTAGCCTGGCTTGGCCAGCCTCATAGCGGGGATTCACTGAAGATTCTTCCCCGCATATGAGTCTGGAGTTCGGCCATAGGCAGCTTGAAAAGTGGGCGTTAGTAGTTGCCTTGACAGACAGATCCATCTAGCCAATCAGCGTAACAAAAAGCTGACGTCACCACACAGTGCGCTGGTCCGCTCCTCATACCAGGTCAATCACGCTAAAAACAACAAGGTGCCTGCCATCCAAGGTGCCTGCCATCCATCCGCTGATGTACTGAGTACTGAATACTGAGTACATCCCCCGATGTACTGTGTACTGAGCTTGCAGTCTTGGGCCTGACTCACACGTGCACAACAGATTGATGTATGCTTGTTGTATGAGATGTATGCTTGTTGTAAGCTCTCAATGCATTTCCAATGGGAGTCACATGGTTTGACACAACATTTGTGTTGCATGAGGGGGAGGGGGACAGTCGAAACACTGGCGAAAGCCATACAACAGCTTGTAGTCCAAAATGTTGTATCAAACCATGTGACTTCAATTGGAAATGCATTGGGGCGGCCATGACACTTAGAACATTCATACAACAAGCATGCATCAATGTTTTAAAGGTGTGAGTCGCCCCTTGCACTTGGACAAGAACTTGATGCATTACTTAAGGACTATCGTTGCTGTCTGGCGGGAACCTCTTATCTCCATGTTCATACTCTACACCCCCCCCCCCCCCCCCCCCCCCGCCCCCCCCCCCCCCCCCCATTTCTTCAGTAAATTAGCGGCCATAATCAATCATACTACTGCGTCACACAGAAGCAGCAAAATAGTGCTTTTACTTTTGGTATGTCTCTGTTGCAGTATTGATACTTTTACTTGCGCGAAAACTAAACTAAAAGTAGTAGTTTATCCACCACTCGTTGTACTTTAGGCTCCAGAGCATGAAGGGACTCTGGGGAACCAAACTCAAAACTATTATGAATTAATGACGCATGGCCTATAGTTCCAATGTAGTGAACATATGTGACCAGATGTGACTGAGAGCCTGCAGCCATCGTGCAACCAGCGTTATTGTTTTTCGCCCATGCAGGCTTATTTTATTTATATACTTATCTTTGCATGTTTTACCCCTTTTTCTCGTTATGCCCATTGATTCCTCCCCACACACACTGCTGTGTGGATACAGTATATCCCACTGACTCACCTGCCAGTGAGGAGCCCCTACCGGGAGGACGTCTTAGTGCCAGTGAGGAGCCCCTACCGGGAGGACGTCTTAGTGCCAGTGAGGAGCCCCTACCGGGAGGACGTATTAGTGCCAGTGAGGAGCCCCTACCGGGAGGACGTCTTAGTGCCAGTGAGGAGCCCCTACCGGGAGGACGTCTTAGTGCCAGTGAGGAGCCCCTACCGGGAGGACGTCTTAGTGCCAGTGAGGAGCCCCTACCGGGAGGACGTATTAGTGCCAGTGAGGAGCCCCTACCGGGAGGACGTCTTAGTGCCAGTGAGGAGCCCCTACCGGGAGGACGTCTTAGTGCCAGTGAGGAGCCCCTACCGGGAGGACGTCTTAGTGCCATTGAGGATTCCCTACCGGGAGGACGTATTAGTGCCAGTGAGGAGCCCCTACCGGGAGGACGTCTTAGTGCCAGTGAGGAGCCCCTACCGGGAGGACGTCTTAGTGCCAGTGAGGAGCCCCTACCGGGATGACGTCTTAGTGCCAGTGAGGAGCCCCTACCGGGAGGACGTGTTAGTGCCAGTGAGGAGCCCCTACCGGGAGGACGTCTTAGTGCCAGTGAGGAGCCCCTACCGGGAGGACGTATTAGTGCCAGTGAGGAGCCCCTACCGGGAGGACGTCTTAGTGCCAGTGAGGAGCCCCTACCGGGAGGACGTATTAGTGCCAGTGAGGAGCCCCTACCGGGAGGACGTCTTAGTGCCAGTGAGGAGCCCCTACCGGGAGGACGTATTAGTGCCAGTGAGGAGCCCCTACCGGGAGGACGTCTTAGTGCCAGTGAGGAGCCCCTACCGGGAGGACGTCTTAGTGCCAGTGAGGAGCCCCTACCGGGAGGACGTCTTAGTGCCAGTGAGGAGCCCCTACCGGGAGGACGTCTTAGTGCCATTGAGGATTCCCTACCGGGAGGACGTATTAGTGCCATTGAGGATTCCCTACCGGGAGGACGTATTAGTGCCAGTGAGGAGCCCCTACCGGGAGGACGTCTTAGTGCCAGTGAGGAGCCCCTACCGGGAGGACGTCTTAGTGCCATTGAGGAGCCCCTACCGGGAGGACGTCTTAGTGCCAGTGTAGCAATGGAATTCCTAACAGCGACAACGTTACCTCCTCCTCATCCTATCGTCGTTTAAGGCCTGGATAGACACAGTCAGGCACGAAGGAGAACTTATACCTGTCGCTTGTGGCCCCTGGAACCTTTAGGCGAAGGCCGGAAGGAAGCAGCCTGTACTCAGAGCTGAGGGGATGCAGGGAGTTGTCCATGGCTTTCTTAACAGTTCTACTGCGAAATCCATGTTTCCCGCATTCAAATCAAATATTCTACGCTGCCAGGATTGTTTTATTACCTTTAGATCATACGCTGAAGTATCTGGGCTTTTTTTCCTCTAAATTCCGCCGAAAATAGCTTGCGCCGTTTGTTTTCATTCCAGCGCACCAATCGCCATCTTGCCAAGCAGAATGGAGGGGGCTGTGAGGCTGTTGTAGTCAGACAAAACCCCCGTCCACTTGCATTGGACTCAATTTCCCAGAAGCCCTAGCAGCCCAGCTTAAGTTTCGATTTCCGGTTTCGTCGTCATAACATGAAGCTAACTCCCTCTGCTGCGCGGCAGAGGCGGACTTTTTTTATTATTATTAATGCGATGCGATTTAGACACATAAAACAGACACGTCTCCCCCCCCCCCGCGCCAAACACGGCCCAATTGATGAAGACTCGAAACATGTTGTCTTTTTAACTTTATTAATAATGTACGTTAGTTTTTGAGTAGGATCACCGCCTTCTCTTCGGTATTTTATAGTCCCTTTGATATTTGAAGCACCACCAGCCTACTTTTTTTTTTTTAAGATGTTTTTTTTGCGGCTTACGCCTTTTATTGTTTTTTTGAAGGGACAGACAGTAGGCTGACAGGAAACGGGAGAGAGATGGGGGAAGACATGCAGTAAAGGCCGTGTCGGGCTCGGGAGTCGAACCCGCGGCACACTGCGACTGGATTACCAGTCGGGTGCCGAGACGGTTACGCCACCGCCTGGGCCACCAGCCTACTTTTTAAACTTTTTCTGCACCTCCATTGAGCTCCTAATTGGTTTTCTCTTTTCACAGCCCAGCTGTGTTTGTGTAGACAAGAGCCGGACGCACCGCTCAAACCCACAACCTGGTGGGGGGCAAGGCACTCATCTCAAGCATCACATTAGCTATGCGTGTGTACCTTCCAAAAGTGTCAAATTAGCTTGCATTTCCTCCCAAAAGTGTTTTAAAAAGGGTCCGGTTTCAACGAGTTGGAACACACTGAGAGACGATAAACAGGATGAGGAGGACGGGAAGGAACGAGTTGGAACACACTGAGAGACGATAAACAGGATGAGGAGGACGGGAAGGAACGAGTTGGAACACACTGTGAGACGATAAACAGGATGAGGAGGACGGGAAGGAACGAGTTGGAACACACTGTGAGACGATAAACAGGATGAGGAGGACGGGAAGGAACATTTATGTTTGGCTCGGGGGATGCTGCCGTAGCCCCTTCTGGCTCACACAGCGCTGGCTACTTCAACATACCATGTTTAATACATGAGAGGAGAGGAGAGGAGAGGAGAGGAGAGGGGAGGGGAGGGGAGGGGAGGAGAGGAGAGGAGAGGAGAGGAGAGGAGAGGAGAGGAGAGGAGAGGAGAGGAGAGGAGAGGAGAGGAGAGGAGAATGGCATATGTGGAATCGTAAATATAGTCCATATGGCCATAATGCTATATTCTGTCAATAACTGCGCAAACGGTGCGCTCCGGATCTCCAATGTGGAACAGGAGGGAGAGGCCCTCCGCAGCGCGTCGACGGGGAACGTGCTTCTCTTCAGGTCTCGGCGGGGAGCGGCGGTTCTCCGGCCCGGTGGGGGAGACGTCTCTACACGGCCTTCACCAAGAAGCGGACCGGGGGTTCATCAGCGGACCGAGGGAGTTCATCAGCGGTCCGTGCACCGGGAGAAGAGAGCGATCAGCGCACGGCTCGGCTCGGCTCAATTCATCAGCGGGGGTGGTCACGGACGAACGGCGGCCACGGTTTCATTTCATTCTTCAGAAACAGCGGATCTGCAAGCTCGTTTTGCGGCGTTTCTTTGTTTCGATGGGGCCTGTGGCTACACGTGCGTTCATGTTTTTCTTTCCAGTCATTTATGTGATATTTCATATTCATATAATGTCTGGAGGGGGGAGTATGGTGCTGTGTTGGATGGGACAATGGAAGCAGGGCGACGTACGGTGCGCGAGTTCAACAGCAAACTTTCATGCAGCTTCTGTTTGACCAAGCATGGCTGTAAACGGACATGAGGTGAGACAATGAGAAATGCGACATTATAAGAAGTTTATTAATAACGGATGGAGAGATTCAATAGTCTTTATCTGTATTCAAAAAGTGTGTCTAAATGTGAGTCTATTCAGCGTATATGTAGGCATACGTTGATGTTTGTGTGTTTTGTCGAATTTAAATTAGTTAAGAAGTTGATTCAAGAAATAGAGTCTATGGGGTAATTTGGAGAATGTTTAAATAATTTTAGCTTTATTGAGATTAATTGATGCTCTGTGTCAGACGGCCGAGATCCCGGTGCCACTCTCATACGCTTCAGTATAAAATCGTCTTAGAATTAGTAGAGCTGATTATTCTTTTCTCGTGTTAAATTTAGTTTACGATAATGTCAACTAGAGGCAGTTAGGGTGCCACGACGTGCAAAGATTCTTTTGTTATTATTGAGTGTCAAGCTATCTAGTGTATTTTGCAGTTTCCCTGCTTGAAAGGGATGGTACAGACCATAGGGAGATTTTAACTGGGTTTCACTCATACAATGACCACACAGTTTCCTTCTTTTTACTCTTCTTTACTTTGTTTGTAGTTGAGTACAGTTGTACAGGCATGGGCATTGAGTAAGCAAGGCAGTAAGGTGAAAAACCTTAAAGGGAAAATAAAAAAGAACTATTGTAAGTATAATGCACATTAAATCAATACACAATACACATACTTTGCATATCTGTTTTAAACACCTGTAAATATCATTCTTACTTAGTAGTGTCTCTTAATCAACTCATTTCTAAATCAATTCATTTCTACTCAATTCGTTTTTAAACTGTTTTAAACATAATAAACTCATGATGACTTCCAGTCATCACAGACAACAACAAACAATAAGTGTCCCAATAGTGTCCATGAACTGGCATGCAACCGGCATGATCTGTAAACAAATAAACAGTTCTCTCTCTCACCGGCTGTCTCTCCAACTTTTATATGGCTGCACCGTTCTGCTGTGATGTTTCAGTGTGTGTGTTGCTCCTGTTTGGATCCACACTGTGGTCTCTCATGGAGGTTTGTGTAGGATTTTATCTTTCCTCCTCTCTTCCTGTGTTTGGCCAACGCCCTACTCTCAGGTGCAGTGAATGCACTGACGCTGATTAGTCAGGCAATTGGGGATTGATTGAGTGACAATCAGCTGAGTGTCAGTGGCAATGAGTGTCAGTCAGGATTTTAACCCTTTGCTCTCCTTTTCTCCAAGTTGACTTCACACCTCCCACTCGACCTTCCTGTGGAAACATCTGGGAGGTCGCACGTTACAGAGGCAAACTTTGGTCTTCCGGTTTGTTCTGCTCTTCAGTGGGAAGCAGGACGACCAGTCGCCTGACGTCTCTGTGAAGCACTGTTGCTGGAATTTTGAGTTTGAGTTTGTTAGACATTCTGTGTTTTGCTTTTGCTGTGGCAGGCCTAGTGACAGGAACCGGGTAGCTTGGGAAGGTTCTGATGTTGACATCCCTCACAATTCCTTTCCTGTCCGAGTTGACACTGACCACTCTTGCGATCCTGAATTGACCCCTCAGGGCGTTTTGGTCCGCCATCCAGACGATGTCACCGACTGCGACGTTCCTCTTGGCTGTGTGCCACTTGTTTCTTACGAATAGGTTAGGACCAGCTAGTTGACTCCAGTGCCTCCAGAACTTGTTAACTTGCGCTTGCATCTCGTTAAGCCTTTTGTAGGGATAGTCACTGAAGTTGAAAGTTCTCACATCTCCACTCTGCGATGCTCGTCCGAGCAGGAGACAGTTTGGAGTGATGAACTGAACGCTGTCTTTCCGGCTCTCTGTCCTGGCGTCAATTGGTCTTTCATTCGCAAGATTAGCTGCCATGTAGAGAGTTGTTTGGAATTCACTCCACCTTAGCCCTGTCTCTCCTCCGAGACTCTGCAGCGCTCTTTTGACGATGCGCACAGCAGCTTCTGCAGCACCGTTCCGGTGTGGGGAATCGGCTGGATGAATTTTCCATTTCCATTCTGTGCCATTCTTGGCAGCTCTCTCTTCGAGGGTAGCTTTGTCAAGATTGGCAAGGAATCGGTACTGTTCTTCTAGGACTGGCTTTGCCCCTACTAGGTTGGTACCTGGATCTGACCAGATCTTCTGTGGATGACCTCTTAGCGCTGTGAACCTCTGGTAGGCAAACAGGAAACTTTCCGTGGACTGAGAGTTTACGAGCTCTGTGTGAATAGCTCTGGAGGCCATGCAACAGAACACAACTCCCCAAACCTTCAGTGACACTCTTTTCTTGACATCATCTCTGACTTGGTATGGTCCGAAGAAGTCTACTGTTGTGAATTCGAATGGGGCAGCTGGTTCAGTTCTCTCTGGGGGTAGGTCACCCATTATTTGCTGGCATCTTTTTGCTTTTGTTTTTCTGCAGTGGATGCAGTTTTCGACCACTCTTTGAGCAATCCTCCGGCCCTTCACGACCCATGCTCTTCTTCTCATCTTGAGCAAGGTCCCGGCCACTCCATCGTGGTTCTCCTCGTGGGCTTCTCGTGCTAGTAGCGTCGACACCCAGGCATCATACGGCAAGATAGGGACAGCAACTTTGTCTTCATTGAAGATCTGCATACGACCCCCACAGACCAACAAACCAGTCTCTTGGTCTTTGTATACTGCCAGCCTGTCTGTCGTTGTGCTTGGGAAGGATGCACCTTGCTGTGCCGCGAGAAAGATGTCTCTCAGGGCGTCTTCTCTCTCTTGCACCGAGATGACTTGTGAAGTTGATACTGCCTCCCACTTTGGACTGTTGGCAGTTTGCTTTCCAACTTTAATGAACTTCTTCGCTGCTCTCCAAATCCAAGCAACTGTCTTTATGAGTCTGCTTAGGTTGCTGAACCGCTTGACATCCACAAGGTTTTGGACAGCTGATCCTCCTGCTGCTGGCCTCTTTTGTTGTGTTTGGGTTTGAGTTGGTTCCTGATCCTGCTTTGGTTCTGATGGCTTTTCTGCTTTGTCATCCTTTGGATCTGACGGCAGTTGTGCCTTGGCCTTTGCTCTGGTCAGTGCAGCAACAAATGCCTTCTTTTGCGGTCTGTTGATGCCGTCTTTGGCCACCAGGCCAACTGGATCATATAACCGTGAGACTTGACTCAGGAGGTCCCTCCTTGTCAAAGGGTTTGGGGTTTGCGCTCTTACTTGGTCTAGTAGAAGATCTTGGCCAAGTCGCATCTTCTTCTTTCTCCTTGAGAAGTTGATAGATGACATGACATGGAGCTTATCTTCCTTCACAAGGTAGCCCAGACCAAGCGCTTTATTATCCTCGTCCCTCATCTGATTCGGGAGGACCATGTTGTTTACTTTGGTCTTACTTGCTTCGTTGTCGCTCTCCTTCCTCCCACTTTGGCCTGAGAAGACCCAAGGCTTCCCTTCTCTTCTTGAGGGGTCTTGTTCTGGGGTGCTGTTGGTGAGCTCTTCATATTTCACAGCTGCTGCTCTCATTGATCTTGCAAAGTGCGTCTTTGACATATGAGCTGCCACTTCAACCTCCTCAAACAGTTTGGGGTGTGTTCCTCCAACTGTTTTCCCGAGTGGTCCATCCCACAGTACGAGGTCTCCCACGACTCTGACTCGCTGAGGAGCTAGCTGGCCTTCTCTGTGGCTAATGAGAAGTTCGACACCTTTGGGCCTCACAAGCTCATCAAGAGGTACGTCTGGGAAGAATGGCTGCAGCTGTTCAGGTGTCACACTTTTGTGGACGTCTGCAATGTTGTCTAGCCCATAGCAAACCAGCTGATGTGCTCTTAGTGTGCCCTTGGGAGTGGATACACGGATCTTGAGGAGATAGCGCTTTGTCTTTACTTGGACCTTCATCCCACCAACTCCATGGACAACGAGCATGATGTCTTCACTCTTTAGATTCAGACGGCTTGCCGCTCTGTGAGTGATGTAATTCGTGTCAGATGCTAAGTCGATGAGTGTCCCGACCTTCTGTCCGGCATTAGCTGTGACGACAAGTAGCATCATGATCACTGGAAGCTCTTGCATTCCATTCTTTATCAGTAGACTCTGCTGGTCATTTGAGGTTTTGAATACTCTGGAGGCAACGTTTGAGAAAACCTCCCTGCACTGCTTTGCTAGGTCTGGTGGGAGATTTTTGATGAACTCCTCTTGAACCTCTGTGTACTTATTTCTGCCTTTATCCTTTTCAGATTTGACTGCAGACCTCTTTGACACAGATTTGGGACAGAGGTAGAAGTGATGCTCAGGCCCCTGCTCGTCTTGGCAGTCTTGGTTTCTGCATAGAAAGCCAGGTTTGCAGGGCGACTGGTCTTCGTGCACCTCAAGACATCTTGTACATGCACCCAGTTTCTTCACTGAAGCCTTCTTCTCTGCTGCATTCAGAGCCTTGAACTCGTTGCAGAAATACAGCTTCTTCTTGTGTTTGGCATCGCCGCAGACTACACAGCCTTGGTCATCAGCTGCTTTTGTAGACTTGGTTCTGGCACTTTTCTGCTCATTTCTGGTGTCTTTCCAACTGGTGTCTTTCTTCCAACTTGGCTTACTTGGCTCCTCATCTTGTAGCAGCTCGAGCTCCTCATAGATGGTCTCCTGCTGCTTGAGGAATGCCAATAGATGGTCAAACCTTTCCTCTGGTGTCACACCATTCCTTGGATTGGCTACATAGACAAGCCACTCCTTCTTGAGGGAGTCAGGAAGTTTACTTTCAATTGATTTTGTTACGAGGGGATTCTTTATGGCGCCTGTGTCTCCGAGGTCACTCAGGTCACCGAGTGCCTTCTCCACGGCTTGAATCAACTCCACAATTTTCCTTGGTTGGCTACTTCTGACAGATGGCATCTTCTGTAGGTCTTCCACTATTTCAATGGCAATGGCCGTTCGATTGCCATAGCGGTTCTCTAAGACACGGAGAATGTCGTCTGCAGTGTTATAAGTAGTGAGGCGAAAGTCTTTCTTGATCCTGTCATCAAGACTGTCTAGTAACTGTATTTTCTTCACTTCTTTGGAGCCGGTTGGTTCTCCTTGTTTTTGGAGCGACTCCCAGTCTCTTCTCCACCTGTGAAAATCACGCCTGTAGCCAGAGAACTTGGGGAGAGCTGTGGGTTTCAGCTTAATGGCTGGGGAACGGGTAGGAGGACTGGCAGCAGTGTTAGTTGGTGCTGACCTTGTGTCTTCCTCTCGTCTTGCCTTTATGAACTCAGCCTTCCTAGAAACCTGCACGGTTGCTCGGCTTTCAAGCTCTTTCAACCGACTGCGGACCTCTCTCTGGTCTTCCACTGGAATCCACTGTTGCCATTTGCAATGAGCTTGCTTTGCAGTCTCCATCAGTGATTTCAGGTGACTGAGCCTGAATTCGTAGGCCTCATGGTTGCCATCAGGTTGTACTCCAGCAACACGGTCACATTCTACTTCAGCTAGTTCTATAGCCATAGACAGTTCATCTCTAAACTTTTGCCAAAGATCATTTTTAATTAGCTCCACAACCTCTTTCATCTTTAAGCCACATTCATTTGTGGTCCTTGCTATGTCAGCATTTTGCTGTTCGGTTAGCTCCACTGATTCCTTGTCTTTGAGCTTTGCCTCCTCCTCAGCAATGAGACCTGCCATGACGTCGTCATTGGCTTCCATGACTTTGTCGGCTCCCATGGTGAGTTTATTGAAGCTCTCTTTGAGCTGACCTTCTGACATGTCGTCGTGATTTCTGATGATACTGTTTGCTAGTCGTGTGAAGGATCGTTTTGCTGTAGTCCGCTCATTTTTTAGCTGTTCCACTGTTATCCTGACTGTTGATTCAGCCATGTTGGATTTTGGGTCCACTTCCTTTTTCCAGGTCACTGTTTTTACTGTTCCAGCTCACAGCCCCGGTTTTTCACTGTCAAGCTATCTAGTGTATTTTGCAGTTTCCCTGCTTGAAAGGGATGGTACAGACCATAGGGAGATTTTAACTGGGTTTCACTCATACAATGACCACACAGTTTCCTTCTTTTTACTCTTCTTTACTTTGTTTGTAGTTGAGTACAGTTGTACAGGCATGGGCATTGAGTAAGCAAGGCAGTAAGGTGAAAAACCTTAAAGGGAAAATAAAAAAGAACTATTGTAAGTATAATGCACATTAAATCAATACACAATACACATACTTTGCATATCTGTTTTAAACACCTGTAAATATCATTCTTACTTAGTAGTGTCTCTTAATCAACTCATTTCTAAATCAATTCATTTCTACTCAATTCGTTTTTAAACTGTTTTAAACATAATAAACTCATGAAATGTAAATTAAATAAACTGAATTAATTAGTATCATTGAACCGTTTTTATCAACCAATAATCAATAATCATATTCATGTCCAATTGGCCATCATGTTTCCTTTGACTTCCAGTCATCACAGACAACAACAAACAATAAGTGTCCCAATAGTGTCCATGAACTGGCATGCAACCGGCATGATCTGTAAACAAATAAACAGTTCTCTCTCTCACCGGCTGTCTCTCCAACTTTTATATGGCTGCACCGTTCTGCTGTGATGTTTCAGTGTGTGTGTTGCTCCTGTTTGGATCCACACTGTGGTCTCTCATGGAGGTTTGTGTAGGATTTTATCTTTCCTCCTCTCTTCCTGTGTTTGGCCAACGCCCTACTCTCAGGTGCAGTGAATGCACTGACGCTGATTAGTCAGGCAATTGGGGATTGATTGAGTGACAATCAGCTGAGTGTCAGTGGCAATGAGTGTCAGTCAGGATTTTAACCCTTTGCTCTCCTTTTCTCCAAGTTGACTTCACATTGAGAGAACTTTTGCCTTTAAACGTGAGGGAGTTAGCGTTCATTAAGTTAGGGTCAGGATAAGTAACGTAACCCGATAGTACCCTGGTTAAGTTGAACTGTGACTTGTTAGTCTGAAGCAGGAGGTGGCCTCTGGCTAGGATCTTATTGGCATCGGACTTATTTTGCCCCACTCCCTTCCCCGCATCGCGCTCACCAAGCCTTTGAAGGAGTAGTTTCAAAATATAAATGAATTTATCAAACATGTCCGAAAAACTTATTTGAAAATGAAGGTTATGACTATGTTTTACTCTTAATATCATATTAAACTGGGTGTTTAGTTATTAAGATTGAAGGTCAATAATTATTCCAACAAAGTGGGAGTTTCAAAGTGAAACAAAGGGGTTAAGACGAAAGTGTTGTGGTGATTTTAATGTCAGTATGTGTAAAGTTTCATTTCTATCATTGATCGATAAGGTTATGTGAAGTTCGTTTAAAAAAAGTGATTTGAAGTTACAGACAGGGTATTGTGAGTGTTTTGATGTGTCGAAAAGTGAAGTTGTATGGATGTGAAGAAGAATCATTTAGAAGAACGTAAACATGTAATTTGAACCAGTTGTAATCATTTTGGGAACTTTGTGTAATGTTGTCATTTGTTGTTGTTTTTCCTAATGTGTGTTATAGGCTATGTGATGGAGTCAAAGGGGGGTGTACTATAGTTGAATATGGACTATATGTATTTGTCTGTATGCCAATCTTGTGATTGTCATAAGGGGGGAGTGTGGAATCGTAAATATAGTCCATATGGCCATAATGCTATATTCTGTCAATAACTACACTACATTCTGGTACTACAGGTTAAGTGGAGTCATATTGTCTGGTCAAAAGTGCTTGGGTCTGGGGAGCAATCAGAATAGGAGTTCTCATGAAGTACCCTGTGGCTAAAGCCTTTTGTTCTATACTGCTTGAAGTCACAGGTGTGAATCAAAACACACAGTGGGACAGCTGTCTGCTAACCAAATGGCTATGTAAATCTTCACTCCACCCTTCCTGTATTCAACTCAGTATGCAAAAGTATATCATGTCAAATTGTCAATGTGAAAATCATTCAGTGTTAGCTGGCTGGCTCAGTGGTCAGTCTGCTGGGAGCTCCCGTGGGCCGACCAAGGCCTACATGGAAGCTATGCTATTTTTGTCATTCTGGACTCTGTCTTTGATTGAATAAATGGTCAACTTGGATCTTCAGTTCATCTCTCTGCCTGCCTGTTCTTTCTCCGATCCGATCTGATGCTTTTTGACGAGGTTTTTCACTACTCTACAAGTTTGCTTTAGCCTAGTTCATCTCTCTAGAGTTTACTACGGTTTAGTGAGTTTTAGGTGTGAAAATACACCACACATATCAACAGCTTTGTGTTCTAGAGAGAGGAGAGGAGAAAAGATTCACCCCAAAAATGACAATCTTATTTTTCTATCATTCCCTCACCCCATGAAGCCTTGAAATGATGGAGTTTATTTTATTTTTATTGTTTTGCATTCCATGAGCCAATGATTTGATATAGACTGGAACTCACCTATGCTTTTTATGGCATAGGGCAGCTCCCGGCAGGATCCGCCGAGAGGAACTAGGCACAGCTGCTGGACATGAGACTAATTAATTTAGAGCGACAGAGAGAGAGAGGAGTGTGTGTGTGTGTGTGCGTGTGTGCGTCAATTTAACAAAGGTGCAGACGATCAGAAATCAGCAGAGAGTGATCGATGTTTGTGCTACTCTATGCCGAATTGAAGTGGACTCGGCCCCAGACTTTTTTTCTCTCCCTGGAAATAAAAACGTCTGGGTTTCCGAGGCTAATAATTTGATGACCCAGACAGTGGCCTTGTGGTTAGAGTGTCCGCCCTAAGACTGGGAGGTCGGGGGTTCGATCCCCAGGCCGGGTCATACCAAAGACTGTAAAAACGGGACCTAACTTTGGCAATCAAATGATTCCCGAGCACGGCACGGCTGCAGCTCACCTCTCCAAGAGATGGGTCAAATGCAGAGAACAGATTTCACTGTGGCAACGTGTGTGACAAATCGTATACGACTTTGACCGGGTCAACGTTAATAGGAGACTCTTTGAGAGATCAAATAATTGTCTTAGGAATGCTAAAATAAACAAACAAAATATAGATATAATTGCCTTGAATTCAAGGCTTCATGGTGTCAGTGTTGTTTTTGGCAGCAAATTTAGATTTTAGTTTTAGTCATAGTCTCTTGAATAGTTTTCATTTAGTTTTAGTCACATTTTAGTCACCTGGAATGAGTGTCTAGTTTTAGTCGACTAAATGTCATAAGATTTTAGTCGACTAAATCTACAGTTGATTTAGTCGACTAGATTGTATTTTGGTGGGCCTTGATGCTGTCGTAATGTTTTTACACTTGCTGAAAATAGCCGGCTATTTTCATTGTAAAATGACTTATACTGGATCTCTTATCCACTACTCCCTTCCTAACATTTTAGTCTAGTTTTTATTTGTTGACAAAATTGTCGGTACATTTAGTCTTAGTTTTAGTCATCATAGCTTAGTTTCCATTTAGTTTTTTGTCTTAGTTTTAGTCAACGAAATCAACACTGCATGGTGTGTGTACTTGATAGAGAATAACTTATTTTTTTTTGGGGGGGGGGGGTTCAGTTTAAGCAACCATTCATATGGTACTGCAGGCACTGTGGGCAGCATAGCTTTGTCAAGGATAGCTTGCATAGAATGTCGATGCACTTTCTCAATTTCCAGACCATAAAATCCAATCCAAGCCAAACAAGTGTGCTTTACAATGGAATGCAATGGGGTTGTCGGGTAAAATAAAATACTGTAGACGCAACAACAACCCCCAAGCACTACCGAGTGCCAAGCACAGAGTGTACTGCTTCAAAGTGTTGGAGGTTAACCCTTTTAGACCTGAGGTTGATTCTATGAATGCCTTCTAAATCCTGACAGTTTTCTGAAAAATCCTGTTTCTAGCTAGGTCAGTGGTTCTCAAACATTTTCATGTCAAGGACCCCCCAAAAAATATGTAATTGGCCGCCGACCCCCCCCATCTGGAAATATGTTGTTCCAACTTCTGACCCCCCAGAAGCAAAGATATGAGTAAAAAACGTTCACTCTGAAAGAATATGTATTCAAAGATTTGCGCCACATTGTCACGATTTAAAAAAAAAAATAGCAGATCTACAAGCTCGTAGCGCGGCACTCGGTGCCGCGCTACGAGCTTGTAGATCTGCTATTTTTTTCAAAAGCTAAAGCATGACACAATGCATGCTTTAAAAACACCAAAAGGGCTTCCCGTCCGGAATGCATTAAGCGTGGTGCTCGGGGACACTTTTGACACATAATATCCTGGGGGCGGGTCCAACCCGGTGACCTCCTGATTACGAGTGGGCCTCTGGTGCCCACTAAGCTGTATTGGGCCTGCCAGGGGAACAGGCAGCTTTGTATGGCTATAAATCCCTGCTTCAGTTTCTCTTTCATTTTGAAAGGCTTTAGCTTACTGTAGCTGTGAGAACGACAGCAGACAGACAGTGGGCGGACAGACAAAGTGCTCGTTCAACCAACCAACCAACCCCCAGTGGTGCTTGAGTCAGAGGTTTGCGTAGATAGTCCTTTTAATGGAGGCCCTTCACAACAGGGCGTCTCAAAGTGGGTGATGTGGCACCGCAGGGTGCTGTGACGCCAAGTCCAGGAGGGTGCCTCAGGACACTTCTATCTGGAACTTATCAACATTGCTTACCGTCTAGACTTAGTAATTCAGACTTGAGTTGCAGTTCCTCTGCGTTCTTCAATCTACTATACGCTTCACGTTGTGGTGCGTTGTGAGCTTGTTGATCGGCCGTTTTTGGTGAATAGAATGCCCCAGAATAGGCATGATGGGGTTTAAGTGGTAAAATGGCAATTATTTTTTTTATAATTTTTATCCCACGAATTTGCAACCCACTTTTTTCACCCAGTGTCAATGATCTAATGTAATCCTGGGCACTACACTTCTTCTGCCAAACTGGGGGGGCAGCGGACTGACCTCATGCTTCCTTCTATGCATGAGGAGTCCAAGCTGCTTCTTTTCACCTGACTGGGGGGGGAGTTTCACCAGCCGGACGTATAGCGCGTGGAAGGAACACGTTATTCCGACCAGTTCCTTCCCCCTCCATCATAAAATGGAATTATGACATTATTTTCAATCTGTCCTAATGGAAACTACTATTTTTCCTCGTGACATGACGCATATTGTATCTTAGGGGGATAGATGTATTGATGTCATGTAATATATGACATAAATGTATGGTTCTATAAAGTAACAATGTAATTCAGGTGCAGGCGCCTTGGATGAAAATGTTATATATTTAAGGGTGATCTGAGACAAAGACGTTTGAGAACCACTTCTTTACAGGAGCACTAGTTCTCAAAAGGTTTGCGTGTCAATTAAAGGTATATTCAGTGATTTTACTTAATTCAAATATCACTTATTTTTTCTTTTTTTATGGATAATCCTCCCTACTATAGAGTGTGCTGACCATATAAGGAGTTCCTCCCTGTCCCCAGTGAGCCCCTGGGGTCAAAAAACCCTAGTTTCAGTTTTGGTGGCGGGTGGCAAAGCCTTCATCCAATCAGGATAAGAGGGGCCTTCCTCCAATCATGATCGACTGGGGGCGGGCCTTGGTGCACATGCTATTGGCCTGTTGCACTTCCCCCCACTGTAGAGCGTGCATGTGCACATTTTGTTACCGGGGCGGACTGGGTGGTTTTCCAAATCACCCAAATCACTGAATGCTCCTTTAAGCAACCCATCTTACTGTTTTAAATGGTGTTACAGTAAAGACGTGACCTTGTAACCATGTTTTGAAACTAATTGATCATATCTTCTCTGTCGGGGGGGGGGGGGGGGGGGGGTAGCCTGGTTAATAAACCAGACCGAATCAGCCGTTGGCAAAAAAAAGTTGCCTACCAGCGGATTTCGGTCTGGCGAGGCTCAGTAGCACGCCTCTTTCCTACAATCGAGAACAGGTCGGACCAATCGGGACACGGTATGCAATATGGGCGGGCTTTGGTACAGTGACGTTCAATGCTTGAGACTTTTGACTGACAGTAGCTCTGACCAATTGCGTCAAAGAGAAAATGTTCCCCGGGAAATGAAATCCAAGTGGAGCCAGCCCAGACTGATATACCGCGACAGTGTTGTGTGATATTAGTCTGGCTTATTAGCCAGGCTAGGGGGGGGGGGGGAGGATCAGGTTGCAGGTGCGCGCCACGGCGATGACCTGCCGCCCGCGGCCCTTGCCGTCCTTGGCGCCCTCGATGATGCCCGGCAGGTCCAGCAGCTGGATCTTGGCCGACCTCATACGTCCAAAACTGTTACTTTTTCATTCTGTCAAAAGTAGCAGATCTACAAGCTCAGAACGCGTCGATTTGCGTCACGTCTCGAGCAGATCCGCTACTTTTGATGACGACGTAGGAGGATCAAAAAGGGATATTTCACTTTTGGTAATTGTATCGTCTACTCAGACTAACGTGAAAACCCTGGTCAGTTATTAACACATTTAGGCCTGACCTCAACATTTTTCTGAAATAAATATTTTCACGATTTTTCAAAAATAGCAGACCTACAAGCTCGGTGGCGCGCTATGAGCTTGTAGATCTGCTATTTTTCAATAGCTAAATTATAACAATGTTCAAAACACCAAAAGGGGTTCCCGCCCAAAATGGGTTAAGTTGCTAGATTCAGTAATTAGATATTTGGTGTTCATTTTAGCTGCCCCGCCCCCTTCCTATACAAACCCATTATAACTTAAAACTCCATTATAACCATCAGCGATTCATCGAAAACACCCAACCTTTTTTTCTGCTGACTGAAATTGTCCTTCATTTACTGTTTTCATTTATTTTTTTATAGTTATTTTGGAAAAGAACCTCCTCCAGCTCCGCTCACAAAATCAAAAATAATTATTAAAAACCGTGAATGAAAAACCACGGCACCCTCACATATTAGGAGGGCAGTATCAGTCAACAGAAAAACGTTTGGGTGTTTTCGATGAATCTATCATGGTTAAAATTGAGTTTTAATTTATAATGGGTTTTTTATTAAGCTAAAATGAATATTGAATATCTAAATACTGAATGAAACAACTTAACCCATTTTGACCTGAGATCAGATTCTAAAAATGTCTTCTACATCCTGACAGTTTTCTGAAAAAGCACTCTCTGCAATGTCCCTGCTCCCTGCTGTCCCTGCTCCCTGCTGTCCCTGCTCCCTGCTGTCCCTGCTCCCTGCTGTCCCTGCTCCCTGCTGTCCCTGCTCCCTGCTGTCCCTGCTCCCTGCTCCCACAGTGTCAGTCGGCTTGACGCAGCGGTGGCCGAACGGTTTGCGGAGCGGTCTTGATACCGAAAGGTCGCCAGTTCGAATCCCCGGACCGGCACGTTAAAATTACCACCGCTGAAGTGCCCTTGAGCAAGGCATTGCACCCCTACCATGAAATGTTCTATGAGCAGGGTGTGGCTGTAAACAAGCATCTCGAGCTTAGTCCACTTCCCTGGGTAAACAAAGAACTTTGCTTTGCTTAGCAGCTGCCCTGCCGGCCTCGTCCCTCTCTCTCTCTCTCCGACCTTATCTGTGACCTGTGGTATATAGGTTCCCGTACAGCAGGGGTTCTCAACCCGTGGGTCGCGACCCCTCGGGGGTCGCCAAATTATTTTAGGGGGTCCCCAAATTATTTAAAAAAAAAATTTAAATTTTATTTTCACGATTTTTCAAAAATAGCAGACCTACAAGCTCGTAGCGCGCCACTCGGTGGCGCGCTATGAGCTTGTAGATCTGCTATTTTTCAATAGCTAAATTATAACAATGCTTAAAACACCAAAAGGGGTTCCCGACCAAAATGGTTTAAGGTTATTGTAGCAATCAATTTATATTGGGGGGCGGGAGGGGGCGGGAGGGGGCGGGGCGGGGGTCCCGAGACATTGCCAAAGCATTTCCGGGGGTCCCCGGCCAAAAACGTTGAGAACCCCTGCCGTACAGGACCCCACGTTTCTGATACGGCCTGTCCATGATGTGACAACCAAGCCAAATCAATTCCAATACCCCAAATCTCTGTCCACTCGCTCACTCACACTCCAGTGAGAGAGTGAGTCCAGCATGGCGGCGTAACGGTGACATTTTTGGTGACCTGCCGAAATATGTGATCATCTTTTGCGGAAGTTGTGGACTAAAAATAATCGGATTAATCACAGCTTCAAAATTCATTGATCATGACTAATCGCCATTCTAACTATTTAGTTAGAATGAAGCACAAGTCAGGCTTCACTTCAATCACTTGAGAGCTGTGTTGTGTTGGCCAAGGCGACGTTACATAGCACTCCTCCACGCAAAAACCATGTCAACACAAAATCCCTGTAGTCATGGGAATAGCAGATCTACAAGCTGACAGACCGAGTTGGAGCGTCATACATGACCGACGTTTCAGCAATGATGTCATTATAGTAATGACATCATAGTCAACATCACAGATGGCTGACGACATAACCTGGCCTCCAATCATGTTCTTCATACATTATTCTGGGAAAAAAATGTTGACATTGAATTTTTTTTTAAATAATTTGGGGACCCCCCAAAAACATTTGGCGACGCCCTGAGGGGTTGCGACCCATGGGTTGAGAACCCCTGCCTTAAGAGGATGTGTTCAAATGGAACCATTACAGGTCCATTTGGTTGTCCATGTGTAGGAGGTCCACAAGGGGAGGTGAATGTTAATTCCCAAATAGAAACGAGGTGTCATTAAAAATAAACAAGTCATGTTTACAGTTTACCCCCCCCCCCCCCCCACACACACACACACACACACACACACACACACACACACACACTCATGCTTGGTCTGTCCCAGTGACATCACTAACGATGTCACCTATTAGTATAAACATAGGAGGTGTTTGGCTCCATTTCCCTTTTGTAGCTTCGAACACGCTTTGGGAGGAACCTTTTAAAAGAAGCTGACATGATCTGACGAATACATGCTGGACAACCTCGGTTAACTTCCGTCAACTCCTCACGTGTGTACGAAACATTCCCAATAGTTGCGAAATCTCTCCCAACCCACACCTCTCCGCCAACATGAGTCTGCTCGCCAAAATAGCGGACATCGAGAATGAGATGGCCAAGACCCAGAAGAACAAGAACACGTCGCACCACCTGGGCCTGCTGAAGGCGCGCCTGGCCAAGCTGAGACGAGAGCTGATCACGCCGAAGGGCGGCGGCGGCGGGGGGGCGGGCGAGGGCTTCGACGTGGCCAAGACGGGCGACGCCCGCGTGGGCCTGGTGGGCTTCCCGTCGGTGGGCAAGTCCACGCTGCTCAGCAACCTGGCGGGCGTGTACTCGGAGGTGGCGGCCTACGAGTTCACCACGCTCACCACGGTGCCCGGCGTCATCCGCTACAAGGGAGCCAAGATCCAGCTGCTGGACCTGCCGGGCATCATCGAGGGCGCCAAGGACGGCAAGGGCCGCGGGCGGCAGGTCATCGCCGTGGCGCGCACCTGCAACCTCATCCTCATCGTGCTCGACGTCCTGAAGCCGCTCGCCCACAAGAGGCTGATCGAGCACGAGCTGGAAGGCTTCGGCATCCGCCTCAACAAGCAGCCGCCCAACATCGGCTTCCGGCGGAAAGACAAGGGCGGCGTCAACTTCACGGCCACGGTGGCGGCGGCCGAGCTGGACGCCGACACGGCCAAGAGCATCCTGTCCGAGTACAAGATCCACAACACCGACGTGACGCTGCGCGACGCCGGCTGCACCGCCGACGACCTCATCGACGTCATCGAGGGCAACCGCGTGTACGTGCCGTGCATCTACGTGCTCAACAAGATCGACCAGATCTCCGTGGAGGAGCTGGACGTGGTGCACCGTGTGGCGCACTGCGTGCCCGTCTCGGCGCACCACCGCTGGAACTTCGACGACCTCCTGGAGCGCATGTGGAGCTACCTGCGGCTGGTGCGCGTCTACACCAAGCCCAAGGGCCAGCTGCCCGACTACACGTCGCCCGTGGTGCTGCAGGACGAGCGTACGGCCGTGCACGACTTCTGCCTGAAGATCCACAAGACGCTGGCCAAGGAGCTGAAGTACGCGCTGGTGTGGGGCTCGTCCGTCAAGCACAACCCGCAGAAGGTGGGCAAGGAGCACACGCTGGACGACGAGGACGTCATCCAGCTGGTGAAGAAGTGAAATGAAAAAGATTTCATCCTTTTTGCAGGGCCGGTTTATCGAAGGGGTGTCATATACAACTGTGGTTCTCGAGGTCGGGTCCACACAGACCACCAGGGGGGGGGCCCAGGAGGAGGAGGTCCCACGGAATCCACAGCTACATTATTTTTTTGATCAATTCATCAACATAGCATACAGATAAAATCACACACATGTGAAGTGAGGAGCGCTCTTATCATCGTACATCATCATGACGTAACATGTCAATTTGCTCAGATATTGTCCATTCATTGTCAATGGGAATGTAACCTTTGTGGAGGACAGAATACCGATTTGCTCAGACACATATGATCTTTGTAGGTCGAAAATATCAAATTTGCTCGTCCACATATCTCCATTCATCGTCAATGGGGATTTAATGTTTGTGTAAGGCGAAAATCTACACTAATAGCTGAATATAGCAGGGGCTAGTGTCCCTCAAAAACGTAACTTAATAATACAGTATGTCCTCAACACAAACGTCTTATTGTACAAAGCCACACATGGTGGCAGTGGTTGTGAACGTACTGTATGTTAAATGTGGTAAATGTTAAATGGTAAACACCTGTGTGTTTTTGAGGGACGCTAGCGTGATCGACGCGTGATTAGCTATTTTCGGGGCGCAACCCAGCACTCTTTAGCTATAGTGGAGATGCAGGTGTAACGACATGGATTTCTAAACAAATTAGTTCAACGCAAAATGTTGCGTTCAAGTTCAGGAGACTTAGGGAAAAAAGGAATTCTCCTGAATGCTGCTGCCTTCCGGCATGGCATGGAAAGGAGAGAGGAGGGCATTTACATGTATTTCATCATAGGAAATGCTGCATGCGTGGTCCAGAAGGGGCAGTTGTTTTACAGACGGGTAAAAGGGCAGTTGTTTTACAGACGGGTAAAAGGGGCAGTTTTACAGACGGGTAAAAGGGCAGTTGTTTTACAGACGGGTAAAAGGGCAGTTGTTTTACAGACGGGTAAAAGGGCAGTTGTTTTACAGACGGGTAAAAGGGCAGTTGTTTTACAGACGGGTAAAAGGGCAGTTGTTTTACAGACGGGTAAAAGGGCAGTTGTTTTACAGACGGGTAAAAGGGCAGTTGTTTTACAGACGGGTAAAAGGGCAGTTGTTTTACAGACGGGTAAAAGGGCAGTTGTTTTACAGACGGGTAAAAGGGCAGTTGTTTTACAGACGGGTAAAAAAGGCAGTTGTTTTACAGAAGGGTCAAAGGGCAGTTGTTTTACAGGACGGGTCAAAGGGCAGTTTATGTTTACATTTAGAAGGCATTTGTAGAATCGACCTCATCGTCTAAATGGGTGAATCATGTACCGAGAGTAATACCACGGCGTGTCTGTCTCGTACGGTCTGTGACCAAAGTATTGGCGGTTAACACGGACACTGCCTTCAACGGGATCCGGATGTCCAGAGGGCACCTGGGTTGAGGAGTGTGTGGAAATACACTGGCAACCTTAGGACATGGACCTTCACAGTGGAGTCAGTACTGCTGTATGGACCCTCACAGTGGAGTCAGTACTGCTGTATGGCGCCGAGACATGGACCCTCACAGTGGAGTCAGTACTGCTGTGTGGGGCCGAGACATGGACCCTCACTGTGGAGTCAGTACTGCTGTATGGGGCCGAGACATGGACCCTCACAGTGGAGTCAGTACTGCTGTATGGGGCCGAGACATGGACCCTCACAGTGGAGTCAGTACTGCTGTGTGGGGCCGAGACATGGACCCTCACAGTGGAGTCAGTACTGCTGTATGGGGCCGAGACATGGACCCTCACAGTGGAGTCAGTACTGCTGTGTGGGGCCGAGACATGGACCCTCACAGTGGAGTCAGTACTGCTGTGTGGGGCCGAGACATGGACCCTCACAGTGGAGTCAGTACTGCTGTGTGGGGCCGAGACATGGACCCTCACAGTGGAGTCAGTACTGCTGTGTGGGGCCGAGACATGGACCCTCACAGTGGAGTCAGTACTGCTGTGTGGGGCCGAGACATGGACCCTCACAGTGGAGTCAGTACTGCTGTGTGGGGCCGAGACATGGACCCTCACAGTGGAGTCAGTACTGCTGTATGGGGCCGAGACATGGACCCTCACAGTGGAGTCAGTACTGCTGTGTGGGGCCGAGACATGGACCCTCACAGTGGAGTCAGTACTGCTGTATGGGGCCGAGACATGGACCCTCACAGTGGAGTCAGTACTGCTGTATGGGGCCGAGACATGGACCCTCACAGTGGAGTCAGTACTGCTGTATGGGGCCGAGACATGGACCCTCACAGTGGAGTCAGTACTGCTGTATGGGGCCGAGACATGGACCCTCACAGTGGAGTCAGTACTGCTGTATGGGGCCGAGACATGGACCCTCACTGTGGAGTCAGTACTGCTGTATGGGGGCCGAGACATGGACCCTCACAGTGGAGTCAGTACTGCTGTATGGCGCCGAGCCATGGACCCTCACAGTGGAGTCAGTACTGCTGTATGGGGCCGAGACATGGACCCTCACAGTGGAGTCAGTACTGCTGTATGGCGCCGAGCCATGGACCCTCACAGTGGAGTCAGTACTGCTGTATGGGGGCCGAGACATGGACCCTCACAGTGGAGTCAGTACTGCTGTATGGGGCCGAGACATGGACCCTCACAGTGGAGTCAGTACTGCTGTATGGGGCCGAGACTTGGACCCTCACAGTGGAGTCAGTCCTGCTGTATGGCGCCGAGACATGGACCCTCACAGTGGAGTCAGTCCTGCTGTATGGCGCCGAGACATGGACCCTCACAGTGGAGTCAGTCCTGCTGTATGGCGCCGAGACATGGACCCTCACAGTGGAGTCAGTACTGCTGTATGGGGCCGAGACTTGGACCCTCACAGTGGAGTCAGTACTGCTGTATGGGGCCGAGACATGGACCCTCACAGTGGAGTCAGTCCTGCTGTATGGCGCCGAGACATGGACCCTCACAGTGGAGTCAGTACTGCTGTATGGGGCCGAGACATGGACCCTCACAGTGGAGTCAGTACTGCTGTATGGGGCCGAGACATGGACCCTCACAGTGGAGTCAGTACTGCTGTATGGGGCCGAGACATGGACCCTCACAGTGGAGTCAGTACTGCTGTATGGGGCCGAGACATGGACCCTCACAGTGGAGTCAGTACTGCTGTATGGGGCCGAGGCATGGACCCTCACAGTGGAGTCAGTACTGCTGTATGGGGCCGAGACATGGACCCTCAAAGTGGACTCAGTACTGCTGTATGGGGCCGAAACATGGACCCTCACAGTGGAGTCAGTACTGCTGTATGGGGCCGAGACATGGACCCTCACAGTGGAGTCAGTACTGTTGTATGGGGCCGAGACATGGACCCTCACAGTGGAGTCAGTACTGCTGTATGGGGCCGAGACATGGACCCTCACAGTGGAGTCAGTATTGCTGTATGGGGGCCGAGACATGGACCCTCACAGTGGAGTCAGTACTGCTGTATGGGGCCGAGACATGGACCCTCACAGTGGAGTCAGTACTGCTGTATGGGGGCCGAGACATGGACCCTCACAGTGGAGTCAGTACTGCTGTATGGGGGCCGAGACATGGACCCTCACAGTGGAGTCAGTACTGCTGTATGGCGCCGAGACATGGACCCTCACAGTGGAGTCAGTATTGTTGTATGGGGGCCGAGACATGGACCCTCACAGTGGAGTCAGTACTGCTGTATGGACCCTCACAGTGGAGTCAGTACTGCTGTATGGAGCCTCACAGTGGAGTCAGTACTGCTGTATGGACCCTCACAGTGGAGTCAGTACTGCTGTATGGAGCCTCACAGTGGAGTCAGTACTGCTGTATGGGGCCGAGACATGGACCCTCACAGTGGAGACAGTACTGCTGTATGGGGCCGAGGCATGGACCCTCACAGTGGAGTCAGTACTGCTGTATGGGGCCGAGACATGGACCCTCACAGTGGAGTCAGTACTGCTGTATGGGGCCGAGGCATGGACCCTCAAAGTGGACTCAGTACTGCTGTATGGGGCCGAAACATGGACCCTCACAGTGGAGTCAGTACTGCTGTATGGGGGCCGAGACATGGACCCTCACAGTGGAGTCAGTACTGCTGTATGGGGCCGAGACATGGACCCTCACAGTGGAGTCAGTACTGCTGTATGGGGCCGAGGCATGGACCCTCAAAGTGGACTCAGTACTGCTGTGTGGGGCCGAGACATGGACCCTCACAGTGGAGTCAGTATTGTTGTATGGGGCCGATACATGGACCCTCACAGTGGAAAAGAGGGGCTCATTTCTTTGCACTGCAGCCTGGCATGCAGACCAGCCCCCCGAGTCCAGAGGCTGCTTCCCCCATCATGTCTTTGCACTGCAGCCTGGCATGCAGACCAGCCCCCCGAGTCCAGAGGCTGCTTCCCCCATCATCTCTTTGCACTGCAGCCTGGCATGCCGACCAGCCCCCCGAGCCCAGAGGCTGCTTCCCCCATCATCTCTTTGCACTGCAGCCTGGCATGCAGACCAGCCCCCCGAGTCCAGAGGCTGCTTCCCCCATCATCTCTTTGCACTGCAGCCTGGCATGCAGACCAGCCCCCCGAGTCCAGAGGCTGCTTCCCCCATCATCTCTTTGCACTGCAGCCTGGCATGCCGACCAGCCCCCCGAGTCCAGAGGCTGCTTCCCCCATCATCTCTTTGCACTGCAGCCTGGCATGCCGACCAGCCCCCCGAGTCCAGAGGCTGCTTCCCCCATCATCTCTTTGCACTGCAGCCTGGCATGCCGACCAGCCCCCCGAGTCCAGAGGCTGCTTCCCCCATCATCTCTTTGCACTGCAGCCTGGCATGCCGACCAGCCCCCCGAGTCCAGAGGCTGCTTCCCCCATCATCTCTTTCCACTGCAGCCTGGCATGCCGACCAGCCCCCCGAGTCCAGAGGCTGCTTCCCCCATCATCTCTTTGCACTGCAGCCTGGCATGCAGACCAGCCCCCCGAGTCCAGAGGCTGCTTCCCCCCCCCGTGGGAGTGTTTACACTTATTACACGTCACTTATTACCCAAAGACTATTAAGTCCTAGTGAAACGTTTCAGCTGACATTTAGTTTTTAAATTGCTTCAAAGTGTACCTAGGGACGGGAGGGACTGCCACAAAGAATCCCATCCAATTCTAAATATGAGAAAAGGCTAATCAAACAGGAATAATTGCATTCATGCTTTTTGGACCTGTACCAAAAAAACACCCCTCTGATGCTTTTATGCTATGATTTATATTATTGTTCTTTCTTTTCTTCCCTCTGGTTTTACAACAGGCCTCGTGAGACGGCGCTTAAAAGCTGCACTATGTAACTTCACTCCTCTAACCTGCGTTTGAACCCGGTTTCCTGCAGGCTAACAGTTTGACGGCCGCTAATTGTTTAATCCAGGGTTCCACCGCGCGTAAAACGCTATACCCGACATTTGTTTAATGCGTTTAATTCACCGTTTTAAAATAATTCAAAAGAAACAGCGGATTTATCCGGGACCTGATGACGAGGCCGTCGCGTTATGATGACGAAACCGGAAATCAAGTCATCATCTGGGCTGCTAGGGCTTCTGGGAAATTGAGCTCAATGTAAGTGGACGGGGGGGTTTGTTTGGACTACAATGCATCATAGAGGCGGACCCTGTAGCGCATTGTAATGGCCGCTGTTGCTGATGATCATAACATGCCGACGGACCATTTTAAAGGTAATAAACAATTTCGGCAGCCTAGAATATTTGATTAATATAGCAGGTAACAAGTTTTATGGAGTCAAACTGTCAAAAATAATAATAATAATAAAAACAACTTTCAGGTTTTATTTGACACTCTCAAGAGACAAAGATCTATTTGGTTATACCAACTGTCCATAATTTAGCTGAGAACCACTGCATTATTATGACACAACAAACCCTTAAATTCTTGTGACAGTACAAGCCATGGTGGCAGCGCTGTAGCAGATAACTCCCTCACAGGAGGGTGAGAGAGATACCGTCGCTCTGGAGCAGAGAACCTGCTATCTCCATTTTGCAACTTTTCTAAATGAATGCCCTCCTTCAGCACAAGATAACACCTTTATTAATCCCTTTTCCCTGTAGCTGCTGCTGCTATCGTTACCCACATGGTTATGCTAAAATGTGTACTTATACAGTTTGAAAACCTGAAATGTTTATATATATATATATATTTTTTTTTTACCAGTTTCATTTTACACTCTAGTAACAGTTCAATTATTGTTACACATCTGCTTTAATTAATTTACAAGGAGTCCAAACAATTAGATAATGTTGGATAATTGCTATTTTTATCAACATTTGTCTGTTATAATGCAGCTGTCATTGGCCTGTTATGCAGCTTAATGGTATTGGGGACAGAATCTTCCGACTACTCCACTACGTCTCAAGATGCAAATATTGTACATTTTGCTCCACTTCAACAATTTGAAAACTTGAGTTACTATTTACTTTTGCAGATTTTGGATTATTATTATTATTATTACAAAACATACATTAACCACTTACACATTTGAAAACTTTGAAATAATGATCCGTTCTGCATAAGGACTCGGCCTACTCTATACTTTAATAATGATCCGTTCTGCATAAGGACTCGGCCTACTCTATACTTTAATAATGATCCGTTCTGCATAAGGACTCGGCCTACTCTATACTTTAATAATGATCCGTTCTGCATAAGGACTCGGCCTACTCTATACTTTAATAATGATCCGTTCTGCATAAGGACTCGGTCTACTCTATACTTTAATAATGATCCGTTCTGCATTAGGACTCGGTCTACTCTATACTTTAATAATGATCCGTTCTGCATAAGGACTCGGCCTACTCTATACTTTAAGGACTCGGCCTAATCTATACTTTAATAATGATCCGTTCTGCATAAGGACTCGGCCTACTCTATACTTTAAGGACTCGGCCTAATCTATACTTTAATAATGATCCGTTCTGCATAAGGACTCGGCCTACTCTATACTTTAAGGACTCGGCCTACTCTATACTTTAATAATGATCCGTTCTGCATAAGGACTCGGCCTACTCTATACTTTAATAATGATCCGTTCTGCATAAGGACTCGGCCTACTCTATACTTTAATAATGATCCGTTCTGCATAAGGACTCGGCCTACTCTATACTTTAATAATGATCCGTTCTGCATAAGGACTCGGCCTACTCTATACTTTAATAATGATCCGTTCTGCATAAGGACTCGGCCTACTCTATACTTTAATAATGATCCGTTCTGCATAAGGACTCGGCCTACTCTATACTTTAATAATGATCCGTTCTGCATAAGGACTCGGTCTACTCTATACTTTAATAATGATCCGTTCTGCATAAGGACTCGGTCTACTCTATACTTTAATAATGATCCGTTCTGCATAAGGACTCGGCCTACTCTATACTTTAAGGACTCGGCCTAATCTATACTTTAATAATGATCCGTTCTGCATAAGGACTCGGCCTACTCTATACTTTAAGGACTCGGCCTACTCTATACTTTAATAATGATCCGTTCTGCATAAGGACTCGGCCTACTCTATACTTTAATAATGATCCGTTCTGCATAAGGACTCGGCCTACTCTATACTTTAATAATGATCCGTTCTGCATAAGGACTCGGCCTACTCTATACTTTAATAATGATCCGTTCTGCATAAGGACTCGGCCTACTCTATACTTTAATAATGATCCATTCTGCAAAAGGACTCGGCCTACTCTATACTTTAATAATGATCCGTTCTGCATAAGGACTCGGCCTACTCTATACTTTAATAATGATCCGTTCTGCATTAGGACTCGGCCTACTCTATACTTTAATAATGATCCGTTCTGCATAAGGACTCGGCCTACTCTATACTTTAATAATGATCCGTTCTGCATAAGGACTCGGCCTACTCTATACTTTAATAATGATCCGTTCTGCATAAGGACTCGGCCTACTCTATACTTTAATAATGATCCGTTCTGCATAAGGACTCGGCCTATGTGTTGTATTTTCACACCCAATTAACCCTAAACTCACTAAAGTAGAGAAAACTGTAGAGTAGTGAAAAACCTCGTCAAAGCACCAGATCGGATCGGAGAAACGCAGGCAGAGAGATGAACTGAAGATCCATGTTGACCATTTATTGAAACCAAAGACAAAGGGAGAGAGCTTCCCGCGGCCCTGACCCGCGGGAGCTCCCAGCAGACTGACCGTGGTGGCCAGCCAGCTAACACTGAATGATTTTCACATTGACAATAATGACATGATATAGTACAGAATTGAATTCAGAGGTGGAGTTAAAATTAACATACAGATCAACAGATGGCCTTTTGGTTAGCAGATGGCTGTCCCACTGTGTGTTTTGATTCACACCTGTGACCAGCTTCAAGCAGTATAGAACAAAGCTTTAGCCACAGGGTACTTCATGAGAACTCCTTCTCAGACCCAAGCACTTTTGACCAGACAATATGACTCCACTTAACCTGTAGTACCAAAATGTATAGTGTAGTTATTGACAGAATATAGCATAATGGCTATATGGACTATATTTACGATTCCACACCTACTCTATACTTTAATAATGATCCGTTCTGCATAAGGACTCGGCCTACTCTATACTTTAATAATGATCCGTTCTGCATAAGGACTCGGCCTACTCTATACTTTAAGGACTCGGCCTACTCTATACTTTAATAATGATCCGTTCTGCATAAGGACTCGGCCTACTCTATACTTTAATAATGATCCGTTCTGCATAAGGACTCGGCCTACTCTATACTTTAATAATGATCCGTTCTGCATAAGGACTCGGCCTACTCTATACTTTAATAATGATCCGTTCTGCATAAGGACTCGGCCTACTCTATACTTTAATAATGATCCGTTCTGCATAAGGACTCGGCCTACTCTATACTTTAATAATGATCCGTTCTGCATAAGGACTCGGCCTACTCTATACTTTAATAATGATCCGTTCTGCATAAGGACTCGGCCTACTCTATACTTTAATAATGATCCGTTCTGCATAAGGACTCGGTCTACTCTATACTTTAATAATGATCCGTTCTGCATAAGGACTCGGTCTACTCTATACTTTAATAATGATCCGTTCTGCATAAGGACTCGGGCCTACTCTATACTTTAATAATGATCCGTTCTGCATAAGGACTCGGCCTACTCTATACTTTAATAATGATCCGTTCTGCATAAGGACTCGGTCTACTCTATACTTTAATAATGATCCGTTCTGCATAAGGACTCGGCCTACTCTATACTTTAATAATGATCCGTTCTGCATAAGGACTCGGGCCTACTCTATACTTTAATAATGATCCGTTCTGCATAAGGACTCGGCCTACTCTATACTTTAATAATGATCCGTTCTGCATAAGGACTCGGCCTACTCTATACTTTAATAATGATCCGTTCTGCATAAGGACTCGGCCTACTCTATACTTTAATAATGATCCGTTCTGCATTAGGACTCGGCCTACTCTATACTTTAATAATGATCCGTTCTGCATAAGGACTCGGTCTACTCTATACTTTAATAATGATCCGTTCTGCATAAGGACTCGGTCTACTCTATACTTTAATAATGATCCGTTCTGCATAAGGACTCGGCCTACTCTATACTTTAAGGACTCGGCCTAATCTATACTTTAATAATGATCCGTTCTGCATAAGGACTCGGCCTACTCTATACTTTAAGGAATCGGCCTACTCTATACTTTAATAATGATCCGTTCTGCATAAGGACTCGGCCTACTCTATACTTTAATAATGATCCGTTCTGCATAAGGACTCGGCCTACTCTATACTTTAATAATGATCCGTTCTGCATAAGGACTCGGCCTACTCTATACTTTAATAATGATCCGTTCTGCATAAGGACTCGGCCTACTCTATACTTTAATAATGATCCGTTCTGCATAAGGACTCGGCCTACTCTATACTTTAATAATGATCCGTTCTGCATAAGGACTCGGCCTACTCTATACTTTAATAATGATCCGTTCTGCATTAGGACTCGGCCTACTCTATACTTTAATAATGATCCGTTCTGCATAAGGACTCGGCCTACTCTATACTTTAATAATGATCCGTTCTGCATAAGGACTCGGCCTACTCTATACTTTAATAATGATCCGTTCTGCATAAGGACTCGGTCTACTCTATACTTTAATAATGATCCGTTCTGCATAAGGACTCGGCCTACTCTATACTTTAATAATGATCCGTTCTGCATAAGGACTCGGCCTACTCTATACTTTAATAATGATCCGTTCTGCATAAGGACTCGGCCTACTCTATACTTTAATAATGATCCGTTCTGCATAAGGACTCGGCCTACTCTATACTTTAATAATGATCCGTTCTGCATAAGGACTCGGCCTACTCTATACTTTAATAATGATCCGTTCTGCATTAGGACTCGGCCTACTCTATACTTTAATAATGATCCGTTCTGCATAAGGACTCGGTCTACTCTATACTTTAATAATGATCCGTTCTGCATAAGGACTCGGTCTACTCTATACTTTAATAATGATCCGTTCTGCATAAGGACTCGGCCTACTCTATACTTTAAGGACTCGGCCTAATCTATACTTTAATAATGATCCGTTCTGCATAAGGACTCGGCCTACTCTATACTTTAAGGAATCGGCCTACTCTATACTTTAATAATGATCCGTTCTGCATAAGGACTCGGCCTACTCTATACTTTAATAATGATCCGTTCTGCATAAGGACTCGGCCTACTCTATACTTTAATAATGATCCGTTCTGCATAAGGACTCGGCCTACTCTATACTTTAATAATGATCCGTTCTGCATAAGGACTCGGCCTACTCTATACTTTAATAATGATCCGTTCTGCATAAGGACTCGGCCTACTCTATACTTTAATAATGATCCGTTCTGCATTAGGACTCGGCCTACTCTATACTTTAATAATGATCCGTTCTGCATAAGGACTCGGCCTACTCTATACTTTAATAATGATCCGTTCTGCATAAGGACTCGGCCTACTCTATACTTTAATAATGATCCGTTCTGCATAAGGACTCGGTCTACTCTATACTTTAATAATGATCCGTTCTGCATAAGGACTCGGCCTACTCTATACTTTAATAATGATCCGTTCTGCATAAGGACTCGGCCTACTCTATACTTTAATAATGATCCGTTCTGCATAAGGACTCGGCCTACTCTATACTTTTAGTACATTAAGTACAATCTAGAGTACTTTTTTTCCACACTAATGGACCTCGATATGAACAGCAGGGACGGATTAACCCCCACGAGGGCCCCTGGGCCCCCCCACGAGGGCCCCTGGGCCGGTCATTAACCCCCACGAGGGCCCCTGGGCCGGTCATTAACCCCCACGAGGGCCCCTGGGCCCCTGGGCCGGTCATTAACCCCCACGAGGGCCCCTGGGCCCCCCCGCGAGGGCCCCTGGGCCGGTCATTAACCCCCACGAGGGCCCCTGGGCCGGTTATTAACCCCCACGAGGGCCCCTGGGCCCCCCCACGAGGCCCCCTGGGCCGGTCATTAACCCCCACGAGGGCCCCTGGGCCCCCCCACGAGGGCCCCTGGGCCCCTGGGCCGGTCATTAACCCCCACGAGGGCCCCTGGGCCGGTTATTAACCCCCACGAGGGCCCCTGGGCCCCCCCATGAGGGCCCCTGGGCCGGTCATTAACCCCCACGAGGGCCCCTGGGCCCCCCCACGAGGGCCCCTGGGCCCCTGGGCCGGTCATTAACCCCCACGAGGGCCCCTGGGCCGGTTATTAACCCCCACGAGGGCCCCTGGGCCCCCCCACGAGGGCCCCTGGGCCGGTCATTAACCCCCACGAGGGCCCCTGGGCCGGTCATTAACCCCCACGAGGGCCCCTGGGCCGGTCATTAACCCCCACGAGGGCCCCTGGGCCGGTCATTAACCCCCACGAGGGCCCCTGGGCCCCCCCACGAGGGCCCCTGGGCCGGTCATTAACCCCCACGAGGGCCCCTGGGCCCCCCCACGAGGGCCCCTGGGCCGGTATTAACCCCCACGAGGGCCCCTGGGCCGGTATTAACCCCCACGAGGGCCCCTGGGCCGGTATTAACCCCCACGAGGGCCCCTGGGCCGGTATTAACCCCCACTAGGGCCCCTGGGCCGGTATTAACCCCCACGAGGGCCCCTGGGCCGGTATTAACCCCCATGAGGGCCCCTGGGCCGGTATTAACCCCCACGAGGGCCCCTGGGCCGGTATTAACCCCCACCAGGGCCCCTGGGCCGGTCATTAACCCCCACCAGGGCCCCTGGGCCGGTATTAACCCCCACGAGGGCCCCTGGGCCGGTCATTAACCCCCACCAGGGCCCCTGGGCCGGTATTAACCCCCACGAGGGCCCCTGGGCCGGTTAACCCCCACAAGGGCCCCTGGGCCGGTATTAACCCCCACGAGGGCCCCTGGGCCCCCCCACGAGGGCCCCTGGGCCGGTCATTAACCCCACGAGGGCCCCTGGGCCGGTATTAACCCCCACGAGGGCCCCTGGGCCGGTATTAACCCCCACGAGGGCCCCTGGGCCCCCCCACGAGGGCCCCTGGGCCCCCCCACGAAGGCCCCTGGGCCGGTCATTAACCCCCACGAGGGCCCCTGGGCCCCCCCACGAGGGCCCCTGGGCCCCCCCACGAGGGCCCCTGGGCCGGTCATTAACCCCCACGAGGGCCCCTGGGCCGGTCATTAACCCCCACGAGGGCCCCTGGGCCCCTGGGCCGGTCATTAACCCCCACCAGGGCCCCTGGGCCGGTCATTAACCCCCACCAGGGCCCCTGGGCCGGTCATTAACCCCCACGAGGGCCTCTGGGCCGGTCATTAACCCCCACGAGGGCCTCTGGGCCGGTCATTAACCCCCACCAGGGCCCCTGGGCCGGTCATTAACCCCCACGAGGGCCTCTGGGCCGGTCATTAACCCCCACGAGGGCCCCTGGGCCGGTCATTAACCCCCACGAGGGCCCCTGGGCCGGTCATTAACCCCCACAAGGGCCCCTGGGCCGGTCATTTTTGCAGGGCCCCCCGCCCCCCATATAGCGCGCAACATCGTTCGTGTTTTTATCATGTTTTTGACCTAAATGTAACTAAATCAATGGCCAATGAAGGGCCCCAGGAGTCCTTTTCAGGGCGTCAAACCTATACCGTGCGGTCCAATTTCCCAGAAGGGCCCCTGAGAGCCAAGGACCCAATGGCTAATTTGTCCCTGATGAACGGGGATGAAAACCAACCGCTGCAATATGGAGATATAAAGGTCTTCTGCTCCACTGAGACCGTATGTCTCTCTCTCTCTCTCTCCCTCTCCCTCTCCCTCTCCCTCTCCCTCTCCCTCTCCCTCTCTCTCTCTCTCCCTCTCCCTCTCCCTCTCCCTCTCCCTCTCCCTCTCCCTCTCTCTCTCTCTCTCCCTCTCTCTCTCTCTCTCTCTCTCTCTCTCTCTCTCTCTCTCTCTCCCCTCTCCCTCTCCCTCTCCCTCTCCCTCTCTCTCTCTCTCTCTCTCTCTCCCTCTCTCTCCCTCCCTCCCTCTCTCTCCCTCCCTCCCTCCCGTGAGGGAGTTATCTGCTCCAGCTGCACATGGCGTCATGGATTGTAGCCTATACTGTCAGAGGAATTAAGTCCTTTAGACCTAAAGGACGCGTCTGTGTCACCTCATATCTTTTAACCCATTTAGGCCTGACGTCGAAATTAAAAAAGTCTTCAAAATCCTGACAGTTTTCAGGAAAAACCATATGTTTCTGTATCAGTGGTGCTCAATATTTCATGTCAAGGACCCCAAAAATATGTTGTTCCAGGGACTGTCCCCCAGAAGCAAAGATTTGAGTTCAAATGTTCACTCTGTAATAATTTATATTCAAAGATTTGAGGCACATTTTCACGATTTTTCAAAAATAGCAGACCTACAAGTTCATAGCGCGCCACTCAGTGGCGCGCTATGAGCTTGTAGATCTGCTATTTTTCAACAGCTAAAGCATAACATAATGCTTTAAAACACCAAAAGGGGTTCCCGCCCAGAATGGGTTAAAGCACTTTAACCATTATTGTTTAAACTTTAGCTGTTGAAAAATAGCATATCTACAAGTTCGCTGCACGGCACTTATTGTAGATCTGCTATTTTTTTCTTTTTAATCTTAAAAACGTGCACAAATCTTTGAATATAATATTCTTTCACAGCAAAACGTTTTTAACTCAAATCTTTGCTTCTTCTTCTGGGGAGGGGGGGGGGGGGGTCCCTGGAACAACATATTTCGAGATGGGGGGTTGGTGGCCAAATTACTGTACATATGATTTTTGGGGTTGCTTGACATGAAATATTTTGAGCAGAAAAGTGTCCAAGACATTTAGTAGAATGCGGTCTGGGGTCTGAAGGGGTTATAGAGGGTTCATGTACGTGTCACAATGTAATGTAATAATCATAATATTAATGCAAAGTCTTTTCTTTGATATGCCTCCATAATTAGTATTCATAAAACACTCATCTATACAGGGTACACATTACACTCCTCTATACTGTTGGAAGGATTTCACACTTAGAGCGTGACCAAGCGCTGAAATATTCCCACCCCGCCTACATGCGCGCACGCAACGCACGCACGCGCACACACACACACAGAGCATTATACGCATGGTGTACACGTGCACAATCTCGCCGTCACCCTTGAACGCAGTGCAGGGCTCAGCTTCCATCAGAGGGGGCTTGCTTATAGATCTGCTATTTTTCGTCTTTAGGCTAACACTCCAAAAACCTAAGAGTGGCATTCAGAAAATGATCGTCCTAAAATGTCAGTATATCCTCACAGGTATAGTAATATAAACGCTCTCTCTATCTGTGTGTGTGTGTGTGTGTGTGTGTGTGTGTGTGTGTGTGTGTGTGTGTGTGTGTGTGTGTGTGTGTGTGTGTGTGTGTGTGTGTGTGTGTGTGTGTGTGTGTGTGTGTGTGTGTGTGTGTGTGTGTGTGTGCGTGCGTGCGTGCGTGCGTGCGTGCGTGCGTGCGTGCGTGCGTGCGTGCGTGCGTGCGTGCGTGCGTGCGTGCGTGCGTGCGTGCGTGCGTGCGTGCGTGCGTGCGTGCGTGCACAGTATATACAGTGCGTGTGCGTTACGGGGGTGATGTTTGCCTGGAATACATTTCTATCGTAACAAATGGGATTGGTTCAAATCTGAAGGTCAAATCGCACAGCAAACAGCCGCTCTCTGCCTCATGCATCCTTAACCCATTCATGCCTGAGGTCGAAAGAATATATATTCAAAGATTTGTGCCGATTTTTTTTTCAAAAATAGCAGATCTACAAGCTCGTAGCGCGCCACTCGGTGGCGCGCTACGAGCTTGTAGATCTGCTATTTTTCAATAGCTAAATTATAACATAATGTTTAAAACACTAAAAGGGGTTCCCCCCCAAAATGGGTTAACCCATTTAGACCTGACATGGAAATAAAAAAAAAGTCGTCTGAAAGAATATATATTCAAAGATTTGTGCCGCATTTTCACGATTTTTCAAAAATAGCAGACCTACAAGCTCATAGCGCGCCACCGAGTGGCGCGCTATGAGCTTGTAGGTCTGCTATTTTTCAATAGCTAATGTATAACATAATGCTTAGTTAAA